>NC_058101.1:63232500-63535530 GCF_020171115.1 Neogale vison | reverse complement strand
GGCATACAAGAAGTAGCTTCTTGTGAAGTGTTATCTAGTGTTCCTAGATAACAGTTCCTAGCACTGTTATCCTGCCAAGGTGTGGCTCAGATCCCCGTCTCCAGCCAGTGCCAGTCTGCCCCTGACACCCTCCCAGTCCCCACTTCTAATACTAACAAAAAAAATCCTCAGTCCTGTTGTTGACTACGAGGCAAGGGAGGGTCTCAGTCACCTCTACACCCACACCTGTATGCTCCCAAGCACAGTCACCATACTGAGAGGATCCTGAAACCCTCCAATACGGCTTTTATTCAGTTTTCCTTCATTTCTCCCTGTCTTTAAAAAAAAAATTAGCATTTGCATTATCAAAGTAATGCCAGCTGATTATAATAAGTCAAAGACTACAAATGTGTATTTGGGTCACTCCTTTCAACCTTTGATGGTTCCCCCACCCCCATTCATAACATGACTAAGTAACTTGGTTCTCTGTCCTTTCTCCCCTTACTTATGCCTACATGTGTTGGCATGTGGTTGGTCCTTCCTATAATTAGATCATCCTCTATGGGTCGTTCCAGAAGTTACTTTTGCGTTTAGCCATGTATCATGACATCTTCCCACATCAGTATACATTGGTCTACCTATAGGAGCCATAATCCTTTGTCCTCCATGCTAAAGAAATCCAATTATTTTTGTAATTTATTTGGTGATAGAACTTGACCTATAACTTCTCTTTATTGGTCTATTTATTCCACTTAGGGGGAATATTCATGTTTTGATAGAAAAATATTAATATATTTGATTATAGGGTAGACCCCCTTGGTGATTCATTTAACCTCTATGGAGGTATTACATAATATATAATATATGTTGTTTTTAAAAATTATTATCTATTAGACATATTATTTTCATTTTATAAGACATATATTATTTAATATAAGGGTGGGGGGGTAGGGGAGCCTGGGAGTGGGTATTAAGGAGGGCACATATTGCATGGAGCACTGGGTGTAGTGCAAAAACAATGAATCTTGGAACACTGACAAAATAAAATTTAAAAAATATTTTTAGGGGCACCTGGGTGGCTCAGTGGTTTAAAGCCTCTGCCTTCAGCTCAGATCATGATCCCAGGGTCCTGGGATCAAGCCCTGCATCGGGCTCTCTGCTCAGCGGGGAGCCTGCCTCTCTGCCTACTTGTGATCTTTGTCTGCCAAATAAATAAATAAAATCTTTAAAAAATGTTTTTAAATCTAAGAAATTAGAGTTTCAAATAAGAAACTGTGGCTCCATAGCTACAAAGTATTCCATAGTATAGTTATATCACACTTTATTCAACAATGATCCTATTTGGCATTCGGGTTTCCAGTTTTGTTTGCCTACGTGTTTGTCTTGTTATTGGATCAGTGATAGCATTCTTGAGCACATTGCTACATACTGGTACTTCCATTTTAACCGAATAAATCCCAGAAGTGGGATTGCAGAGTCAGAGGGTTTGCATACTATGTTCCAAAGAGTTATAATTTACGGTACTTTATTACTATTTTTTAATTTAAAAAGAAGATTTTATTTATTAGAGAGAGAGAGCAAGAAAGCGAGACAGCACAAGCAGGGGGAGTGGCAGACAGAGGCAGAGCAATAAGCAGACACCCTGCTGAGCAGGGAGCTCCATGCAGAGCTTGATCCCAGGACCCTGGGATCCTGACCAGAACCTAAGGCAGACACTTAACCAACTGAGCCACCCAGGTGCCCAATTTATGGTAAACAGGATATGAGAGCGGATATTTCTCCAAATTGTTACTAGCACTGTAATCAATGATTTCACTTGTTGCGAATTGCACAGTGAGCAATGATTATCTCACTGCAGATAAGGCTGCACATTTTCCACATAATGAGACCCAACTCTCCCAGGGAACTGTCTAGAATCTTGATCAATTTTCAATCAGAGCTTTGTCTATGAGATATATTTACACTTTGCTCTGTGTATTGCAAAGATCTTCTCCTAGCTTATTGTTTGTCTTTGGACTCTGTTCACAGTATCTCTTGTCATACAAAAATCTTAAGAACTTAAATGGTAATGTTAATTTTATAATCTATTTTCCTCATAATTTTCCAGAACCCTATTCCACCGCCAAGATTTTATATATTCTTCTATATTTTCTTATAATACTTACTTATCTTTTAAATTTAAATCTTTCATATAAAAATAGAATATATTTTTGTTATAATATAATATAGCATTCTAATTTTATTTCTTCCAAATGGATAGCCAATTATCTCAACAGTATTTAGTCTTTCCCAATAACTTGTCATGAGACCTCTGTTTGTCAAGATATTATAATATCTGATAGGTGTGGTTCACCTTCACTCTCAGACATTTATTCTTCTGAAAAGAGTTGTGTCCAGTTCTAGGAAATGCCTCCATTAAGATTTTGGTGGGGATTACATTAACTTATGCATTGATTTGAGAAGCATGGACATGTAATTTTTCCATCCAGTGTAATGCCTGACTTTTCATTTTCATTCATCTTACTTGATTCCTTCAAAATATGTTTAGTGTTCCTTTCATTTAGGCCTTGTAAATTTGGGGGCACATTTACTCCTAGATATTACATAGTTTTGGTCACTCTTTCAAATGACAGTATTTTCCATTTCTTTTTCTACCTAGCTATTTTTAGTATAATAAAAAGCTACTGAGTTATGCTTATTTTTCTCTTATTTGACTACTCTATCAATCTTTCAGAGCAAAAGCTATTTATTATCTCTCAAAATCCCATTTCCCTTTCTCAGACAGCAATAGAATCTGGAGCTGGGTTCAGGGGTACCATGCTAAAGGGTCCACTTCCATTCCTCCCCCGACTGCAGCCGGCTGTGGTCACATGACCAAGTCTGGCCAATGGGATGTGAGCAGGCTGATTCTTGCACCGCCCAGGATATTTCCTTTAAAAGAATTCTCATTCCCTGCTTCCTTCCATTCTGTTGCCTCTTCTGTGGGTTTGGCAGAACGCTTTCTGCCACACAGTTGAGGAATAAGATAGAAGGAGCCTGGACCCTTCTGAACATCCACAGAGAAGAGATTGGACTTTATTTTTATTTTTTAGTCTTTGAAGACCAGTTCGTGATTTATATTTAATATAAATGTACAAAGACAATGTACATTGTCTTAATTTGTACAACCCCTTATTAATTTTGCTAGCTTTTTAGTGGATCCTTCTGGTGTTTCTAGGCATAGAAGCATGTTATTTGCACATTGATGGTTCTCTTTCCCTTGTTAGGGGGCTCAGAGCAGAGTGGTTAAGAACACAGATGGGGAGTTGTACTTCCCAAGAACAAATGGTGTGCTGCTTTGGTGGACATAAGCTGTTTGTGGTCACTCATATCTCCTGTCTTAGCAACTACTCGTCCCTGTACAGCTGGCTTTGAGAGTGGGGCATGTGGCTTCATCTGGAAACAGTCAAGCTAATCTTACCCCTCTGGTCTGGCATTTGACTCAGGGTTAAGCATATGACATAACTGGTGCCAATGAATATTAGGGAGATGATTTTCCAGAGGGTTCAAGAAATAAAGACTTTTCTGTCTCCCCCCCCCCAGGAGGTACCTAAAGTAATCTGTCTTTGGTCAGTGTGAGGTGTGAATATGAGCCCAGAACTCTGAAAGTTTTTCATTAACATAAAGAACGACAGTCTAAAGCTGAAGCCTAGCCACGGAGAAGGTAGAGCTGCAAGCATAGAAGGAAAATGGTGCCAGAGCCTGATCAAACCCTGCCTGAAGCTGCAGCTACTGAACTTCAGCTATAGAAGCTGAAAAACACTGGCATTGTGGTTGATATAGCCACTTACTATGAGATTTGGACAGGTTATTTCACTCTGTAAACTTCCAGTTCCTCATCTGTAGTATATTAATAAGTACATCATGTGGTAGTTGTAAGTGCTAAACAGAGCAGTCCGGGACTCTGATGGTGATGTTTGAACAAGACTATGAGATAGGCGGGGGGGATGGGGTGGAGAAGGCCATTAGATCACCAGAAAGGACTGTGCTTCTGCCAGCACATAGGCCATGGGAGGGGACTGCAAGGAGGCCAGAGAGAGAAAGTGGGAGCTCGGACAGAGAATGGAGGGGCAGACAGAGCTCGGACAGAGAATGGAGGGGCAGACATACCAGGCCCCCAGGGCCGTCTGAATATCCCTTTGACTGCTATGAATGGATATAGAGCCAAGGGCCAAAGTGGGGAGGCTGACAAACAGGGAGAAGAAACACAGCCCCCTGTCTAGTTTTGGCCACTGTTATGTATAGAATTGGTGCCAAATCTCATGTTAATCCTCCCAGTACTCTTATCAGGAGGGTCGGATCACCTGCGTTATTACATGAGAGTAACTTCAAGTTGCAAAGACTAGGCTGCTGCTCACGGTCACACGGTGGATCTGTAGAGAAGCTGCATTGTGTCTTCAGCCTCATCCCAGTGTGAACGGTCCTCCCCTGTCCCCGTGCTGTCCCTTGCAGAGCTGAGCAGACAGCCCTGTCCTTGTCCTCAGGGAGGTGAGGGCTCTGATGGGCTGCTCTGAAGCAGACCTGCTGGGACTCCCCTAGGAATTCATGCCCAGCAGGTGTGACAGACAGCAAGTTCCACTTCTGGTTTCTGTGAACTGTGCTAATTGATGAGCTGTAACCTCCCAGTGAGCTTCCTTTAACAATTGAGTGAAGATGTGGGAACGTGAAAATTAGTGCCATACAAAGCTTCCTACGGGTTCCTTCTCAGGAGAATGGGAATTTAGTACAAAATTTGCAAATATGAACTGAGTTTTAGGCTATTTGCTTTCCACAGGTTGAAAACATTCAAAACGCAGCAAGAGAAGGAGCTCAGGATGTTGTGTGAGACCTGTTAGTTCAAGTTTTACTGTTGGTATCAATAATTAGTAATCATAGCGCCAACCCTGGTATACCCCAGAAATGCTTCTCTCCTTTCTCTGAATGCATGGAAACTCATCTCACCTCCAAGCCTTTGGCAGTACTTGGAATTCTCATCTCTCTTTTCTGCCTAGTAGACTTCCATTCATTCTTCAAAACCTGGCCCTAGAGCTATAGTATTGGTGGATGTGCATCTACCCTTTGCTTGCACACCTCTACCAACAGGAAACTCACTACCACAGAGGGTATCTGACTGTTGTCTTAGTTGGCTCAGGTTGCTATAACAGGATACCATAGCTAGGGTGGGGGGGTTTAAATATCAAACATTTATTTCCCACAGTCCTGGAGGCTGGGAATCTGAGGTCTCGGTGCCAGCATGGATGGATTCTTGGTGACAGCTCTCTTCCTGGTTTGTATGGCAGGTTTCTTGCTATATCCTCATATGGTGGAGAGAGGGCTCTGTCCTTTTCCTCCTCTTCTAAGGGCATCAGTCCCATCGTGGAGGCTCCAACCCCATGACCTCATCCAAACCCAGTTACCTCCCAAAGGCCCTAGCTCCAAGTATCATCACATTGGGGGTTAAGGCTTCAACATGGGAATTCTAAAGGGGGACACACGAGCATTCCAGCCATAGCAGACTGATTTAGGCCTCCTCCCTGGGCCCTCCACTGTTTTCCAATGTCATTCCCATCTTAGCATCCACCATATTGTATCTGTCACCTTGTCTGTCTCCTTGAAGCTGGGAATCTTGTCTTGCTCATTTCTGTCACCAGTACCTTAGCAACGGCCTGGCCTGGGAAACGTATTCATCAATGTTTGTTGAGTGACTGATTGACCAAATAAGAGACTGAATGAAAGAGATATGGTGAGCAAATCCTGTCACCTTTCTTCATTCCCTGCTGCTTAGAGCCATCACAATATTTACAGGAGTTGATGACATTCCTTATCAACTTTTGACTGTGAAGACTTCAGCAATGTCACCTTCCCCACCTGAACTCAGAGGGTGGGACCAGCCACCCTCTCCATGAGTTTTGTGCCCACAGGTGCTCATGGCAGCATTGGCACTATGGGGAATTGTAACTGGGGCTATTCTCTGAGAATAAAAATACTTGACAGCCATGTGACTTTCAAGGACTCTGGCCTGTTTCTTCATGCAGGGACTATTTATGGAGTGGGTCCTGTCTGCGGTATCGGGGGAAGGAAGGGCTTGAAACCACAATGCCAGGGATCTGTGTCATGGACTAAGGGGGTGGGGATGGTGGGAATTACAGTGTGCTGAAGACCCATCCACAGTCCCTCCTTGGGGCTATAATTGCCTTGCCACCACCCAGTCACCTCAGTGGCACCAGTGACTACTGCTTCACAGGCTGGCTCTGGCACCTCCTGGACACGTTCCTAGAGAAGTCACCAAAGCCTTCTTGAATTTTGCTGTATTTTCATTTTCTTCCTCTGCAGCTACATTGCAGAAATACCAATTTCCTGTCCTCCATGCTCTTTGCCTTCCTTTCTCCCCTCTCAGTTCCTGTAATGAAGTCCCCCTGCGAGGTGTGAGGGCAAGTGCACTCATCTTACTGAGACCTACAAGCCCACACCTGGGAGAAGAAGCGGTTTGCTCGGAGTACTAGAGCAGAGTGAATTCTCTCTGGATCTGTCCTCTGGATGCCACATGCCTCTCCATGAACTCCTGCTGGGGTAGTACCACTAGGGGGCACTAGACCGGGGGTGTGGATGGAAGGCAGTCTACAAGAGGAATTCACCTCCCACATTATTCCCTGCGGGTTTCCCTTTCATTAGACTTGAATTTGGAGTAAAGTCTCTCGTAAACCTGTCCCCACCTTCTCTGGTTTACAGGGACTATGTCATTCCTAAGCGGAGTTCAGAGTGGCGCTGCCCAAGAGAAGCAGCTGGAAGCCCCCTGGGGAAGAAATCAGGGTTGATAAGACCCACAGCAGGCTCCAGGCTCCCGCTGGTAATTACTGTACTTCTGAGACGTCAGTGTGATGTCACACTGGCCCCGATCTTCCACTCGGGATCACACACCCTGGGCACTCTCTCCTTCCACTAATCTTCATGGACATCAGAGGACAACAAATTAGTCCCTGCCATGGCCAAGGCTGCCTGACCAGTCCCCTCTCCTTCCACACTCTGTGTTGCACATGTAATTTTATGCAATTGCATGGATTAATCACAATAAATACCATTTGTAGGTTTTCAAAGCGCTTTCCCAGATGTGATCTGCTCTGAACGACTCTGTAGGACCAGGCTGGAGATGATCTCCTGACACTTAGCATCCTTGACTCTCTTTCTTTTCTCTCTCTTTCTTCCTTCCTTCCTTTCCTCCTTCTCTCCTCCTTCCTTCCTGTATGTCTTTCCTTCCTCTTTCTTCTCTTTCCCTTTCTAGCCCTTCAGTGACTCAACAAGCTTATACACTGTGCTATGTTCACTGTGTTCCACACCTCTCTTTGCTACTTCCTGTATCACAAGGCCAGAATGGGGGAGGGAGAACATTTTCTGGCTCTCTTGCAACTATGGTTCTCAATAAGATTTATGGTCTGCCAACAACGTACACTCAGGAGAGGTTTGCAGGGTGGAAGGAAAACAGAGTCTGCCTATTTGGGACTGAGCCAAAGGATGGACAAGCTGGGTCAATGGGGGTCTTTGCTGAGGCTGGACATTTGTCAAGGTGGCCTCGTCACTGGTGTGAACAGCTAGGAAGTGACTATCCAACCCAAGGTCCCTGAGCCAGAATCTAAGCCCCAGGCAAGTTTGACCTCAAGTCCCACCACCTCCCTTCATCATCAAGCTGCTTTCTCTTGAGGGCCCTTCAGCCTAGACTGCTATGCACATAAGGAACGTGGAGCTACCTCCACTCCAGCTTGGGGGGAGTCCAGGTCACTGCTTTCCCTACAGCTCACCCTCATGGTCAGTCCAGGATGTAAGCCTCTCCTCCATACAAACGTGCACCCTGAAGCCAGGGGCCAGGCTCCCTGTGCCTCCAGCCTGGTATCAAACACTGTTCTGGAAACAAAAAGTGATTAAGATGATCATTTTCAGGCAGAGCAGGAATTTGGACCCAGTGTCAGCAGAGACATAGAGACTCACAATTTCACAAGGAAGGATTTCATCTCCGTAGACTCTTAGCCCTTCTCCACCCCTTTCTCACTCCCCCAAGGGAGGAGGAGAGATTATGTGAAGGGTCATTTTGGGATGCACAAACTAGCCTTACAGAGTTGAGTTCTGCCTGGGCAGGCACGAGACCCCTGGTCTTCCAAGATCTTGGTCTTATCTGGGCTTCCAAGCTCTCGGTCTTATCGGATCTTCTGAGCTCTTGGTCATATATGAGCAGCTTGGGTTGGATGTAGGAAGTGAATCCTTCTCTCTCTGTGGTCTTGGAGCAGGAAGCCCCTTTTGACTCCACAAATGCAAGCTTTTATCAGCAATGAAGGTGATATGTTGGCCCTTATCTGCCACTTCCTTGTTTTATTTTTTATTTGTTAAAATCCCATATGGGTAAGACGGGGCTGTGATGGGTTGAACTGTGTTCCCTGCCTCCGTGTCCCATTCATATGTTGAAGTCCTAACTCCCATGACCTCAGAATGTGACTTCATATGGGTAGGGTCACTGCAGCTGTAATTGGTTAAGATGAGCTCCTACTAGGTGTGGTGGGCCCCTAAGCCAGTAAGACTGGTGTTCTTATGTAAAGGGGACTTTAAAACACAGACGTGCACCTGGGGAAACACCATGTGGAGTCTGAAATTATCCTGCCCCTGCCGAGGGACTGCCCTAAGCTAGCAGAGAGGACTGGAACAGATCCACCCCTGGCACCTCTGAGGGGTCATGTTTCTGCCCACCAACACCTTGACCTCAGATTTTCAGCCTCCAACAAGAGACAATACATTTCTGTTGTTTGAGCCTCTCAACGACCTGTGGGACTTGTTACAGCAGCCCTGGGAAACTAAGATGGGGGCTATTTCTTGGAGTTAGGGACTCCCAGACTTGAGTCATTAGGGATTTAAGATCCCCACTACCCCTCACTCCCCACCCCCATCCCTGGCATTTTGCTGCAGCAGAAACTTCTCTTCTCTGCAGCCTTCTGAAAAGAACTGCACTATAAACCTCCCTAGGACACCCAGAAATTAAATCTCACTCCTGAACTCTGTCCTTAAACTCTTGGAACCCCCTCTAAATAATGACACTGCTGTTGTTTCTTCAGGCTTAGAAAGAGCCCTGCCCCCCCGCTCCCAATATGCCTGGGTGGCTGTCCCCCACTTCCTTCTCAACTGCTCCAATCCTTGCATCTGAGACATCAGAAACAACACATGCCCACTCTGTTAATGTCCGAGGGTCCTGTTGCTCCCTCCAGGCATGAAGGAAACAGCCTGCATTATGTTTGAAAAAAAAAAAAAAGTTTGGACAAGGGGACAAGGGAGTGTTGCTATTGCTGGCCATTGATGTTTTGGGGAAGACTCATCACATTTACCCACAAATATGTTAGCGACAAAGGATCAATTCTTTGAAGCAAGTCCAGTTATGGAGTGCTCTAAAACACATCAATTAATAAGAAATTCGAGGAAGAGTAAGGCCAACAGATCAGGAGATGACTGTCATTAAAAAGATAGTCTGCTTTTGGCTCAGGTCATGATCCCAAGGGTCCTGGGATCAAGTCCCACATCAGGCTCCTTGCTTAGTGGGGAGCCTGCTTCTCCCTCTGCTTGGGCATACGCTCTCTCTCTGACAAATAAATGAATAAAATCTAAAGAAAGAAAGAAAGAAGGAAGGAAGGAAGGAAGGAAGGAAGGAAGGAGAAAAGATAATTTGTTTCTCATCATTCCCAAGAGAAGTGGGCATGCCATGCCATGGGAGCCCACAGGGGAAATGTGGGATCAACCACAAAGCTGAGGAAGAAGGGTACAAACATGGGCAGGGGTCTTTCTGTTGGTTTCTGTGGGAAGGAATGGGTGAAGCAGGGAAAGCGGGTTTAGGACTGGCTGATAGAAATAATTTTAAGGGGTCTGGGGTACAGGGGCTGTCCCTAGTTGTCTAGTGCCTGGACTTAGGGTGACTGGGGAAGGTGGATTGTGGCCCTGATGTGAAGAAGTCAGGCATCAGAATTCAGGAAAAAAAGGACATGGTTAATAAAATGAGAAAACGAATTCCCTCTGCTGGGGTAGCTGCTGTGTTACCTGTTGCTTAAGATTCAGGTCAGGTTTCTGATGCCCAAGTGAGTTACACATTTCACAGCCAGCTGTGAAAAGTCTAAACTGTGCGGGCTCTTCATGGCCTCCTGCTCTCATGTGCCTCCAAATGTTCTGTTGACCCCACTCACACTGCAAGACCCAGGAAGCCCCCCTGCCCGGTCCTTCTATTTTCACCCAATCCCATCCCTGCCCTGTCCCAGCACTGACCCTGTGGGTTTGCTCTCTGTCCCTCCCTCGGCCCTGGCTCCACCTTAGAACCACCACAGACCTTAAAAACTCCCCCACCCAGCACTCTCTCCTGCTAAATAAATCACTTCTGTGGGTGGGGCTCTGCCCCAGTACTTTTTACAGTTCCCATGTGACATAATAACAGCCACCCTAGACCCTGTCCTTCGGGTCACCTGGCACAATGGGTGGCCTATGACAGGTCTACAAAAATCAAAGGATCAGTTTCCCGAAATTCAGATGTCAAGGGCTATAGAATCAGCGTACTTCGAACAAGGGCCCTTAGGGACACCCAGGCCAGAAATGCAGGCTTTTCCGACTCTTGACTCTTTGTTCATCTTTGCAGGAGTGGAGGTCCCCAGATGGAAAAGACTCACGGGCCCATCTGTGCAGAAAACTCTTCCATTTCCACTTGCCTCTAGATGTGTTAACTGCCGCAGCTCTCCCCCTCTTTCCCTGCTTGGTCTCAGACATCTAGCTGGGTTACTGTGCTATCCCCCCAACCCCACTCTAGGTCAGTTCAGGACTTGCTTTGCTCTCTAGGATGGGAGCAAATGTGACACAGGCTTGAGGGGCTGGGCTTTCTATGCTTCTGTTGCTATTGTGGCCTTGTGAGGCCATACGGGCCTGGCCACCTGCAAGATGAGCCATTAGAGCAGGGCTGAGCTTCCCAGCCAAGGCCAAGCATGTACCAGCCAGAAGCAGGCAACCCTCAGACGTGAGCACAACCAACACTACCAGAGCTGCACAGCTGACCCCACCTGACCTCAGTCTTAAAAGCAAGAATTGCCTACAAAAGCTTAACTCATAGATCTATGAGCGTACTAGATGTCCCTGATATGCATTAGAGTCATATGGTTATTCATTATGGAAGGCTCCCAAAAGAAAAAGGAGATAACCCTACCCCTTCCCTTTGCTGCTTTAAATCCCCATCTCCTTGAGCTGTGTGTCCTCAGCCCTAACCTATACTCAACCCCCTTCCCCATGCTTCCCTAAGATGGTCTTTCTTCCTTCAACTTCATTTTACTCCAGGTATGGTCTCTCTCTGCTTTAGCTGCTGGCCAAGAATACCCCACAGCTCAGAAGAGAATTACAGTGCCTGTTTGAGAAGACAAAATGCAGTCTGAAGGATCAGAAAGGACAGCAGATGCAGGGGGAGCAGAAAAGCTTATCAGAGAGCATTGGATTTTGTGTAAACAGCAGAACTGGAATGTTATTACTAAGATATTAATGCATTTATTTAACTGTGTTTATATTTCATTATAAACACAGCCGACAAACTTGCTCTCAGAGAATATAGTCAATGAGATCCACGATTAAACTCTTTAAATAGCAGGGCAGGGGTGCCTGGGTGGCTCAGTGGGTTAAAGCCTCTGCCTTTGGCTCAGGTTGTGATTCCGGGGTCCTGGGGTCAAGCCCTGCATTGGGCTCTCTGCTCAGCGGGGAGCCTGCTTCCTCCTCTCTCTCTCTGCCTGCCTCTCTGCCTACTTGTGATCTCTCTCTGTCAAATACATAAATAAAATCTTAAAAAAAAATAGCAGGGCACCTGGGTGGCTCAGTGGGTTAAGCATCTTCCTTCAACTCAGGTCATGATCTCAGGGTCCTGGGATCGAGTCCCACATTGGGCTCCCTGCTCAGTGGGGAGTCTGCTTCTCCCTCTCTCCCCCTGCAACACCCCCTGTGATCTTTCTCTTTCATTCTCTCAAATACATAAAATCTTAAAAAAAAAAAGCAAACCCTCTTTAAATAGCAACACGTAGCATCTGTTCTGTACTTTTTTGTAATGCAATTAAGAAAAGGTCAAGGGGATCTGATGTTTTTTATGGAGACTACAGTTAGTAATGCTGTATTACATTTTTGAAACTTGCCAAGAAGGTAAATCTTAAGTGTTCTCACCATACGCAATGTGAAAAAGTACCTGTGTGAGGTGGTGGATAGCTAATTAATGTGATTGAGGTAATCATTTCAAAATATATACATACACACATTAAATCATTATGTTGTACACCTTTAAAACATCACATTGTGCAACCTAGAATATACAATTTTTTTTAATTTGTTAAACACACCTCAAAAGAGCCCAGAGTAAAAAAGGCGAAAATGACTAAGAAAGAAAAAAGCAGATGAATGGCTCCTGAGATAAATCAGGAAAAGGAGGACCATGGCCACAGTCTCTTGGGGGAGAAGACTTGTGTTCTATGGAGAATTCCATGCTCCAAAATTTCCCTTCTGCACTGCCTGAAAAGGCACTCAATAAATGTTAAAGATGGAGATGGTGAATGAGTCATTCACTCTTTAGTGTGAAATAGTGTTTCAGTGCTGTGTCCTAACACTGAGAAGAGATGTCCCAGTGAAATAGGAACTTAATAAGATTAAGGAGGCTGGGTCCACAGACCCTTAGGGAGTATGTGGGATGCTGCAAAGCCAGAGGTGGGATCGGGACACTACGAAAGTCACGTGGGAAGGGTGGAGGATGGGGCTTTCAGAGAGTTGAGGGGAGGTCTGGAATGAAAGTGGAAAGGGGCTGAGTGGAGAGGTAAGAATAAGTGTGGAAGGGGAGTAGGGGAGGGATGCATCCATTCTTGATCCAGGGCTCAAGAATGAGGAAACACAAAGGATGGCTGCCTGCCTGTGTCCTTGTGTGCACTGGCTGCAGGAGCACAGGGGCCAGGGGTTGGGAGGATCAGGCATGAACTGGGGAGTCACGTGGGCCTGGGGCTCATTTCTTTGTAGATTATATGGCTGAATTATTCCTATTGAATTGTGTTCTCACCTTCATTTTGCTTCTGGAAGATATTCAGGGCCCTGAAAGGTCTTTACCCAAAGGTCTCTGTCAATTGTTGGGACAGGACCCTGAGTCCAAACCCCTGACTTCCAGGATATCCCTGTTATCTGTCCTGCATAACCCAGCCAGGGTCCCTTGTTACCACCACTCACCTGTTTCTGAACACCTTTTATGCCCTAATGCCATGCTGGCAGCTGACCTTCACTGTTTTGTCTTATCCCTGCAAGGCCCTACTGCTTCTCGTTTACTGCTGTGAAGACCCAAACTCAGAAGGGTGAAGTGACTTGCCCAAAGACACACGGACAGTTGGGGGGGTCAGCTGAGCACCACATCTGGGGATCTTGACCTATATATGCTAATGAGGGCCTTGATTTGCATCCTCAACTTTACTCAGGTTCCCTGGCATCTTAAGGCCACCACTGACCATTCATTCTGAAGCACAGTAATTTCAACTCCCTGCCCCAAAGCACCCAGGCTGGTTTCGTCTTCTGGCAGGAGATTTGAGCAAGCCCAAATTCCACCACTCCCAATCCACCTCCCAGTATCAAGGAGCTTACACAATGCGGTAAGATTCCCCACGATACACTGGGCACACATATGGTGTCCTAGAGGGGCTTCTAGAAGGAGCCACAGCCTGTACCTGCTGGGGTCAGGGAGGGAGGCTCAGAGGAGGGTGTAGAAGAGGCTGGAGACTCACCCCTGCATGAGGCAGCAGTACCCCTAGGAAACTTCCCAGCTGTTCACTCCATCCCATCCTCCAGAAAGCCCTTGGGGATGAGGCCCGCACAGCAATGTCACTGAATTTAGTGTTCAAGGCTGCTGTGACAGTTGGCTGCAAGGTTGCCATAGGCTGTCAGATCAGCTGAGACGTGCATTGTTGGGTCGTGCCCTAGACCTATCGTCCTGACTATGATGGGCATCACAGCCCTGGGACTGAGCCAAACACAGAGGCCCAGACTCACTGAAGCAAGGCAGGGAGTGGCTTTTGATTCTTCCCAAGTTCCCCAAGAGAGTCCAATGAGATCAAAATTGGGCATGGATTCTTGCTTCTCAAAGTGTGGTCCGTTGTCCAGCAGCATTAGCTTCACCTGGGAGCCATTAGAGAGGCAGATTCTTGGCCCTATCTCAGACCAATTGAATCAGGGCCTATATGCACGTGAAGGCTTGAGAAGCCAGGAGGAGGGAAGGCTTTGTGGGTTATTGATTCCTGATTCCTGGCTTGCCAGGCAGACAGGATGCCCTTTGATCCCCATGATAATCTGGAAGGTGGACACCATTTTGCTGCACAGATGACACTGAGGCTCAGAGAGGGAAGTGACTTTTCTGAAGCCACAGATCCACAGGTGGGGGAAATTTCCTGCCCTACATTTCATCCCCACTTCTGCCCCCATCATCCTCCCACCAGGACATGAGATCTTCCAATACACTGGGCTTAACTCACTGTGCAGGACACAGACCAGAAATTACACAGATGTTTCTCCACCAGAATTAAACAAAAAAGGCTTTCTAGTCAGCCCTCAAATCCAACTCCCCAGGACCTCAGTCTCCCAGAGCCTCAAACTTCCCGCTGGAAGAGTCTCTGTAAAGCATACATAACAGGCTTACCGTGTTCATCCAGCAAGATGTTGTCTGGCTTGATGTCTCTGGAAGAGAAAACAAATAGGCTGACAATGTGATTTCTATTGATGAGCACACGACAAACATGATGCTTGGGGACAAATGCCTGACTACATCAGAGTGCCTGTCTCTCCCTCAGCATGAGGCCCAGACAGGGAGGTGGGAAGTAATTAGGATAACAGAGGGCTTGTATTCTCCCTTCTTGTTTTGCACAATTGCAAGTTGACTGTGTGAATATTTTCTCCCTCAATATTCTATTTTTTTAAATTTAATTTTATTTTTTTCAGTGTTCCAAGATTCATTGTTTATGCACCACATCCAGTGCTCCATACAATACGTGCCCTCCTTAATACCCTCCACCAGAGTCACCCATCCCCCCACCCCCTTCCCTTCCAAAACCCTTAGTTTGTTTCTCAGAGTCCACAGTCTCTTATGCTTTCATCTCCCCCTCCAATTTCCCCCAATTCAGTTTTCCTTTCCTTCTCCTAATGTCCTCCATGTTATTCCTTATGCTCCACAAGTAAGTGAAACCATATAATAATTGACTTTCTCTGCTTGACTTATTTCAATAAGCATGATCTCCTCCAGTCCCGCCCATGCTGATACAAAAGTTGGGTATTCATCCTATCTGGAGGTGCAATATTCCCTTGTATATGTGGACCATATCTTCTTTATCCATTCATCCATTGAAGGACATCTTGGCTATTTCCATCGTTTGGCGATTGTAGCCATTGCTGCTATGAACATTGGGGTACAGATAGTCCTTCTTTTCACGACATCTGTATCTTTGGGGTAAATAGCCAGTAGTGCAATTGCTGGGTCATGGGGTAGCTCTATTTTTAATTTCTTAAGGAATCTCCACACTGCTTTCCAAAGTGGCTGCACCAATTTGCATTGTTACCAAACAGTGTAAGAGGGTTCCCCTTTCCCCACATCCTCTCCAGCAATTGTTGTTTACTGTCTCATTAATTTTGGCCATTCTAACTGGTGTAAGGTTTTGATTTGAATCTCAATGTGGTTTTGATTTGAATCTCCCTGATGGCTAATATTGATGAACATTTTTCATGTATCTATTAGCCATTTGTATGTCTTCTTTGGTGAAGTGTCTGTTCATGTCTTCTGCCCATTTTTTGACATGATTATCTGTTTTGTGTGTGCTGAGTGTGAGGAGTTCTTTACAGATCTTGGATATCAGCCCTTTGTCTGTAGTGTCATTTGCAAATATCTTCTCCCATTTTGTGGGTTGTCTCTTTGTTTTGCTGGCTGTTTTCTTTGCTGTGCAGAAGCTTTTGATCTTGATGAAGTCCCCAAAGTTCATTTTCCCTTTTGTTTCCTTTGTCTTTGGAGACATGTCTTGAAAGAAGTTGCTGTGGCTGATGTTGAAGAGGTTATTGCCTATGTTCTCCTCTAGGATTTTGATAGATTTCTGCCTCACGTTGAGGTCTTTTATCCATTTCACGTTTATCATTGTGTGTGGTGTAAGAGAATGGTCAAGCTTCACTCTTCCATACATAGCTGTCCAATTTTCCCAGCACCATTTATTGAAGAGACTGTATTTTTCCACTGGATATTTTTTCCTGCTTTGTTGAAGATTATTTGACCATAGAGTTGCGGGTCCATATCTGGACTCTCTACTCTGTCCCACCATCTATCTGTCTCATAGAAATTTACAGAGACAATCTGTAGAAACAAGGACTTCACAGGCAATATGATGCCAATAAAAACTAATCTTTCAATAATCACTCTCAATGTGAATGGCCTAAATGCTCCCACAAAATGATACAAGGTTGCAGACTGTATAAAAAGACAGGACCTGTCCATATCCTGTCTACAAGAGACACAATTGGAACCTGAAGATACATCCAGACTGAAAGTGAAGGGATGGAGAACTATCTTCCCTGTCAATGAGCTTCAAAAGAAAGTTGGGGTAGCGATTCTTATATGAGATAAATTAGATTTTAAGCTAAAGACTGTAGTCAGAGATACAGAAGGACACTATATCATTCTTAAAGGGTCTATCCACCAAGAAGATAAAACAATTTAAGTATTTAGGTCCCCAATATGGGAGTAGCCAACTACATAAGCCTATCATTAATCAAAATATAGTCATATTGATATGAATACATTAATTGTAAAATATCTTAACACACCAATCTCAGTAACAGACAGATCATCCAAGCAGAAAATCAATAAACAACAGCTTTGAATGACACATTGGACCAGATGGACCTCATAGATATATGTACAGAACATTCCAACCTAAAACAACAGAATATTCATTCTTCTCGAATGCCCATGGGAATTTCTCCAGAATAGACCACATACTGGGTCACAAATCAGGGCTCAACTGATACCAAAAGACTGAGATTATTCCTTGCGTATTATCAGACCATAATGCTTTGAAACTGGAACTCAACCACAAGAAAAAGTTTGGAAGGAATTCAAACACTCGGAAGCTAAAGATCCCCCTGCTCAAGAGTGTTTGGATCAACCAAGAAATCAAAGAAGAACTTAATTAATGGAAATTAATTAATTAAATTAATGGAAACCAATGAGAATGAAGACACATTGGTCCAAAACCTATGGGATACAGCAAAGGCAGTCCTAAGGGGGAAATACATAGCCATCCAAGCCTCACTCAAAAAAATGGAAAAATCCCAAATACACCAGCTCTTTTTACACCTTAAAGAACTGGAAAATTGACAATAAATTAAGCCAACCCCCCACACAAGAAGGGAAATAATCAAGAGTAGAGCAGAGATCAATGAGATGGAAATTAGAGATACAGTAGAACATATCAATGAAACTAGAAGCGGATCTTTGAAAGAATCAATAGGATCGATAAACCCCTGGCCAAATTAATCCAAAAGAAAAGAGAAAGGACCTAAATTAATAAAATTGTGAATGAAAAGGGAGAGATAATGACTAACAACAAGGAAATAGAAACAATCATCAGAAATTATTATCAACAGCTATATGCCAATAAGTTAAGGAACCTAGAAGAAATGGATGCATTTCTGGAAACCTATAAACTTCCAAGCCTGAAACAGGAAGAAATTGACAATATGAATAGACCAATATCTAGTAATGATATTGAAGCAGTGATTAAAAACCTTCCAAAAAAAAGAGCCCAGGACCTAATAGATTCCCTGGGGAATTCTACCAAACAGTCAAAGAAGAAATAACACCTATTCTCCTGAAGCTGTTTCAAAAAATAGAAACAGAAGGAAAACTTCCAGATTCTATGAAGCCAGCATTACCCTGATCCCCAAACCAGGAAAATACCCCATCAAAAAGAATTTCAGACCAATACTCCTGATGAATATGAATGTCAAGATTCTCAACAAGATCCTAGCTAATAGGATCCAACAGAGGAGAAGGGAGTTGGGGTAAATTGGAAGGGGAGGTGAATCCTGAGAGACAATGGACTCTGAAAAACAATCTGAGGGGTTTGAAGTGGCGGGGGTGGGGTGGGCGGTTGGGGTACCAGGTGGTGGGTATTATAGAGGACACGGATTGCATGGAGCACTGGGTGTGGTGAAAAATAATGAATACTGTTATGCTGAAAATAAACAAATTAATTAAAAAAAAAAGATTATCCACCATGACCATGTGGGATTTATCCATGGGATGCAAGGTGGCTCAACATTCGCAAATCAATCAATGTCATAGCACAAGTCAATAAGAGAAGAGAGAAGAACCACATGGTCCTCTCAATTGATGCAGAAAAAGCATCTGATAAAATCTTCCTGAATATTCTTTTTTTTTATCTTTCTTTTTTTTTTAAGTTTATTTACTTAAACAATCTCTATACTTATCATGGGGCTGAAACTCATGACCCTGAGATCAAGAGTTGGATGCTCTTCTTTTTATTTATTTATTTATTTATTTTAAATTTAATTTTATTTTTTCATTGTTTCAAGAGTCATTGTTTATTTATTTTTTTTATTTTCAGCGTAACAGTATTCCTTGTTTTTGCACCACACCCAGTGCTCCATGCAATCCATGCCCTCTCTAATACCCATCACCTGGTTCCCCCAACCTCCCACCCCTGCCCCTTCAAAACTCTCAGATTGTTTTTCAGAGTCCATAGTCTCTCATGGTTCACCTCCCCTTCCAATTTCCCCAAACTCCCTTCTCCTCTCTAACTCCCCTTGTCCTCCATGCTATTTGTTATGCTCCACAAATAAGTGAAACCATATGATGACTGACTCTCTCTGCTTGACTTATTTCACTCAGCATAATCTCTTCCAGTCCCGTCCATGTTGCTACAAAAGTTGGGTTTTCATCCTTTCTGATGGAGGCATAATACTCTATAGTGTATATGGACCACATCTTCCTTATCCATTCATCGGCTGAAGGGCATCTTGGTTCTTTCCACAGTTTGGTGACTGTGGCCATTGCTGCTATAAACACTGGTACAGATGGCCCTTCTTCTGTACCTTTGGGGTAAGTACCCAGTAGTGCAACTGCAGGGTCACAGGGACGCTCTATTTTTAATTTTTTGAGGAATCTCCACACTGTTCTCCAAAGAGGCTGCACCAACTTGCATTCCCACCAACAGTGGAAGAGGGTTCCCTTTTCTCCACATCCTCTCCAACACATGTTGTTTCCTGTCTTGCTAATTTTGGCCATTCTAACTGGTGTACGGTGATATCTCAATGTGGTTTTAATTTGAATCTCCCTGATGGCTAGTGATGATGAACATTTTTTCATGTGTCTGATAGCCATTTGTATGTCTTGATTGGAGAAGTGTCTGTTCATATCTTCTGCCCATTTTTTGATATGATTATCTGTTTTGTGTGTGTTGAGTTTGGGGAGTTCTTTATAGATACTGGATATCAACCTATTGTCTGTAGTGTCATTTGCAAATATCTTCTCCCATTCCATGGGCTGCCTCTTTGTTTTCTTGACTGTTTCCTTTGCATGGTCTTCTCAATTGATGCAGAAAAAGCATTTGACAAATTCCAGCACCCATTCCTGATTAAAACACTTCAAAGAATAGGGATAGAGGGAACATTCCTGAACTTCATAAAATCTATCTATGAAAGACCCACAGCAAATATCATCCTCAATGGGAAAAAGCTTGCAGCCTTCCCGCTGAGATCAACATAGTATCAGAAGTCCTAGCAACAGCAATCAGACAACAAAGAGAAATAAAAGGTATCCAAATTTGCAATGAAGAAGTCAAACTCTCTCTCTTCGCAGATGACATGATGCTTTATATGGAAAACCCAAAAGACTCCACCCCCAAACTACTACAACTCATACAGCAATTCAGTAACGTGGCAGGATACAAAGTCAATGTACAGAAATCAGTGGCCTTCTTATACACTAACAATAAAAATACAGAAAGGGAAATTAGAGAATCGATTCCATTTACTATAGCACCAAGAACTGTAAGATACCTGGGAATAAACCTAACCAAAGAGGTAAAGGATCTGTACTCAAGGAACTACAGAACACTCATGAAAGAAATTGAAGAAGACACAAAAAGATGGAAGACAATTCCATGATCTTGGATTGGAAGAATAAACATTGTTAAAATGTCTATACTGCCTAGAGCAGCCTATACTTTTAATGCCACTCCGATCAAAATTCCACAGGTAGTTTTCAAAGAGCTGGAGCAAATAATCCAGAAATTTATATGGAACCAGAAGAGACCCCGAATCGCTAAGGAAATGTTGAAAAACAAAAATAAAACTGGGGGCATCACGTTACCTGATTTCAAGCTTTACTACAAAGCTGTGATCACCAAGACAGTATGGTACTGGCATAAAAACAGATAACACAGTTTATCTTTGTGTACGGTGTAAGAGAATGGTCGAGTTTCATTCTTCTACATATAGCTGCCCAGTTTTCCCAGCACCATTTATTGAAGAGACTGTCTTTTTTCCACTGTATATTTTTTCCTGTTTTGTCGAAGATTATTTGACCAAAGAGTTGAGGGTCCATATCTGGGCTCTCTACTCTGTTCCACTGGTACACAAACATATGTGTCTGTTTTTATGCCAGTAAGAGACTATGGACTCTGAAAAACAATCTGAAGGGTTTGAAGTGGCGGGGGGGGGTGGGAGGTTGGGGTACCAGGTGGTGGGTACTATAGAGGGCACGGATTGCATGGAGCACTGGGTGTGGTGAAAAAATAATTAATATTGTTATGCTGAAAATAAATAACTTAATAAAAAATATATCCATTAAAAAAAAACCTGAAATATGACCCGGTGAGTGAGGAAGGATTATTAAATCATGATACTGTAAAAAACAAACAAACAAACAAACAAACAAACAAAACAGATACACAGACCAGTGGAACAGAGTACAGAGCCCAGATATGGACCCTCAACTCTTTGGTCAAATAATCTTCGACAAAACAGTAAAAAATATACAGTCGAATAAAGACAGTCTCTATAAATGGTGCTGGGAAAACTGGACAGCTATATGTAGAAGAATGAAACTCGACCATTCTCTTACACCGTACACAAAGATAAACCCAAAATGGATAAAAGATCTCAACGTGAGACAGGAATCCATCAGAATCCTAGAGGCGAACATAGGCAGTAATCTCTTCGATATCAGCCACAGCAACTTCTCTCAAGATATGTCTCCAAAGGCAAAGGAAACAAAAGCGAAGATGAACTTTTGGGACTTCACCAAGATCAAAAGCTTCTGCACAGCAAAGGAAACAGTCAACAAAACAAAGAGGCAACCCATGGAATGGGAGAAGATATTTGCAAATGACAGTACACGGCTTCCATCTTTATAAGAGAAAGGAGAGGGAGAGTTGGACACACAGACATGAAGGACAGAAGAAGAGCTCCTGAAGACAGAGGCAGCAATAGGAGAGCTGTGGCTGGAAGTCCAGGAGGGCCCCGAGGCACCAGGAGCTGGGAGTAGCAGGAAGGGATTCTTCTTGGAAGTTTCGGAGAAGCATGGCCTGGCTGACACCTCAATTTCAATCTTTGGGCCAGAAGAGAATAAATCTGTCATTTTATACCCGGATTTTGTGGTGATTTGCTGTAACAGTCACAGGAATCAAACACAGCCAGCTGTGAGAAAAGGAGCCAATGGAGGAGGCTGGCCCATCTCAAGAGGGCAGCCAGGGTCCCCCACTGACCACAGCATGACCTTGGACAGGTCCACCACTCACGGAGCCTACGGTCACATCTGAAAAGCCCCGTCCGCCATATCACATATCATGAAGACCAAACAGAGCACAGTTGTGAGCAGCTCGGTAAACCAGACACAGTGGCTCCAAGGAGAGAGGCTGTCCATCCAGGTGAGTCCTGCTCAGGAACAGGCTGCCAGGGCTTCCAGGCCTGCCCTCCGTGGCTACCAGGGTGACCCCTGCTCCAGCTTCCTTCCTGGTGTGGGTTAAATCTGATGCTTGCATGTGCTCCTTTGGTATCGACTCTTAGCATGGAGGTGAACCAACGGTTCCCCAGCATTTATGGCGTGTCCCATCTGTGGTCACTGGGGACACACCAGTGAACAAGACAGACACAGCTGACAGCTGCATGAGGCTAGAGCTCCAGGAGGGGAGACAGGCCAGGGTGCATGTGAATAAAAACGACACAACCCAGGTCAGGACAAGGGCTCTGAAGATCTAGGAAAGAAATCAAAAGAAGTCCTGTTTTTGGGAGGAGGTCAGAGAAGGACTTTCCGAAGATGTGACATTGGGTTGACACCTGGATGGGTCATTTGACCTGTGATGCGCTTCCAACCAAGGGAATGTGATGAAGGTGACAGGTGTGTCTGCCCCTCCCCCGCAAGATGACCTCATATCAGACTTGGTCTCTGCAGGCCAGAGTGAGAGGTCCTTCCTTGCTGGCGTTGAAGATGGGCACTGTCATGTGTGAGCAGGACACACAGTGGGAGCTGCAGGTGCCTCTAGCCACTGAGAGCCAGCGAGAAGACGGGCAGCTTGGTCCTATAGCCATAAGGACCCGCCATCTGCCCACAGCCATGGGAGCTTGGGAGAGGTCCAGAAATGAGTGCAGCCCCTGGACCACAGCTTTGAGGCTGAGCAGAGGAGCCAGTGAAGCTGGGCCCAGACCCCAACCCATGGAAGCTGAGAGAGTCAATGAGAGTTGGTGTAAGCTGCTATATTCGTGGCTGTTTGTTATGCAGCGACAGAATAGAGCTGCACTAGCTGTATGATCTCGGGCAGTTTGAGCCCCATTCCCTCATCTGGAAAATGGAAACAGCCCGTCTCTGACTCTTGCAGGGTAAAGATAATGAGAGACTGCCGACAGCCAGCCTCGCCCGGCCCCCAAGCCAAAGGAGTGCAGAAAAAGATGGGTCACCATCACTGCTGTTTCCGTGGACCTGGGGAGCACTTGGGAAATGTGCTTTTGGGAATGGGAGTTAGATCTCCTTTGAGGCACTTGGGAGGCTCAGTTGGCGAAGCGTCCGACTCTTGATTTCAGCTCAGGTCATGATCTCCAGGGTCCTGAGATAGCACTGGGCTCTGTGTTCAGTGGGGAGTTTGCTTCTCTCTCTCTCTTAAATAAATAAATACATTTTTAAAAAGATCTCTTTCATGGGAGACTGACCAGGAAGACTCCAGCAAAGGTACACAGACAAACCAGCCAGAGAGCCTGAGTCACTTGGGATTTAATAAGAACAGCATTTTAGGTGCAGAGCATCTTATCAGAGCCACAGGGTCGCGGGTTTCAGGGCCATTCCCTCCAGCTCTATTTTTCTCATTGATGGTATCTCAGCACTAGTGCGTCATCTCCTTCCAAATGGGCTTGTGCGTTCAGAAGGCGCGTTAGGAGCTCTGCGTGGATGGAAGGCTATGACAACATTTTCTGAGGACAGGCTCATAATTTCAGAGCTGGGCAAACTGGCACTTTGATGGAAAGTATGCAGGCGAGGCTATAAAACCCAGTTCTTGCTCTTGAATTATTCTCCAGCCCCCAAATAAAACAGACCATAAAATGTCAGCTGGACTATTAAAAACAAAAACAAAAACAAAAAAACAGCACAGGAGTGGCTCTGATTCCCAGGGCGAGGGAGGGCGGTGAGGACGTTTCTGCAGGCGCCTCGGAGCATCCTCAGTCAGCAATCGTGAGCAGCAATGAAGACAAAAACTGGAGAAAAGCCATAATTGTGAAAAGAAATCTGTGGCTATTTTACCAAGGGGACAGCGTGGGTGGAGAAATGCACGGCTGGCATGCAGGGAGGTAGCAGGTGGAGGTGGGAAAAGGTGCATCCTTGGACCACCTCCCACCTCTTGCTTGCTCTGGCCCTACACGTGCAATGCACATTCGGGTCTGCTGGGTTCCGCACTCCTAGCTGGAGGGTATGCACTGCACACAGTTAAGGCAAGGACTGTCTGGCGCGGGTGGTGTTTATTCTGCATGTTGTTGTTAAAGCACCTGTTGTACGTCCTGTTACAGGAATTTACCTTTATCGTGTTTTATTTTCATTTTTTTTTTCTTTTGAGTGCGAGAGAGAGTGAGAGAGAACAAGGGGCAGAGGCGGAGGGAGAGGGAGAAGCAGACTCCCCACTCAGTGCTCAGCTCCAGCTGGGCACAGCGTTGATGCCAGGACCCTGAGATCATGAGGCAAGTGGAAGGCAGATGCTTAACCAACTGAGCCACCCAGGCGTCCTGGTGAATTTTAATACACAAATTCAATGAGCCAGTCGTCTGATCCAGAAACTTCTGTTGTCCACCGCTGTTCAAAAAGGAAAGGCCTGAGGGCATTAGCGCAGCTCTGGGGAGAGGGAAGACAGGCTTGCCGGAGTGGTGGGAAGAGGCTGTGATGAAGAGAGGTGAGTTTAGAGAGGTGGGTTGAGGCCAGTTGTGAGGAGCATTATTTGATGGAGAAGGCAACTTCAGGTGGTCAGACCTCAGAGGGAATCCTAGGTTTTCCTTCTGGTCTGGCTGAACACCAGGGACACTGCTTGATTTCGGTGAGGATTTAGGGGAGCAACCAGCATGGGGCCAGGCCCACGGGAGCCATGCTCACTGCTAACAGAGGGAGAGGCATACACATCCATGTGAGCCGGGCTAACACGAGGAGCCCCAGGGAAAGGTGCAGAGACATTTGTGGGGCTGTGCAGGGACTGGGAGGAGTCACCTTCGCTGCTAACCTCTGTCTTAGCCAGCTTGAGCAGGGCCTTGTACTCATCCACCAGCAAGCAGATGTGGGACAGGAAGCCAAGGACCATAGTTCTCCTATTTTGGATCTCACCATACTGGCATGGACTGTTCTAGAAACTGGGAAACGATAATGAAAGTGTTCATTGTGGCTATTCAAATCTTACTTCTTTCTCTCCTCTCTCTCCTGCTTCCTGCGGAAGGCAGGGACCATGGACAAACCCCAGACCCCTACATGATGCACTCATGTTAACAGTAGTACGGGACATATTAACAGACAACCTGTACCAAGCACTCACCATGAGCCAGAGGCAATTTATTTTACATTACGTGGATATTACACAGACCGTGGCTGCTCTGTGCTAGGTACGAACACAGACCTTCCTACGTCACCTCCCTTAGTTCTGACACTGCTCCCATCTTACAACAAAGAACAATTACAGGGGGTCAGAGTTCAGCTCTTGGCAGACAAGACCCAATTCGCATGGCGCCCAGTTTCTAGATCAATGTTCTCTGCCTGGGAGAAAAAAAAAAAAAATCTCAAGAAGAAAATGCACGAGTTCCCAGAATCTAAAGTAGGCAGTCAGAGCTGGAGGAGTGTGTGCCTCTAAGTACCCAGTTCGATAAATACGATTACATAATTTGTATTTCAGGATACGTTTCTTTATTACAACACCCCCACACAAAGTTGTATTTCTTTTTTTAATATGACCCGAACGGCTTTACAAAACATAAATCTGACTCTGTCCTTTCTTACATAAATCCCCTTAATGGCCCTCTGATACCTACAGCGCCTCTGGCCAGTTCTAACATCGTCTCAAAAATAAAAAGGGAACGCTGGATGTGGTTGTCAACTTGTAAATCCATCAGCTGGAGGCATTAAACAGCCAAGGACCCCCTCATCCTTGTACAACAGCAGGGGAAGAGGAGACATTCCACCCCCCAAAAGTCATAAGGGTGCCACGCAGAGTGGGGTGTGGTGCTCACAGGCCCAGGACCATCCGCAGACGCGTGTTTAGAAAGCCCAGCCAAGCCTCGGCGCTCAGTGGCATGCCCTCCCCACTATCACCGGCCCCCCAAGCTGTAAGTTTTAGGACACGGTTCAACAGCAACCTCTTGGAGTAGGAGCGGCTCAAACAGTGTCCCTCAAATTTGTGTCTACTGAGTACCTGTGGACCCATGTCATTTAGAAATAGTGTTTTTGCAGGGGTAATTAAGAGGAAGTTGTACTGGTTTAGGTCAGCCCTCAAACCAACAACTGGTGTCCCTGTAAGGAGAAGAAAAGGCACAGAGGCAAACAGAGAAGGCTCTGTGAAGACAGGCAAAGCCCGGGGTTGGGCAGCCACAAGCCAAGGTCGCCTGGTGCCACCAGGCAATGGGAGAGAGGTGTGAGATGGGTTCTTCCTCAGAGCCCCAAGGGAAGACAAGCATGTCAATGTCTTGGTTTTGGACTTCTGAACTGCAGGAGAATAAATTCATATTGTCTCAGGCCACCCAGTTTGCGGGATGTAGCATCTCCTTGGCTCACGGCCCCTCCTTGTGTCCCCGTGTCCCAGCCTGCTGCCACAGCCCGGCGTGACTCTGGCCCTCACCCTGAAGTTTCCAGGCACTAGCCTGTGCTGCTTCATTCATCCTCATAAACCTGCATTCGCTTCCTGGGGCTGCTGTAACGAGTTACTGCAAACCTAGTGACCTAAAACAAAACAGATTTTTTTTTCTCGTATAGTTCTAAAGTCAGAACTCCAAAATGAGTCTTTAGAGCTTAAAATCAAGTGTCAACAAGGTGTGTTCCTTCTGGAAGCTCTAGGGTTGGGAATCTGTTTCCCTGTCTTTCGGCTTCTAGAGGCACCACGCTCCTCTACTGGTGGTCCTGCCTCGGCTCCCCTCAGTCTCTTGGTTCTGTCTGCACATCTACTCTGAACTCCCACCCTCTTGCCTCCCTCTTATAATGACACTTGTGGTCACACTGGACCCACCCAGATGATCTGTGATAATTTTCCCATCTCATGATCCTTAGCTTAATCATGCATGCAAGTCCCTTTTGCTGTATAAAAATATCCATTCACAGGGTTTGGGGGATTAGGACGTGGCATTGTTGGGGGGCCATGATCTAGTCTGTATCATGTCTCCCTGCAAATTCATGCATTGGGGTCCTCACCCCCCGGGACTCAGAAGGTGACTGTATTTGGAGATGGGGTCTGTAAAGAAGTAATCAAAACGAGGCCATCAGGGCGGGCCCTCATCCAGCTTAACTGGAGTCTTTATAAGAGTGAGAGATTAAGACACAGAGAGGCACAGCGGAACGACCCTATGAGGACACAGGGAGAAGACGACCGTCCACATGCCACTGAGAGAGGCCCCAGAAGAACCCACCCTTCTGAAACCTTGATCTCAAAATCCAGCCTCCAGGATTGTGAGGAAGTAACTTTATCTTTTTAAAGCCACCCAGTCTGTGGTATTTTGCAATGGCATTCCCCCAAAGCTCAATAGGTAAGCAATATTATTATCCCTGTCATTGGTCAGTAAAACTGAGGCTGAGTGCAATGAGGCCACAGAGTAGCCCATGGTAGAGGCAGGACATATTGGTTAAAGACCCATGTCTTGCTCTAAAAGCATGAAAGCATTCTGCAAATGTACACACAACCTAGGAAGGTAGTTCTGTCTTGCATCTAGCTAAGCCCCATGCTGTGCCTCCAGCCAAGTCCTTTTCCTCTCTCTCTATTATTTGGAAGAGAGAGAGCAGTGGTTAAGCCATGCTTGGGGATGGTTCATTTTCCTTTAATCCTGCAAAGAACAAACATCAGCAGGGTTGACATTGATTAATCCAGTTCAAGGGCTCTGCCTCTCCACGGGTCGGGGTGTAAGGCAATTGCATTCAGTTAATTATTCCCAAGTATATCTCATGGAGACTGAAGCTTTCAGGATTCACAAACATGTTCGAGGATGCACTGGGCTCAATTAATTCACTCATGGATGGCTGAGCCTGACGACATACCCAACACATAGTCTGAGATGCAGTGTGGGGGTCACCAATCAGGCCAGGAGGGGTCCATGAAGCCCTTGGAGATCCACCCAACTCAGCATTACCACTTTTAGTTGCTCCTAGAAGCCTGAACTGCCATTATGTGTCCGTGAGTCAGCCTTCTCCACCAGACTGCAAACTCAAGGTGAGAGCCTTCCATGGTGTATGGAGAACAAGAAGAGTGTATGGAAGAACAGGATGCTAGCACAGACATCCTGGGATGCTGCATAAAACTCTGAGCCCTTCCCACATGGACGCTGGTTTAAATCCTTACTCTATGACTACTGGAGTCTCAGTTTTCCCTATCTGTAAAATGGGGAGAAAATGAAATCATGTATGTAAAGAACTGGCTCAGTTCCTAGCATACAGTATGTGCTCAATAAATGGTGATTATTTCTCCCAGCCCGACCCACTCTTACTTAAGAGGAGTTTAGAGGAAACAGGATGTGATAGACGGGAAGACAGAAGAGCTGGGCGACATGATTAGGACCACCTCTGCCATATGCACAATTTTACAGTTCACAAAACCCCTTCCCACCTGCAATTCCTGTAATCCCCCTGACAGCCCTGAGAACTAGCTTCATCTTCCTTTCATGAGCAAGGGAACAGAAGCCTAGAGCAGCAAAGTGACTCCTGCCTAGTTATAATGAAAGAGTAGCAGGGGGATTTGAACCCAGCTCCTCTGATTCCCATCTTGAGCTCTTTCTCATCCCTGTTCAGGATGGGGTGGAGATGTTGGGGTGGAGAACATATGTTGGCCAACCTGGGCAGGCATCTCCTCCATCACAGTCTTCATGTCTGTGTACCTGGAGCACTCCCCAGTCTCTGTCTGGTCTTGCTCACTGTCACTCCCATAAAGAAGGCCTCCTTGGACCAGGTTCCAGTCCAGCATCATCTCGTTCCTTCATGTCACTGTCACAGCAGTGACCACGGTCAGCATCCGTGTGTGTGATGATCTGATTGAGGCCTTTGTCTCCCAGTGGGCTCTGAATCCCGTCAAAGCAAGACCCATACCTAGATTCACAGCCCTGGCACGGTACTAAGCACATGTTAAGTGTTCAACCACTATTGATTAAGTTACTAAATCTATAAACTCGTCAGGAGGCACTGGGTGAACATCAGTCAGAACTCTAATATTTGAGTGCAGGGGTTCTTAGGGGGCCCAGAGGCATAGGCCCAGTGAGGGTCAGGTCCCAGCCTGGGGCTCAGGGCCCTGGTCCAGGCAGGGATCCTCCAGGACTCAGCTTTCCCAAAGACCAGAGCTCATTTTATTTCACTCACTTCGGGCAGCTTATAAATCATCAGGATGATTTGGTTTTGTGCTCTCCTCCCGGATTCAGTAATCCTGCTGGGTTCTGAGTGGCTGGGCCTGAGTGGTGCTGTGCTCCCCCATGGCACCCAATTCTTTCTTTTTCTGTTACAGTGTTCAGACTACGAGCCTTACATTCATAGTCCCAGAATTCCTTTCTGAGGCAAACGCTGGGGAGAGTTCATGACCGTATCAGGACCTAATCGTACATCCGTAGGGTTGCTACTGGAATACAGCAGCGCAGGGGCAGGGGGAGGCCTGGCCACCACCAGGAATGGTCCCATTGTCTTCCAGACAAAGACACTAACATTCAGAAGAGCAAGTAACTTCCTGGGGCAACCCTGTAAATGGGCACCAGGACTGGGATTTGAACTTTGCTCCCCCTACTGTCATAAACTCAATAGCATGGATTTTATCTGAGTCACTGATAAAGACAAAGGTATTTTAGAGCTAAAACAGACCTAAGACATAATTGTGTTTACTACAAATAACTGAGAGGTGCAACTACTTGCCCTAAATCACAAATATGTGCCATTCAACTGGACTCAGATCAGGTTTGATCCATCTCCACGGCCAGTGCTCTCTGTGCTGCTGAGAACTTGCTTCTCCTGTGTCCACTGCTCTTCCTATTAACTCATCCCTCCAGACCAGTTCACCACCACGCAGTGGGCAGGGCTCTGGGCTCACACTGACGTGAGATCTTTTGGGCATTCAAGGCACATTTACTGACACCTCCTCTGCTCACAATGGTCCAGGTGCTGTGGGTACAGCAGTGAATAAAACAGGATATCCAGAGTCGATAAACAAGGCTTACATTCTAGCGGGAAGGAGGTACACAGGCAGAGACAGACATGCATTCCATGCCCTGGGGGAAGATCACAGAAGAGCTGTGGAGGGAACTGTTTGAGAGAGACAGTTGGGAGGGGGTTCCTGGAGAATGCCGCCGACAAAGCATTTGATGGTGGGGGGCTCGGGACCAGAAACTTTTTTCTTTACTTTAAGTGTGACAAAAAGACCTGGGGATCCTTGAGAATGACTGCACCTCACCAATTGTCTCCACAATAGCCCTGGGCTGAGGGTCATTATTTTCAGATTCCAGCTGAAGAATCTTGAACCTAATAACGTTTCGTAACTTGTCCAGAACATGGCTGGCCTCTGGAAAAGTCCCCCTTCCCTGACGGAATCAGTCCATCTGTAGGAATGGAGAGGGAGCCCCAGAGCCCCAAGAAAAATGCTGTCCTTACACTCTTAGCACTGACAACTCATCATGGTGTCCTGCCTTGGGACCATAGGGTCTAATCTACTGGCCCTCTCTTCCTTTTATGTTGGGCACAAGATGCCAGCCACATCTCATCCCCTGGAGTGGGAGCCCTCCCAGCAACACATCCCCAGCCCTCACCTCTTCCCTCACCTGCCCTGCTCTCAGTTTCTCCACAATCCATTCTGGAACTCATAGCCCAGCTCTTCCTTTGAACATTTCCTTCACCGCTTGCTGTAACTCCATGGGCTAACCACAAAGGACACTCTACCATCCCAACTATCTCTAGTGGATGATGTCCCATCACCCCTTGGAGCTCTAGCCCAGAGGAGGGCAGATGTCCCCTTTTTCCTCATTGCCCTTGTCCCGCCTTCCCCCTCAACTCCACCACCTTTGAAGATGGGACCATCGGATTACACTGTCTTCTCCCTTCCTTGCTTTAGGCCCCTACAGACACCTGGGAGGGTCACATCAAGACAACAGGACTTAGTCCCTGGTTCCCTGCCTCTGCACATCCCATGTGTGAGTCTTGGTGATACAATAGTCATATGGCTGGGCACCTCGCCTCTCCAGTCCCTGACCTCTCTTGTGAAGATCTCAGTGCTCACTCTGCCTCCACCACTCACCCCACAGTCACATCCCAGGCCTTATCTCCTGACCTCTCAGACACTGCACTCCACGGCCACCTTCTAGCAGTGCAACCGTCCCCTGTTCCTGCCTCCTACAGCTCTTGTGCCTGACACCTCCACAACCCAATGGCACCACTGCCTCCTCGCCATCCACCTGCCAGGCTCAGTGTCCCTAGCTCTCACTGCCCAAAGTCCACTGTCCTCAACAGCATTGCCCCCTCCCCCCAGCCATCAGCTCCTGACCCCAATGCTTCAGGACAAATCCCGACCCTGGTTACATTCTGCTCTCTGATGGCACACTCTTGCACCACCCAGCTGAACACAGCTGCAGAAACGTACAACCAGGAGCTGAGTTTGGCTTTGAATCCTCTTCGTGCGGCTGCCTGTCTCCTGACGACATCCTCCCCATCTGGTCCCTCTTGTTCTTTGGGGACCATGTTATATGGTCTCTCTTCAAACCCCAACACTCCCTGCACTGCAGCCACCACTTACTCTGCTGTTTCTCATACCCACTGCCAACATGAGTGCATCTCATGGCTCTGGAAACCGCAGTGTCCCCGCCCTCTCCATGCTTCTCATCATGACAGCAAGAGGGAATGCTCTCGGCTCACAGGTCCTCTCTGGACTCCCCAGCCTCCTGCTGCTCCTCCCCCTTCCCTTTGCTCCCTGTGCGTGGCCAGACGGCCAGGTCCCAGTGGACCTTGCTCTTGCTGTGGGCCATAGCTTGTGACTCCCCTCTCCCTCTGTAGATCCCCAGATCCCCCCTACTGCTCACCCTCCTTATTCTTCTCCATTTAGCCACCAATCGACATTTTTCTTTCCATGTGGCTCTTTGTCTTTCCTGATTCAGATGTAAACCCCAGGATGACAGGATCGTTTTACCCCACACTGGTACGTCACCAGCACCTAGCACAGCCTCTGCCACACAAACCCACTTGGTTAATAGCTGTTTGGGTAGTTGAGTGGATGAACTACCACTCCCGATGGCCCGCCTCTGTGGATGCCTCTTCATTGTCTCTTAGGGTCGGTCCTCAGTCTCACAACTTTGGGAACCAGGATCCTTAGGACACAGCATCCCACCCCCACTCCAGACCAGTCAGAGCCTCAGCCTCTGAGGGTGAGGCCTGGGAACCTGCATTGTTGGGGACAAGCCCCAGTGGGATTCTGAGGTCTCCTGGGGTTTGAAAGTCCTGCTCTGCTACAGGAACAGCCCAGATATCTGAGTTGGCTCACAAGGGGGAGGCTCTGTTCAGGGGAGGATTTGGGGGGAATTCTCAGTCTTAAAACTCCTGGTGTGTAGGCGTAGCTTCATTAAAATACAGGCCCCAGCAGTGGGCTCTGATTCCTCTGGGAACCAGTTAGGATGCTGGTGTTACAGCTGCTGAGCCCTGTGGGCTCCCTCAGAGCGGGCATGTTCAGTTTGATTGATGGGCTGGGGGCTGGGGAGGATTGTCTGGGCTCAGGGCATGGATGCAGGAGTGACAGTAGGCTGAGTTCCCCGGGGCTCTAAAGCAACCAGCCAGGCAGGTGCAGATCCACTGGCAAGGGAAACAAGCAAACACCACTGACACCCACCCATCCATCCAACCACAGGAAAGGGCACGCACCGCTCAGGGTAGAAACAAAGAAGGACAGAGTTCCCTTCCCTGATTCTATTAGGACTGTGGGAGCTCTGGTTAGAAAGCAGCATATATATGGAGCATTATAGGGAATTAATATTTTAAGAGTTGCTATTTTTAGGGCCCAGTCTCTCTGAGTATTTTGTCCAAGGGGGCATGCTGCCAAAATGTGTAAGAGTCACAGAGTCCTAGCCTGCCAGCACCGTAAGGTACCTTGCATTAACCTGAAACAAACTCTGGCTCTGGGGCTCTTAACCTTTTTGAGACTCAGTGTCCTTTTCTGCAGAGTGGGACAGTCATCACACATCACTCTTGGGATTATTGTGAGGATTAAAACCGCCACAATGTATAAAAAAGAATTAGCCTAAGCTGGGCACCAAGGTGAGGGCTATCAATATATATCTGATACACTGACATATCAATATATCAAAAGATTTTAAATGCTTAATTTAGAAATAAGAAAATCATCCAATCAGTTAGAGGTCTGAATAGAACAGTCTGACTTCCCCCAGGGGAAAAAAAAATCCACAATAAGGCAGTTTTCAGACTTGAATTACAACTCTTCACTAGGTCTCCATCCTGTTGATTTTGGATTTGTACTTCTACAATTGTGTGAACCAATTCCTTAAAATACATATCTATCTATCATCTATCTATTCATCTGTCATCTATCTATTAGTATCTATCTATCATCTATCATTCTTCTATCTATCTATCTATCTATTATTATCTATCTATCTGTCTATCTATCCACCTATTATCCATCTACCTATCTATCATCTTTCTGCCTATTAGTCCCCTGATCCAACTCTAGGCACCTGCTCCTAGGACCTGTGCCATTAACCATATTAACAAGGTCCCAAGGACATGGGGAAGGCATGAGGTAGTGGCAGGCAGGGGAAGAACAACTTTCAGAAACAGAATAATATTACAAATAATCCACATGCCGTTTCCTGAAAACTACACCTCTGGGCAGGGCAAGTAAGAATCCTGTATAGGGTGGTGTGAAGGGTGCAGGAGTCAAGGGTGGGCAGCATCTAACATGTATTGACCACTTTTTACTTGCTACACCAAACAAGATGCTGCACACACACACACACACACACACACACACTCATCTCATTTAGTCTAAAACCCCATGGGGGTGTGGGGATTGTTATTGAGCTCATGGTACAGGTGACAAGGCTGTTGCTCGCTGTGATCCCATTGGCGTGGGAAACCATGGACAACTGCTCCCTCCAATAGCACCAGAGAGATGTGGTTTCAAAGCCCAGTCTGCCACTAATGAGCAGAGTGACTTGGGGGCTTAACTTCTTTAAGTCTTAGTTTCCTCATCCATCAGATGGGGACATTTGTCCTCCCTCAATAAAGGACCTAAAGAAACAGCACAGTTCCTGGTGATGGAGTCTTGATAAATCACTGATTCTTCACACTTATTGCACAATGTGTTCAGAGCTGACTGCCAGGTGCTGTTCTATGCTTGGACTAGAATGGACAAAACTCAAGTAAGTTTTTGCTCTCATGGAAGTTACATGCCAGTAGGGAGAAACGAGAAATGAAAATAGATGATAAACATAGTCATTTGCATTGTGTCACTGCAGTTCAAGATGTGTCCTAGGCAATGGGATAGAGAACTGGGAGAAGGGTGGGCTATCAGAGATGATGGTGATGGTGATGTTGGTGCTGATGTTGGTGCTGGTGGTGCTGGTGATGATGATGATGGTGATGGTAACGATGATGATGATGATGATGATGATGATGAAGATGGTGGTGATGGTGTTGATGGTGATAATGATGATGATGATTATCATAGTAATGGTGGTGATGATGGTGTTGATGGTGATGATGGTGATGCTGATGGTGGTGATGATGATGATGATAATGATGCTGATGGTGATGATGATGCCCATAGTGATAATGTTGGTGGTGGTGGTGATGGTGACAATGATGATGGTGATGACATTGATGGTAATGATGATGATGCTCATGGTGATGATGGTGATGATGATGATGATTACGATGGTAATGGTGATGATGATGAGCTATGGACCATAAGCAGGCTACCAGAGATAATGATGGTGATAGTGATGCTGCCAACATGCTGTGGACCACTGACCAGGCTTCTGAACTTCTCCTAAGTTTCAAGTTCTTTACCATGAAGATCTTAAGTTCTACCTTACAAAATGTTATAAGGATTAGAGTAAAACAGGACTAGCTACATAATTGGTGGGGTCCAGTGCAAAATCAACACGTGAGTCCCCTTGTTCAAATCTTAGCAAGAATTTCAAGGTGGCTATAGCAGAGTATTAAACCAAGCACAGGCACTACTGAGTGTGGTGCCCCATGTGACTCAACCATCCTTGGATAAAGGCACCTGCACATCATAGGTTCACAGTCAATGCTGGTCCCACTGTGAGATAGGAATTGCACTTCCTGCTTCCCACTGATAATGAGGCTTGGTGAGAAGTTGGCACAAAGTGAGAAGTTGGGTGGTTGGAACAGGATTCTTGCGTAAGCTGCCCTCACCTTAGATATGAGGGTTTTTCTACAATATCTGTTTACACAATTAGACAAAACATCAGTACAATCACCATATGTCTTCAGAGCAACATCCTCCTATTTCATAGTATGTTTTCAATGCAGAAGTTTGGCCTTTTGTGTTTTTTGGGGTAGTACTGGAGAGTTTTGGTAAGGGACCAGGAAGGCCTAGATTAGACACATAGGTGGGTAGTGGATGGCCACAGGATCAGGCTGGCTCAGATGCAGCCCACCTCATCCATTTTCTGTCTTGTTTGCTGAGGGAAGAGACAATGAAATAGCTCATGGCCAACTGGAGGACATGTCTGGTCTAGTGTGGCTTCACCAGAATAATAAACATATCCAAATCGTCCTTAAAAATGAGAAATGGGCTTGGTAGATGTTCTGGGCACATGAATGTGGACCTCTGACTGAGGCAGCCTCACGGTGAACAGTTTTGTGACACACAGCTATAACAACCATGTCTCCAGCTGTATTCCCAGCAGTGCTAATGCTGTCAGTCCCTGGAATGTGCACAGAGTTGTTCCCAGCATCAGACTCATCTCCAAGATGACTGAAAAGTTTCCTCATGTGCCCTGACTTCTTGGAGGAAATGACCTTGGGCAGCTGGCCTTAGGTTGGGCTGGGATCTAAGGTTGTATTTGCCTCAAACTCCAAGGATGCACCAGAGGACCAGAGCTTTCTGTATCAGTCAGTTTGGGCAACCACAACCTAACATCACAGACTGAGGGGTTTAACAACAGAAATTTATGTCCTCATGATCATGGAGGCTAGAAGTCCAAGATCAAGGTATTGACAGATTGATTTCCCTTGAGGCCATTTTACCTTAATTAGCTCTTCAAGCCCTGATCTCCAAACATAGCTATGTTTCAAGGCGCTGGAGGTTAGAGCTTCCACATAAGAAGTTTATAGGGAACAGAATATAGTTCAGCCCATAACACCCTCTCATGGAATTATGTGACAAGGAGGGAGCCCTCTGGAGCTTGGAGTACAAAAAGGAGGATAGGAGCTGCTGATTCTGGACAGTGAGAAGAATAAGGATCCAGGAAAAGCCAGGCTCCCTGAAGTCAGGAAGGGGGCATACAGTTGGCCTAAGGATGAGGATGTCAGAGAGAAGTGTGGACACTGCAGAGTTCAAGGTGGCCCTGGTGAAATGTCTGGGAAGGTGGGGAACAGAGTGGGGAGGCAGCCAGGGCTAGAAGAGAAGCTAAAGCCATAGGCTGGTTTGAATTCAGGCCCACCAATTACCTCATAAGGAACATCAGAATATCCACTGATAGCATCCCAATAACTGGTTACTGTTAGCCTCATTGTTATCAATGACCAGCAAAGGTGGGAATGGGGGAGCTTGGTTCAGGGCTAAATCCAGAGGTTTCTTCCCCTTGGTGCTCCCTTCTCTCTGACCCTGACGTTGACCCCTCAATCTCTTTGAGGTCCATTAGCAGAGCCCAGAGCTGCCCAGTGGTTTCATCTGGCTGCACAGAGCCTATCACCTGCCTTCTGCCAGATCTCATAGCAGTAGGGAACAACTGTCACACTTTTGCAGGTAAAGCATCTTCCACTTGGGCAAGGGCATTAAGGTGTTGAGGGCCCATGCGAGGGAGAGCCAGAGACAGAGAGATGGAGTTTGGGGCTTTGGGATGGGTCTCCACAAACTCCCAGTCACAGCCCCACTTGCTGGACCAGTGTTTCTCAGAGATACCTCCACTCACCAGCTGCAGGCATGCTGATTACACATGGACCATCTGGGGCCCCAACCCAGACACAGGGAGTCTGAAGCTCTGGGGACCTGGCTGGTGGTCTGCTCTGTTGGTGTGGATATGACCCTCACGTTTGGTCAATCACGATGACCTCTGGTTCTACCGCCCTCCTCACCAATCTCTTCCTTGCCTGTGTTCCTTTTCCACTCAGCCAGTGTTTCACAAAGTGTGTGCCACTCCCAGTGGCCAGCCTGATTATTTTGGGAGCTATATGGACAGGATCCTGATAGACATTCCAGATCTTCAGATTCTCCTGATCATGTCAAGAAGCAAGACTGAACCTGGTACCCAGAAGCCTTTAAGATCTCTCAAGCACTTGGGCGCCTGGGTGGCTCAGTGGGTTAAGCCGCTGCCTTCGGCTCAGGTCATGATCTCAGGGTCCTGGGATCGAGTCCCGCATCGGGCTCTCTGCTCGGCAGGGAGCCTGCTTCCTCCTCTCTCTCTGTGCCTGCCTCTCTGCCTACTTGTGATCTCTATCTGTCAAATAAATAAATAAAATCTTTAAAAAAAAAAGATCTCTCAAGCACTTGCTAATGCCCCCACCCTCTCAATACAGAAAGAGCAAGACTCAGCTCAGACTTTTGGTGTACCCCTGATCCAACCTGAATTTTATAATTCTATTTTGTTTTCATTGATTCTTCTTTCCAGTTACTTATATTAAAAGCTAGTATTATTGGCTATTTAAGATACTTATATAAAGTATTTTAAAACATAAATGCATTAAGTTAAAGACAAAGAAAAATAGAAAGGAGGCAGTGTTTGGCATTGTGATAGGACACATACTGGAAAGGTGGTTTGTGGGTTTGAGGTTGGGAACCACTTCTCTAAGTCTTCTGCCAGCCCAGAATGCAGTCTGAGAAGCAAAATCTCATGAAGGTTAGCTTTCAATGTTTTACCACTGTTTTGAATTTGAGAACTGTTTGTTTCAGTAAAAACATACTATCAAAAGCTTCTGCACAGCAAAGGAAACAGTCAACAAAGAGGCAACCCACAGAAAGGGAGAAGATATTTGCAAATGACACTACAAAGAGCTGATATCCAAGATCTATAGAGAACTCCTCAAGCTCAACACACACAAAACAGATAATCACATCAAAAAATGGGCAGAAGACATGAATAGACACTTCTCCAAAGAAGACATACAAATGGCTAACAGAGATATGAAAAAATGTTCATCATCATTAGCCATCAGGGAGATTCAAATCAAAACCACATTGAGGTACCACCTTACACCAGTTAGAAAGGCCAAAATTAACAAGACAGTAAACAACAAGTGTTGGAGAGGATGTGGAGAAAGGGGAACCCTCTTATACTATTGGTGGGAACGCAAGTTGGTGCAGCCACTTTGGAAAACAGTGTGGAGATTCCTCAAGAAATTAAAAATAGAGCTTCCCTATGACCCAGCAATTGCACTACTGGGTATTTACCCCAAAGATACAGATACAGTGAAAAGAAGGGCCACCTGTATCCCAATGTTCACAACAGCAGTGGCCACAGTCACCTAACTGTGGAAAGAACCAAGATGCCCTTCAACATATGAATGGATAAAGAAGATATGGTCCATATATACTATGGAATATTACTCAGCCATCAGAAGGGATGAATACCCAACTTTTGCATCAACATGGGTGGGACTGGAGGAGATTATGCTGAATGAAATAAGTCAAGCAGAGAGAGTCAATTATCATATGGTTTCACTTACTTGTGGAGCATAAAGGATAACACAGGGGAGATGGAGAGAAGTGAGTTGGGGGAAACTGGAGGGGGAGACAAACCATGAGAGACTGTCAACTCTGAGAAACAAAGTGAGGGTTTTGGAGGGGAGGAGGGTGGAAGGTGAACTGAGCCTGGTGATGGCTATTAAGGAGGGCACGTATTGCATGGACCATTGGGTGTGGTGCATAAACAATGAATTCTGGAACACTGAAAATAAATTAAAAAAATATGAATTTTAATGGTGAAATTTTAGGCATGAGGGTCAGATATTTTTAAATTTGAAAGTACTTCTGGACACACCACACCATACAGAAGTCCAACAACCACCTAGAATCAAGCTTGACTGGGCAGGGAGAGCAGCCCAATCAGCACCACCAACATGAAGGTGCAGACAGCTGGCAGGAGGCAGAGGGACTAGGAGTGTGCATGGGGGCTCACAGCCCCTTTGGAGGGTGGACAACTCAGAGACTTCCTGCAGCTCACAGCAAATTGAAGACAGGAGGGGCAGGGGTCTCTGGGAAGACTGGAAGGTGCTTGGAACCCCAAGAGCAGTGGGTGTTGCAGAGGATGGAGGCAGGTGTGTTGGTGGGGTGATGAGGGATGGGCTGGGGGGGGCACCAGGCTAAATCAAGAGGCAGCTGCAGCAGGTGCAGGACCACTGGAGCTAGGGCTCTTTGTCTGGACCTGAGAAGAAGACAGTGGAGAATTTCTAACACAGTCCAGACTGGTCTGTTTAGCATTTGAAAAATGACCTTGCTGGGTAGTATGTGGTGCAGAAAGGGGGAAAGGAAGAAGGAAGGAAAAGCACTAGGAGGCCTTTCAGTGAGCCAAGAGGACTGAGTATGGTGAGGAGGGAGGGACATTGAGGGGTGGGAAAGAGGGTGCAGGGTGGAGGGTGAAGTGGGAGGTGGAGGATGGAGGAGTAAGAAGTAGGGGGTGAAGGAGTGGAAAGTGGAGGGGTAGGAGGTAGAGGGTGGTGGGTGAAAGTGTGGCTGCAAACCCTGACGAACAACTTGAGAAGGGGATTCATATCCTCTGTGGCCCATGCTTTCTTAAGCCTCATTTCATCAGCCTGAGGCTGATGAGTGGCTACACTGGTGGGATCTATGTGCCAGGGATCTATGTGCCCTTAGGGAGGAGAAAAGGAGCAAAACTCTAAGTGTTGGCCTTCCTAAGGCAAGCAGGATCCCTGGCTCCTGGGTCCTGCCAGAGCTAGGCATGGATTGTTCTATGTCAGATGGCAGACGAGAGGAATGGGGGGGGTAGCTAGAAGGGGGAAAGCAGAGGGAGAATGGCACTCTATCTTCCTAAGCAATACAGGCCTTTTCTGCAGGAGGAGGGTAGTGTTTTGGAGCCAAGGGCACTGTGGAGTTGAAGGGCCCTCGCTTGAACCCAGCTGGCACCACTTGCTCACTTGCAAAGTGGGGGTAAAATTCCTGTCCCCATGGAGTGCTGTGAAGACTACCATGGCAACAGCAGACTTGGTCCTCCTAGCGCCCGAGGGAGAGGCAGGAGGCAAGGCGCTGAGTCAGGAGAGAGGGGACATGGGGGAGAGTCGGGGGTGGGGAGGGGTCCACCCATGACACTCAGGCCAGGCCGGGGCTTGGGTCCAATCCAGCTGCAGCATAAGGATTCTGTAGGGGTTTCCACTAGGGGAGGGACACAGTACGAATTGCAGGAAGATGTTTGACAATAGGGGGTACTGACCAGACACCAGAGAGCACTGGAATGCAAGACCCAGGGGGACAGGAGACTCATGTTTCTGCTCATTGCCATAGAAGAGCACCTGGCACAGCACAAGTGATCAGTATATATTTATTCAGTGACTGAATGAGTCCCTTAGCCAGAGAGTAAAGGAATAAAAACAGTATAAGCCCACTGGGACAAGGAGGCCAGGACATTTTATACCAGAAGACAAACTCTGTCATCCCATGTTCAAGAAGCTAAAGCCGACAGAGGGCTGACCTGGTGTTGCGGAGGAATCTTTGGTGTCAGGGTTTCCAGAGCAGAGTCCAGCAAGCCGGTCACCCCACAGGACCTGGGAGAATCTCCAGCCGTCAGAGGACTGGTGAGCACGAGGATGGATGGTCCCGAAGCCTGGATACTTGACTCTGCATCCAGAGTCAGCACAAGAGCTACCCCCAGCATATGCTGCAGGGCCACACACAAAAAAGGGTGCTGGGGGGACAGGGCTGAAAGGAGGGAAGGGGACAGAAGGTCTGAATCACAAATAGTGTCTCCAGTCCCTACTCCCTCCTCCCCCCCTGCAACCACATCCTCAGCACTCAGGGCAAGGTGAATGTCATTTGTGAGACTTTGAAGGTCCCCAAGGACACCTGCAGACACAGACATGGTCTGCTACTGCCTGACATCCCAGGAACGTGCCTGTCTGTGCTTCACGTTAGGGCCCTCCCACCCAGCCCCTGCTGCTAGCCTTTCACGTCCTTCATTAGCAGTAAACACCCACCAATGACCAATGACCACCTTCCCCCTTCATTAGCAGTAAACACCCACCAATGACCAGTAGGCATTTGAGGAAAACCTTTAAAATGAAAGATAAAGACCTAAATAAACCGATCAAAGTCCCTCAGAGGTTGCAGAAATGAGTGCAGGGAAGAGGGAACTTGGAAATAACCGTGACAAATATCCTCAGAGATGGAGAAGATATTACGTCCATAAAACACAAGATGCTATGGAAAAGGAACAATTGGAGAGTGAGAGGAGCTCTGGTAGGAGATCTGCAAAATGAACCAATAGACACGTTCGGAAGATGAACCCAAGGACATGTCCCAGAAAGTAGTGTAAAATGTCCTGGAGAAGGAAAATAAGGCAGAAAGAGAGAAGCACAGGGGATCATTCTAGCAAGTCCAACACGCATACAATAGGAGTTCCAGAAAGAGAGGGAGCAGAAGCAGGAGGGTGTCCTTCCCTCCTGGGGAGGAAGCGTGGGGAAAGGGGTTTGCACCCATTCGTGGTGAGGGAGGGAGCTTGCAGGACACCTGCAGATAAATGGTCTGCAAGGGCAGACAGCCCATGGGCACAGTGTGCTGGCACTGAGCCTGGAAGAGGTGGGAGGGGCGGCACGGAGCAGGGAGCACAGACTGGTCTGGAACCCCTAGATGTCCACCAAGCAAGGCCATGGGGGCCACAGGCCGTGGGCGGTGACTTCAGGGAGCACACATGACCTCAGTCTGCCACACTGAATCACAGAATGAGAAAATTATTCTCTCTTATTTAATAAAAAATCTTCATTCAGTCTTTCTAATTAGGTAAAAAAATGTTGCTCAGTTGGATCTAGAATCTCTCTAACATTGGGCACCTGCAAACCATCCTTTAACAAAGAAAGAGCCAAGAGCAGGACCTCCAGCAGCTGGCAATGGGTATCAGTAGGGGCAGGCTCCCTCTGGAGGCTGTAGGGGAGGACCCTTCCTTGTCTGTTCCAGCTCCCGGTGGCTCCACTGATGGCTGGCTTATGGGCAACATCACTGCACTCCCTGCCTCTGTCTTCACAGCCTGCTCTCCCCTGTGTCTCTGTGTGTCCTGTTCTGTCTCTTATAAGGACACCAGTCATTGGACTTAGGGCGTGTGATGGGTAATTTTATGGGTCAACTTCCCTGGGCCACAGGATGCCCAGATAGCTGGTAAAATATTCTTTGAGTGTGAGCATAATGATGTTTCTGGATGGCAGTAACATTTGAGATATATATATATATATCTCAAATGTTTTTATATATATATATATTTTATGTATATATATTTTTATATTATATTTTAATATAAATACATAAATATATATTTATATATATTATATATATATATCTCAAATGTTATATGTATATGTAAATATACATATACATATATATATATATATATACATATATATATATATGGGCTCTGTTTCTCTGGGAGCCCTGCCTGAGACAGATGGATAAGCTATACTCAGGAGTACTCACAAACAGAGGCCTCATCTTGCTTCTCTATCTTCTAGGGGACTCCTACTGATGTTTCAAGTCACAGCTCCAAATCTTCCCCACCCAGAAAGACTTTCTTGGCCCCACAGGCCGACCCTGTTCTAATCACATCTCCCAGTTGGCACGAATGAAAGGCTGGTCTCTTAGTCAGCATTCAGCTCATCTTTGTTGACCTCAGGTAAGTGAAACAAGGATTCACCACACTCACTGTGGGTCTTATACCTGGAAGGAGCTCAACTGCGTTGAACCCAACCTTCAGCTTTATCTGGCTCATTGCAGAAAACTCAGCTTTCATGCTCTGGAGCATGAAATGCCCTGCAAAAATCAATCTGAATCCAGGAATGAAATACAGATATGTGGCAGAGAAGAAGAGCTGGATATTAGTCAGATAGACTCTCCTTTCTCCTGCTGGAGCCTTGAGCTCAAGGTGTGTAGATGCAGTTATTATTGCAATGATAAGAATGAAGCTGAAACCTTATTAAATAGTCCACTGACCCAGAAAAGATGAGAGCAGAGCTGTCATCCTCTCCCATTTAAACATTCTGAATTTTTTGGTCTAGCATAGGATGAAACATTAGATTAATGACAATTCCCTCTGTAGGATGCCGATAGAGAATAGCAATGACAATGTCTCAAATGTGAGCAAGAGCTCAGGGGAGTGAGCTGCCTTGAGTCTTCGCCTGCTAAAGCTTCAAGGCTCCTGCAAAAAGAGTGAACAACACCATGGTGTTTTCAGCAAATTAACTAGGTCCATGCACAACCGGCTAAAGGCAGGTGGCCCAAACCTGTGGGATGGGGTTGGGAGGGACCAGGCCTGTGGTGGTATCGAAAAGCTGCTGTTCCTGCCTTGCTTACTGGCCAGAAATGCACCAGGATTGGCACCCCCATCCTTTTCTTCCACAATTCCTGTCTCATGCTGGCTACCCTGGTCCCCTGGTCCTTTGTTTTCCATCCTCAAATGTAAGCCCTTCTGACAACCAGTGCTCACCTCTCTTCAATGGGGCCAGTCAACTGTAGAGTGATTTTACTGTACTCTCATTCTGGCCCATCTGCTCTATCTGCTTCCCTGTCTGCAGGGATAAGTGGGGTCAAAGTAAGTGCAGCCCATCTCTGTTTGCAGGGACAGGAAGAAGTAACTTGTGTCCCCAAGAGGAGATCTCTGTCATCATCTGGCTGTGTTCTGCATGAAGGTGCTCCCATTGCTATGGGGTACTGTCACCTCTTGGGACACTAACATTGGGCACCTGCAAACCATCCTTTAACAAAGAAAGAACCAAGAGCAGGACCTCCAGCAGCTGGCAATGGGTATCAGTAGGGGCAGGCTCTCTGACCCTCTCTTCTCTCCCTGTCCCAGGTTCCATAGATCAAAGAATCTTGGGAGGGTCGCACAGAAAATGTGCTCCAAAAAAATTATGTTCTTTTTATTCCAAAAGGGTTTGTAAAGTGGTTGATACTATACACACATTAGCACGGGATTATGAAACAAATACTGATAGAAATGATAACATAGGGGAATAAAAGCCCTATGAATACTACACCACTAGCCTATATAGCACTTCTGTATTAATTAAAAGGCTCCCCTTCCTCTCTAGACAGGGGTCATCAACCTACATTTTGGAGCAAAAATCCTGGTTTTGAAAATAAAGTTTTATTGGAATGCAGTCACTTCCACTAGTTGACATACAGTCTATTACAGCTTTCATGGCACAAGGGTGGGGCTCAGTCATTATAACAAAGTCCCTATGACCTAAGGGCTGGAATCCAGCCTCCTCTTTTTCATCTGCTGCCCCACCTCATGGTATCTTCACAGCAGCCATGTGAAGGGCATAAGACAAGAGTCAGCCCAAGAGTGACAAAGACTCTCATCTTGAGCAAACTTTAGACAGGCTTCTTCCTCTGAGCCCTCTTTTGGACCAGACCTTGTCCTGGGGCCCTGTCTTTGGCTTGTGGAGTCCTATTTCCTAGGACGATTAGGAAATAATCCTAAACTGAGCCCGTTTATCAAGAACCCTCATCCTTGGTATCTGAGAAAACTCCTCATCCCCCACTTCTAATATCCAATCACGCTTGTCTGCCTTCAGTGAGAATCCTGTTGAGTCGGCTTAGACAGAATCTCTCTATGCATAAGGCCTCCTCTTAGTATATTTTCATCCCCGATGTTCCATTCTGCTCCTTGGCTAGAAATCCTCACTTGTCCTTGGTGTATTTGGAGTTAAGTCTAATCTTCTCTACTGCAATAGCCTTAGCCCCTTGCAATAGATCTGAATGGAGTCTTCCTTTCCATTTTAACAAGCGTCAGAATACTCTATTCTTTCATTGAGGTGAACACCTCTCCTGAGGTCCCATGGCCTGTAAGTTGTGTTCCCCAGGCTCCTATCCAGGGCTCCTATGGCAGCCATCCCAGTGACTTTGCCCTGTGGCACCTGCCTCAGTAGGAATCCAAGTAGGAATCCAAGCTCAGAAACTGTTTGTACACACTGGACTCTGGACTTGAGTTTCAGGGTCCCCTTCGCTTGAATAAAAGTTGTTTCTCACCCCAGAAGTACAAACAAATCTCCAACTCACTCTCTTCATCACCGTCGTTACCCACAGATGTCATCAGCGAGTCTTTAGGATTTAACTCTCTCTGAAAGGTTTCCAAAGGGTTCATTCATTCATTTGTTCATTTCTCCGAAAACATGGCTTGCCTCCAATGTGGCAGGCACCAAATCAGCCATGAGAGTATCCTAGTGAGGGAGAAGGTGCCCATAAGAACCACCGCCAGTGAACTGCTTAACACAATCCTACTTAATGTGCTGGTTCATGGCTACAAGGGCAATTAATCTTGGTCCATATACCGGAAATGCCCCTAATGGGATCTGGATTGAGATCTTCACACAGCCTGAGAACTGGCCACTGGGCCCAAGGAGTGGACTGCCAAGTGTTGGCACAATTGGTCTGATCAACAATAGCCATTGGTCTTTCACCAAACCTTCACATAAAGCAACTGGGGAGAGCAGAGAGTAGGAGTCATTGGGCACAACATGCTAGCGTGGATGTGAGCTATGACCCCCACCTCTGAAGCCAAGAGAGAGGCTGAGAGAGTCACAAGTAGAGACTAGAGCTGCCTGCAAGAACTGAGGAATGGCCTTCTGTCTGCTGGCTGCACATCTGCCCAGGAGTTAGCCTGCCGTCTGCCCCTGTGCTGATCTAAGCAGGAGAAGAAAGGATAACAGCAAGAGACATAGATTAGCCAGATTTAGGTTTGGTCTGCAGATACTTATGGCAAAACAAAATTTGTCTCCCGCGCAGAAATCCAGATGTAGACAATACAGAGCTAGCACAGTAGCTGAGCACCATGAATCCTTTGGTGAACCAGGTTCCTTCCAGCTCCCCACTCTGTTATCCTTAGGGTATGGATTTCCACTCCCTAGGATGGAGCCCCAAACCTCATGTCTCTATCCAAGCAGTAAGAGGGAGGAAAGGTGCAAGAACAGGCAAAGAGTGTCATCTGGGTCTTAAGAATCCTAGAAGATGACTTTTGATATTTCTGCTCACATATTATGGTTGGCCAGCCCTCAGTCATGTAATCACAGCTAAAGCAAGGAGTCAGGTGACATGTTTATTTGGGTAGCCACATGCCCAGCTTTCGCTCTATACTCTGGGTCATTCACCATCTTTGCTACAGCAGGGAAGAGGAAGAGGACTGAAGTAGCGCTGTCTCCTTCCCCTCCCCCCAGCAACTGGTGCAGTAAATGTATGAATCTCCTGTGGCATGTCCCCAGGCAAGGGGATACCAGCAGTGAGTTCTGGGGTGTTCTTCTGAGGACAGGAACTGAGCAGCAGTGGAAGCAGAAGTGTCTGCTCTGAAACTCCCATGTCACGGAATCCCTACCAGGTGCTCCTAAGAACTCACTTGTGCCCCATGAGAGATGATGCCACCTGTCACCAAGACTGCCTGGGTTCACACCCTATTCGACTTTGGGCTGTTGCTGGGCCTCTTGCCTGAGTTCCTCATTTGTAACTGGGAATAATAATAGATCTTACTCGGGGAGATTGTGAAGATTAAGTGAGTCATCAAATGCAAATTTCATCAAACCAGAACCAACCAGTGGTGAGTATGTTATTATTGGTAGGAAGATAGAAAGTCAGTGGCCAGTCAGTCAACGGCAAAAGAACAAAAATTGTGGATTATATGAGTCTCTTTTCATCTTCCTTGATCTAACACACTGGAGACCCAGGAGAGATTGAGGGTGGGTATGTCAGAGGCAGACCCTTCCCCCCACACTCACATTCCAGGGAAGGGAGGGAAAATAATGGACAGCTAAGCCCCTTCCCATCTGGATGTCCTTTAGCCACACCTGCAGTGACTGGGGAGGGCAAAGCTCTGAATCTTATATGAGATTAGTGTTTTAAACTCTAGATTGGACTTGGCCAAATGCAGCAGCTCCATGGGCAGCTGAAGTGTGTGGGTATGGATAAGTCAGCAGGCATCTCACTGTTGGTACAGGGGGGCTGCCAGCTCTCCAGCCCAGTGCTCTAACCCTGTATGCACCCTCTCTCCCCCATCCTACTCAGTGGTCCTCCAGCCCCCACTGAAATGGGGTCAGTGAAAACCAACTATATACCTACTCCCTGGTGAGGCTGTTGACACAGGGCTGGACAGCTCCAAATCCTCCTTTATGTGATAGAAAATCCAACCAGCCTCCTGCCATGTTCACCCTCTTATTCCACTTCTCGTCTCTGGGACCCACAGTGTAAGCATCTTCCATTTGACAAATGGAACGGCATAAAGAGCTATCCTGGACCTTCCTTGGAGCATTTCTGAATTACGGGCCTTTCAGTGGGCACCGACAAAAAAAATCTTCAATGTCTTGTAAAAAGCCCATGTGTTACATTTCTCTTTTAGCTTAGTTCTAGGGAGAAACACGAATAATTTCCAGGTGACACGGGTGTTTTCATTTTTATTTCTGAAATTACAATCTAAATGTGGAGTGAAGATGTCCCTGCACTGAAATCGGCAGACGTGAGCTTAAACTCCTTTCACCATTTAAATTAGCCTCATGACCTCCCAAAAACTATTCACACTCCCTGAGCCTCTGTGCTCATGGATCCTCATTGGAGAGGAGTGGCTGCTAATACCCAACAGACCTGGTGGGCATGAGGATTAACAAGATGGCACATGGGACATGGCTATTCGACCTCTGTGTTGCACCGGGAGCATTCTCCATATTGCTCACTGAAATCTGCCTTCCAGAGTCAGTAGTCTGGGAACTTGGCATCAATTCCAACAAAGACATGGGCAGATTCTGGACCCAAGTCCATCTGTGTAAAATGCCAGGGACTTCTACTCAATGCAAACACTACAAGAGGGGATGCCTGGGTGGCTCAGTTGGTTAAGCATTTGCTTTCAGCTCAGGTCATGATCCCAGGGTCCTGGGATCAAGCTTCCCTCATCCCTGCCTCCCCCAGCCACCGCACATTGGGCTCCCTGCTCAGCGGGGAGGCTGCTTCTCCCTCTTCTGCCATTCCCCTGACTGTATTCTCTCTCTCTGACAAATAAATAAATAAAGTCTTAAAAAAAAAAAAAAACCACCCACAACAACACTACAAGAGGCCACCAGGAAATCAGGCACGACTGATGCCATTTGATTTGTCACCTGCACCACGGGACAGGGCCATTCGCGTCTCTTGTCCCCTTTAGCGGGACTGATGTATGTGTCGCCTTTCCCCACACACATTGCTTTGGCACCTGCCAGGCGCTGAGCACCTTCTCATGCATTGTTTCCCCTCCTTTCCACCACCAGCTGGGACTGACATATACTCACCCCCACTTTAAAGAGGAGGGAAATGAGGGCTGAAGAGACTGATGAACTTGTTCCTACGACTCAGTGAGAGACTCGAAGAAAAGCCTCCAGACTCAGTTTTATTTATGAAATATTTCACTCTGCTCTACTTTATCTGCCTGTCAAAGCCTTCAGGAAGGTCAGAGGTGGGGACATTCAACCACTGGATCAAGTGACTGGCAGGACAGGCCCCAGGCTTGGCCCTTGTGAACGTTCTCTCTCATCCTCACAGCAACCCTTGAGTTACCAATGCTGTCCCCATTTTTGAGGAAGAGAATTGGATCAAGGCTCAGAATTGAAGCAATTCTCCATGCAGTGCACCACTGGGTTCAGCCCCTGAGGCTGGATCCCCTGCTCATGGCCTCTCATGTTCTCTTTCCATTTATCATTCCCCCGGCTCCTCTGGAAGTAGATCCAGGGTATGCATACGTCCTACAGAAATAAACACACAGCAGGAGAATGCATTCATGTCGGTACAACTGTGAGTTGCCCATAAAGTCTTAACACACATTGCTAAACAGGGAAGAGCACAAATAGTGCAGAGTTGCAAACTCTAACGCAAGACGTGTAATGCTGCCCTTGGAAATCCCACACCATCGGAGGGCTGATGTGTAGCAACATACCTTTTAGCGAGCACACATACATATACAGGCACACACACACACACTCATACTCCCTCACTCTTAATAACTTCCTCTTCCCCAGTGACTCACTAATCAGTCTCTTTTGAAAAATGAGTAATAGCAACACTGAAGACAAGCTCCCAAGTTACCTTTCAAATAATCCCCAGGAACATGTGTGTTCAAACATTAACAATACCACCTGCTGGCACCCTCAATAGGAAGTCTCTGTATTTTCATGCAATTGATGAGGTGGAAGGTTTTCAAACATGAAGATCTCTTCTCCAGCCCAGCATCTAATTTCACTGTATAAAACAGAATGTTATTTCATATGCAGCTTTTTAAGAATGCAGATGAACAAGATGAATGGTGCAAACACATAAGGAATCTTAAAATAAGAATGAAAATAGGTTATATTTAGGATTTAATTGAGAGAAATCTTAGAGGCTCTTACTGTTCAATTCATTCACTCTCTCTAGATATATCTAGAACCTACTGCATGCCAGGCACTGTGTTAAGCCCTGAAGGGAGCAAGCTACATAAAAGGGTTCAAACTAAACCCACAGTCTGGTGGAGGAGGCAGATAGGTAAATAAGTCATGTCTATGATAGAAATATGCGAAAGTCCGGTATAAACACAGATGGGGGAAATAACTACATTGTTCAGAAGAATTTGGGAAGGCTTCCCAGAGAAGGCCCTATTATTTATTTTTTCCAGGAAGAGCTCATAAAAGAGAGGGATTTGGTACAATGGAATATTATGCCTCTATCAGAAAGGATGAATACCCAATGTTTGCATCAACATGGACGGTACTGGAAGAGATTGTGCTGAGTGAAATAAGTCAAGCAGAGAGAGTCAATTATCATATGGTTTCACTTACTTGTGGAGCGTAAGGAATAACACAGAGGACATTGGGAGGAGAGGAGAGGTGAGTTGGGGAAAATCGGAGGGGGAGATGAACCATGAGAGACTATGGACTCTGAGAAACAAACTGAGGGTTTTGGAGGGGAGGGAGGTAGGGGGAAGGGGGGGAGCCTGGTGGTGGGTATTGTGGAGGGCACGTATTGCATGGAGCACTGGGTGTGGTGCATAAACAATGAATCTTGGAACACTTTAAGAAAAAAAAAAAGAAGAGAGGCACTTGGGCTGAGAGAATGCTGTGGGTATGTGAAGTCTTAAAAGTCTGTGTGGACTAGAGTACCATGTGTTTTCTGCTTAGCATGTCTTCCAACATCTTCTCTGGTTCCTTTGGGGAACCACCTTCCCTCTCACTATGGTCCCAGAGGGGCTGCCCATGGAACTCAGAAGAGTGGATACAGGGTTCAAGTTGTCGATGTTAGAGTATTCCATCCCTCTGACTACAGGAATTATTTAGAGATAGTCATGTGACTTAAGCAGAACCAATCAGAGTTTTTTTCTGGGATAGTCATGTGACTTGAGCAGAACCGATCAGAGGTTTTTCTGGGTTAGTTATAATACTCAAGGGGAACTATTAGAAACTTCTCTGGGATGGATATATGAATTTGGTGAAAGAGAAGACCCACTTTCACTGCGGTGGTCCAGCTGGGCACATGGCAGTGTGGGGTTCCGGAAGCCATGTTCTGGCCCCCTGAAAAGAGCCAGTTTGGCAAATGAAGTTAGCAGAGACCTACAAAACAAGTGCTCTCTCTCTCTGTCTCTCTGAGACTGAGCCTCAACAACATCAGATACGTTGAACTTCCAGATTTTTTAAATCAAATTTCCTTTTTTCTCAAACTGGTTGGGTTTGGGCTTCTATTATTCCAAATTCATCAAAAGAGCTTTGACAAATTGCCATATCTTAGCAGCATAACAGGACTAGCAGGAAAAATAAGAATCAAGGGTCGAGGCATAATGACAGCAATAAGGCATTCAGGCTTTTTACTCTGAAGGCAATGGGAGTCAGCGAGTGATTTTGAGAAGCAAAGTGATACAGTCCTATTTTGTTTTAAAAAGACATCTCCCACAGGGTGATGAATCAGGGTATCGCTCATTCATTCCTGCATGCAAATATTGTGAGAGCTCCCACCTACCCAGCGAGGGTGGAGAAAGAAGGATGCAAATTTCAAAACCAATAGTTTCTCACATATGTCAGAAAGCAGTTTTCCTCTTTAGTAACTAAGATTATTTAATTAACAATAAATACCGAAATTTTCTATGTTAAGTAATAGAGTAAACACTTCAAAGGAACATCTTTCATATCACAAGAGCTTCACAGGTGATGGGACATGTGTCACAATTAGTAAGCACATTGATCAATAAAGGAAACAAAGGAATAGTCACAAGAGGGAGGTTGTCCCAGTGTTTTTCTGCCCATCTAACTGGCTGACTGCAGCAGCTTTGCTCTGGGTGGTTTCTTCTTCATAGCCCTGAACTAGAAGTCACTCTGTATTGGCCTAAAAGCCTCAACATTTGATAAGCCTTATAATTTATAAAAGAGGCAAGAGGTAATACCAGGCACAGAATCTGAGCTAGCACCAAAGCTGGAGCATATCTTTTTTGTGCAAAGGCTGCACAGAACCCACAGGAGACACATGCTGAGGCCCTAGACCCTGAGCCAACACACCAGTGGCAGGATCTTCTTCCAGTCCTGGCTAACCTCGTAGCCTTGACAAGTCATAGCCTGTCTCCGAACCTCTGTTTTCCACTTCTGCAAATTAAGTGGAAGCATAAAAAGTAGTCCAAGCTAAAGAATTGTGGATTAAATTATATGAAATAACACAAGACTCTCTAAAGCTAAAATTCAAACTATCAAAACAGTTATGAAAAGTATGTATTTATATAAAAGATGTATATTTTTAAACCCAAGTACAATTAACATAAAGTGTCCATATTAGTTTCAGGTGCACAATATAAAAATTCAACGGTTTTTTTTTTTTTAAGATTTTACTTATTTATTTGACAGACAGAGATCTCAAGTAGTTGGAGAGGCAGGCAGAGAGAGAGAGAGAGGAGGAAGCAGGCTCCCTGCTGAGCAGAGAGCCCGATGCGGGACTTGATCCCAGGACCCTGGGACCATGACCTGAGCTGAAGGCAGAGGGTTTAACCCACTGAGCCACCCAGGTGCCCACAATTCAACAGTTCTATACATTTCTCAGTGCTCATCATGGTAAGCATAATTTTCATCCCCGTCACCTTCTTCACCCATTCCCCTACCCACCCCTCTTCCGGTAACCACTAATTTGTTCTTTGTATTTAAGAGTCAGGTTTTTTGTTTGTCTCTTTTTTTCCTTTGTTTTGTTTCTTAGGTTCTACATATGCATAAAATCATATGGTATTTGTCTTTCTCTGACTTAATTTATTTCACTATTCATTATAATCTCAAGATCCATCCATGTTGTAGCAAATGGCAAGATTTTTAAAAATTTTTTATTTTATTTTATTTCTTTTTTTTTTTTTCTTAAAGATTTTATTTATTTATTTGTCAGAGAGAGAGGGAGAGAGAGCGAGCACAGGCAGACAGAGCGGCAGGCAGAGGCAGAGGGAGAAGCAGGCTCCCCGCCGAGCAAGGAGCCCGATGCGGGACTCAATCCCAGGACGCTGGGATCATGACCCGAGCCAAAGGCAGCTGCCCAACCAACTGAGCCACCCTTTTCAGCGTAACAGTATTCATTGTTTTTGCACCACACCCAGTGCTCCATGCAATACATGCCCTCCCTAATACCCACCACTTTGTTCCCCCAACCTCCCATCCCCCGCCCCTTCAAGACCCTCAGTTTGTTTTTCAGAGTCCATAGTCTCTCAAGATTTTTATTTTAAATTAAAGATTTTATTTATTTATTTATTTGACAGACAAAGATCACAATTAGGCAGAGAGGCAGGCAGAGAGAGAGGAAGTGAAGCAGGCTCCCTGCTGAGCAGAGAGCATGATGCGGGGCTCAATCCCAGGACCTTGAGATCATGACCTGAGCCCAAGGCAGATACTTAACTGACTGAGCCAGTCCTCCCACAAATGGCAAGCTCTCACTGGTTTTTATGGTTGAGTAATATTCCCTTGTATATATACACCACATCTTCTTCATCCATTCCTCTACTGATGGACACTTTGGCTTCCTCCATATCTTGGTTATTGTAAATAATGCTGCAGTAGACATAGGGGTGCCTATATCTTTTTGAATTAGTGCTTTCTTCATTTTCTTTGGATAAGCTCAGTAGTGAGATTACTGGTAATTATGGTAATTCTATTTTTAATTTTTTGAGGAATCGCCATAATATTTTCCCGAATGGCTGCACCAATTTACATTCCCACCAACAGTGCACCAGGCTTCTTCTTCTCCACATCCCTGCTAATACTTGCTAATTCTTGGTTTTTGATTTTAGGCATTCTGACAGGTGTGAGGTGGATCTCATTGTTGTTTTAATTTGCATTTCCCTGATGATTACTATGTTAAGCATCTTTTCATGTGTCTGTTGGCCATTTGTATGTCTTCTTTGAAAAAATGTCTATCCAGGTCCTCTGTCTATTTTTTATTCAAATTATATGTTTGCTTTGGTGTTGAGTTATAGGTTCTGAATATATTTTGGATATTAACCCCTTATTGGATATATCACTTGCAAATATCTTCTCCCATTCAGTAGATTACCTTTTGTTTTGTTCATGGTTTCCTTCACTTTGCAAAAGCTTTTTTTATTTTGGTGCAGTACCAGTAGTTAATTTTGCTTTTGTTTCCCTTGCCTTGGGAGACATATCTAGAAAACATTTCTATGGCCGATGTCAAAGAAATTATTGCTTATGTTTTCTTCCAGAACTTTTATGGTTTCAGGCCTCACATTTAGGTCTTTAATCCACTTTAAGTTTATTTTTGTTCATGGTGTAAGAAAGTGGTCCACTTTCATTCTTTTGCAAGTAGCCTCCAGCTTTCTCAGCACCATTTGTTAAAGAAACTGTCTTTGCCCCACTGTATATTCTTGCCTTTGTCACAGATTGATTGACCATATAACTGTGGATTTATTCCTGGGCTCTCTCTCTTCTTCCATTGATCTATGTATCTATTTTTGTGCTGGTACCCTACTGTTTTAATGACTACAGCTTTGTAGTCTATACAAATTTTAGAATTATTTGTCCTAATTCTGTGAAAAAATGTTATGGTATTTTGATAGGAACTGCCTTAAAACTGTAGATTTCTTTGGGTAGTATAAACATTTTAATATTAATTGGTTCTTCCAATCCATGAGCAGGGAAGTTCCATTCATTTGTGTCATCTTCAATTTCTTTTATCAGTGTTTTTTTTAACATCTTAATTTTTATTTTATTTTTTCAGTGTTCCAAGATTCATTGTTTATGCACCACACCCAGTGCTCCATGAAATACATGCCCTCCTTAATACCCACCACCAGGCTCACCCAACCCCCTCCTCCAAACTCTCAGTTTGTTTCTCAGAGTCCACAGTTTCTCATGCTTTCATCTCCCCCTCTGATTTCCCCCAATTCACTTTTCCTTTCCTTCTCCTAGTGTCCTCCATGTTACTCCTTACGCTCCACAAGTAAGTGAAACCTTGATTACTGACTTTCTCTGTTTGACTTATTTCATTCAGCATAATCTCCTCCAGTCCCGTCCATGTTGATACAAAAGCTGGGTATTCATCATTTCTGACGGCGGAGTAATACTACATTGTATATATAGACCATACCTTCCCTATCCATTCGACTGTTGAAGGGCATCTTGGCTCTTTCCACAGTCTGGTGATTGTGGCAATTGCTGCTATCAGAGTACAGGTCTTTCACTTCCTTGGTTACATTTATTTCATTATTTTTATATTTTGTTCTTTTTGGTATAATTTTAAATGAGGCTGTTTTCTTAATTTTTCTTTTGGCTATGTTTTGGCTACTAACTTAGTTTAATGTATAGAAATGTAATTTCTATACGTTAATTTTTTTTAAAAGATTTTATTATTTATTTGGCAGAGAGGAGACAGAGTCTGTATGTGTGTGAAAGGACAAGCAGGGGGATTGGGAGAGGGAGAAGCAGGATCCCGTGCTGAGCAGGAAGCCTGACCTGGAGCCTGACTGCAGGATCTTAACCCAAGCCAAAGATAGATGTTTAACTGACTGAGCCACACAGGTGTCCCTTTACATATTAATTTTGTATCTTGTGACTTTAATGGGTTCATTTATCAGTTCTAGTGGTTTTGTTTTTTTGTTTCTTCTTTTGTGGAAAAACATGTATAATCTTACTAAGGCATTCCATGGTCATCGGTCACACATTCTTGATAGTTAGGCACTGTGTTAGGGGCTACACTAATAATAGGAACAGGTTCCAAACTTGTGGGGACAGAAACCAAGTGGGAGAAAGACATCCACCAATCCACCAACTACAAGGATGGTCATGTGGTAGTGGAGGTCTGTGCAAGGTATTCTGGTAGCAGAGAGGATGAAACATGGAGCTCAAATGTGCTTCCCTCTGAAGTCACGGTAGCTGCCATGGCTACAACACTTCCAACACTTGAGTTGGAAGTGACGTCATAACAACAATGTTTTGGGAAATCTACCAGGTGGTGTGGAAGACTGGAGAGTGGGAACTGGGGAGAAGCCAGGATATCTCTTTGGGCAGGGACCCAGGCAGGGCTCCCTTTCTCTGTGTTGTCATTCCAGCCTGTGGCACAGAATCCCTGCCTCTATGGTACTGCCCAGCTCCGGCTCCATCTCTCACTAAGCAGGTCTTCAGCTGCTGCAGAGACCTGGCCCCAGAGCTCCAAGACAGTACCCTCCCCACTGCCCTGCCCCTGTGTCCCTCTAGCAGTTTCTTGCTGCTGCTAATTGTGTTGCCTCATCTGTTTGCTCCTCAATACAGAAGAAAAACACCCATGTCACCAACTCCCTGTACTAATTTCCCTCTGTGTGAGATACTCAAGGTGGTTTCTATTTTCTGCCTGCCTCCTGACCTGTTTACAAAGGTCAATGAATTAGTCCAAGCAAATGATGATAATGGATGAAGGCAGAAAGGTGAATCAGGATTTTGAACCTCAGTGAACATGGGAGTAAAAGGAAATTTGGGGGGCTGGTTCCCATGATGACAGTATCAGCCAAATTGCAAACAGATCATGAATGCATCAGGGCTTAAATTCATTTGCTTCACTGATGGCCTAGGATTTACTTGTGCCTTCATGTCTGCAATGCCAACCTGAAGTCAAGGAACACATGTATAACTTCTGCTTTCAGCTTGAAAAGTTCCTCCTGAAATATATATTTTTATTGAAATATACATTTTATTGCTCTTTCAAAAAATAATAACAGTGCTCTATATAGCTTGATGGAGCTCTCTCGTGTTAAAAGAACATTTGTTTACTATTGTAGAGAAAAATTTGGTTCCTGCATCAAAACACTTAACAACTTACACATGCCTTCCTTGGTGGTGAAAGGAAGCAATCTCATTGGTGTTGAGGACCAGGGGCTCATTCTAATGACTAGTATACTGCAAACTGAAAAAACTGGTTTCATGTTTTCCTTTTACATAAGTATGACATGACTTTTCTTTTCTTTCTTTCTTTTTTTTTCTTTTTCTTTCTTTCTTTCTTTTTTTTTTTTTTTACATTTGGCCCTTTATATTTTTATTGGTAAGTCCACAGCCAATTTTATTATTGCTCATTTGAAGGTAATATGTCCTTTTTCTTTTAATTTTTGGCCATTTCTCCATGATGCACTAAGATGCAGTTTTCACTTGATTGTGGAACATAAAGAATAGCATGGAGGTCATTAGGAGAAGGAAGGGAAAAACGAAGGAGGGGTAATCAGAAGGGGAGATGAACCATGAGAGACCATGGACTCCAGGAAACAAATAGGGTTTTAGAGAGGAGGGGATGGGGGCATGGGTGAGCCTGGCAGTGGGTATTAAGGAGGGCACGTATTGCATGGAGCACTGGGTGTTATATGCAAACAATGAATCATGGAACACTACAGCAAAAACAAATGATGTACTGTATGGTGAATAATATAAAAAAAAAAAGTAGAAGTTAAGAGGAAAAAAAATAAAAGAGATTGAAAATCCGTATCACTTGACTTTAACATTTGTAGCCATGTCCCCATGGGCCTCCCTGACCTAAACCTCTGTTCCCTTGAATATCTGCTGCATGTGCTGAACGCACCATCCTCGATTACACTATCCAACTCCCTGTGGGCTACAGAAGAAAGCCTGAATCCTTTAGTTCCAGCAGTGAAGCTCCTTATCAGCAAACTCTAGCCCACATGGTTTCTCAAAAGATTAAAAATAGGGATGCCTGGGTGGCTCAGTGGGTTGAGCCTCTGCCTTTGGCTCAGGTCATGATCCCAGGGTCCTCGGATCGAGCCCCACCTTGGGCTCTCTGCTCAGCAGGAAGCCTGCTTACCCCTCTCTCTCTGCCTGCCTCTCTGCCTACTTGTGATCTCTGTCAAATAAATAAACAAAATCTTTTTAAAAAAAGATTAAAAATGGAATTACCCTTTGATCCAGAAATTCTACTTCTAAGTATACTCCCTGCCCCCCTGCAAATTGTTCACAGCAGCATCATTCACAAAGGCCAAAAGGTGGATGCAAACCAAATGTCCAAAAACATGTAAGTGGATGTGGTTTACCCACACAAAATGTGGTTTACCCATATAATAGGATACTATTCAGCCTTAAAAAAAAAAAAAGAGAAATTCCAACATATGCTATAACATGGACTAACCACCCTCCCTCACATGACAGCTACCATTTATCAGAAGACAGTCAGCACACACTCCTCCTATAGCACAAAGACTGGTGTGACGTCACCTGACACCCCCCGCCTCAGGGTCGGCCCACAGTGACATCGCCCCCACATTAGGATTTCATCTTGCAAAGCATGTGGAGCTCTCTTGTCTTATTGTAATTTCTGAGCACATGTATCTTCCCTGCACTGGGTATGAGTACTTTGAGAACTGGAGTGGTCCTGCCCCATTCTGTCACCTTGAACACAGGATTGGGTCAGGCATCTTGAAGAACTTGTCCAACAAGTGTTCTTTAAGTCTCTCTTTCCAAGTAACTAAACTGTGGTTGTTTTGGCCAACAGAGGTATTAGGACAGGTTATCAGAGACTCCATCAAAATATTTTTCTATTCTCCAGCCTTGCCTTCTCTTCGTTTATAGGATGGAATGCCCCGCCAGTCCATCTTCCACATAGCAGCCAAAATGATCCTGTAACAAGTGGCCAGTGCCCACCTCTATTGAAAGCATAGATCAAATGATGTCACTGCTCTGTCGAAAGCCCAGCAATAACGTTCTGCTCTCTCAGGATAAAAGCTGAAGCCGATAAATCTCCATTGCCCTCTGTTTCACCTCTCCCCCAGGCCAGACCCCCATCTGTGGTTCACTTCATGTTGCCACAGAATTTGGCAGTATTTGTCATCCTCTGACATATTACGTACATATTTGTCTATTCTCAGCCTCTGTCCGTTAGAAAGTATGCAACAAAAAGACAGGAACTCTATCAGGTCAGGTGCACTGTTCACTGTTGCATCCATAGCCCAACATGATGTACATACTTGGTAGGTCACTACTGAGTAGATGGATGCATGGATGGATGGGTGGATGGATGGATGGACGCGTGGATGGGTGGATGAATGGTTAGATGAATGGATGCATGGATGGATAGATGGAAGGATGAACAGATGAATGAATGAATACATATGAAGACTACACAGGTTGTTAGGTCCAGCACAAAGGAGTAATGCAGAGTGCCACAGTAGGTAGCACCAACTTGTAAATATGGAAACTCTACATCACCTTCTTCTCTTTCCTCACCTCAACGCCCATGTGACCATAGGGAATTCTTTCAACAATCCTTGTGGCAACTGTCACAAGATAGAGTTCACATTTAATAATCTTACACTCAAGGTCCTACACAAGGAGACATGAGTAAGCCAACCCCTTCCTTGTATGAAGTCTTCTTGGAAACATGCTCTCTACCATCTGTCCCTGTTGTCAAAATGCCATTCAGACTTCAAAGCCCATCTCCTCCATAAGCAAGGCATAAAGCATATGTGATCTATCACTTCTCAGAACTCCCTGAGTATTGTGTTCCCACTTAGCTCTCTTATGATTCATAGCCCTCCCAGCCCTGTCTTTTCCTCACTTGCAAAAGGAGGGGCAACTACACTAAATTGTAATAAGATACATACACTGGCAACTGTGTGACTATATGTATGTGTATGTATATATATATATGTGTGTGTGTTTATATACGTACATACATATATCCTGGCACATGGTGGTCAGGGCCCAAATATGCTATTATTACTATTAACCTATAGCTACACGTTATTACTATAGCAACTAATAACTAGTAACAGGCCTGAGGCTTCTTGGGGGTAGAGTTTTGTTGTTTCTTAACGTTTCCGTCCTTAATGCCCAAGCTTTGACCCTTCCCCACTATTATTCACTGACTGTTGAATGAAGGATACGAGTCAGGGAAGGGATTCAGAGCTGTGGGGAATAGCACAGGAACAAAGCTTCAGAAATCTTAGTGCTTTTGTTGTATGCTGACATTTCAAAAAATGCTGACCCCATTTCCTGACACTGCATTCATCGTCTTGGTTTTGAACATTTTCTGTAGAACAGCCTCTAATTTATTGGACCCATTTGGAGGTTTGTTTTCTGCTTTCATATTCTGCTCCCAGATTTCATTCCAGTTTCTCTGACGTTAAGTTGAGACCCGGGTCCTTATTTCTAAAATTTATTATCTAACGTAAACACTCTCCGCTCAATTGCACGAGCAATTTACATCTAGAAGATGGAACAGTCCCTTTAAGGCATAAATTGGATTCTCTTGCATCTCACTTTTATATCATTCGGAGCCATAAATTCTCAAAATGCTGGCCTGTAGCAGAAGGGAAACCAAGATCTGTGCCTGGAAATAATGAAATTACTCTTGAAACTGAATTGGAATTTCCACACTCAATGACATTTCTGCATGTCTTCCATTTTTTTCCCATCTGAAGATTTCTTCCTAGTTGCTATGACTCCAGTACCACAGTAATGAAGAGGTACTGCTGTGGTCCCTCTTGGATCTAATGAGAACCAGCAGGTTACTCTTGGCACAGTGAAGGCAGAGAAGGACTGGGAAGATATTGAGGCCTATAGAAATAGGTGCTATCAGTTTTATACTAGGGGTATTGATTATTATTGTCTTATTATGGGTTTCCCCAAAGGTTTGGAGGATGCTAGGCAGGAATTGTGTCAGGAGATCAACACCAATCATTTATTCCACATCCACATAAGCCCATTTTAAAGGTGACAAAACTGAGGCACGATGAGATGAAATTTCTGAGCTCTCACAGCTGGCATAAATGGTGGCATCAGGACTCCAAACCAGGCAGTCCAATCTAATGCTCATGTCTGATAGATGTGACACAGGACAGAGCTGAGTCCAAGTGCAAAGTGACAAAATTTAGAATGATATTAAAGTGATTTCTTATAGCGCTGAATTTTTATCAAATATATTTTTTTCCTTCTAAATTACTCCCTCTCCCCAATTATGTAGTTTTCAACAAAGAACTAGGAAAAATATGTATATACATATAAGGGAAACATCAGGTGATTTTAATCAGCATGAAGATACACTAATATCTATAAAAAAATTACACTGTGCATTTGAATATACATATAATTATTAATGTATACATAAACAAAACACTCCTGCTTGAAAAAAATAGAAAAAATAAAGTTCATGTTTGAGAAACATCTTCCCTTTAGGAAGAAATTTGTTTATGTTTTGATCTTCTTCATTAAAAAGGATGAAGTGCTCATCACAGGAAATTTCAAAATGGAGAAAAGAAGGAAAGGGATTTGTGTGGCATCCCCCTTTAAGGCCAGCACATGGGGAAATTGCCTTGGAGTCTTTTCTGCTCAATAAGCAGACATTTGTTTACAGGTCATGCAATTTTATAAGCTATAATTTTATCTCAAGATCATACCAATAACTGCTTTCAATAGTGCAGAGTTTTCATAGGAAGAGTTAAACATACAGGTGTCTCATCGTCTCAAGTCTCTTAAAGGGAGGTGTACAGTTTACAAAGCCACTTTCTTTGAGATCTTTCAGGATGGCTGGTCACCGTAAAGTGTGCTATACTAAATACTCTCACACTTACAGCATCTTACGCAGGCCATACTGGAGCCTTACCATACTTTCCAAGACGGGAAGTCAGTGCATCTAACTATGAATATTCGCAAAGTACTTGATTCCTATTCTCAAGTATCTTTCCAAAAGGGTTGTAACAGCTTCTGCCACCAGCAAATAAGATTCAGACTGCCCAGAGAACATTTTTCCAGAACACTTTGTTTTAGGAAATATCTGTTTCCTCCCAAAAGCAAAGCTCAGCTTAGATACCATCATTGATGACCCCAAAGCCAGGCTGATCCTTAGAGACAAATTTTATCCTGGCTTCTCTGTGTTCTGCACTGCTTTGAACATGCTCTCACCAAGCACTTCCTACATTGGCTGCGATGGTCATTATATGTCTGCCTCCCTAACCCAACTCCGAGTCAGGTGTCTAGCATACAGCAATACATACTTATGAAACATCTGGGTTTGGAAGTAAGAAACCACATGTTATGTATCAGGGTTTCTTTCTCTTTTTTTTTAAATTTTACTTGTTCATTTTTAGAGAGAGAGAGAGACAGAGAGAGACAAAGTGAGAGTGAGGGGAGGAGCAGAGGGAGAGGGAGAGGGACAAACAGACTCTGGGCTGAGTGTGGAGCCTGACACAGGGCTGGAACCCATGACCCGAGGTCATGACCTGAGCCGAAACCAAGAGTCAGATACTAAACCCCTCAACTGCTCAAGCAACTGGGCCACTCAAGTGCCCCTGTATCAGGGTTTCTGTTGTGCTGTTTGGCATACAGCAAGTGCCAATTAAATACTTACTAACTCAATGAATGTAAACCTGAGATTTGACTTACTTCAGAGCCCGCCAGAGCAGAAAGAACTCACTAGTGGGACGCATCCTTTCAATTCCCTGGGCCTCAATCCCTCATTTAAGGCATAAACATTTATAAATACTTACTGTGTGCCAGGACCTATAATGGGTAATTAGGAAAGGTATAATTCTGAAAGCATCTTCTGCAGCATGTGTCCTGTACAGTACAGGCAGCCAGAGAAAAGTCCTCATTGAAGTAGGAACAGAATTCACAAGGATGCCCAAAGGAGAAACCACCCAAGGGAGGGGAGTGTCTTCATAGAAAAGCAGACTTGGAGTTGAATATGACTGTAGTAGTTTACACTGTACCCCCTGAAAGATACGTCCAAGTCCTAAGTATGGTATCTGCAAAATGTGACCTTATTCAGCCATAGAGTCTTTGAAGATGTCAGTATGTTAAGTAACTCGAGATGCAATCACCCTGGGTTTAAGGTGAGCCCCATATCATTCAATCCCCCAGGAGACCCGTGGACAGATATCACGCTTCTTGTTTACAGAGAAATAAACTCAAATCAGAGTGGTAATGGACATGCCCAAGGTCCTCTGTACCCAGTATGAGAACTCTCAACACCAGCTTTCACAGCAGTGAGTACCCTGCCTACCCACAGGGTACCCTTGACCCCTCCCACTACTGTCAGGAGCCTAGGCTGGGTTTCTCTCCCTCACAATCTCATTCCCTGTGTTCCACCACTTGGAAGATTGAGGTCAGAGGTTTGGTTCCTTTGTTCATAAATTCCACTGGTCATCAGAGGAAACCCAAACTGGGAGCCAAGGAGGGCAGGTTACTTACTGCCCTTCCCCGGCTAAAGCCACTGGTTAGGAATATCTTGGCTCTTCCCTTCTTTTACCTACATTGCCGTTACATGAGTGACAAACCCCCATTGGCAAAGACATGAAATAAGCGGCCCAGCCATATTGTGACACTTGGCAGTCTCTATTCCTACCGCTTAGACAAATTTGATTTCCCAATTAACTGGGATTGGCCAATGAAAAGCATCATCCCAGTCTCGTTCTGTTAGCAATTTCCTGGGAAAGGCACATAGGCAATTTCCCCAAATTATCAGGAGTTTAGACAGTTTATCTGTACAGAATTCAGGAAGCATAATTATAAGACAGTGAACCGATTTACCAAAAAAAAAAAATTGTTTTAAATTACAAACACACAAGCATTCCAAGAAAGGGACATAAATTTTATCTCTATCACTTCATGCACCCCAAACTGGAAACTGGTGCTGTCCCCACAGGAAAATAAGCTACTTGAAAGGGTACTACAAGAACTTCAAGGAGGCAGGAGGTTGAAAATTGTCACTTAAAATACAGTTTTATTTGCATGTGCAAACAAAAGCCTAGGGGTTTCGCTATTTCAGGAGAGTCATACGATTTTTTCCTTCATGAAAGCTTTGGTGCTTTGGTAATGGACAGATTCTACATATTAATATGGGGGGGCTGGGCTCCCATGGGTCACCAGTACAGAGACAGTGAGAGCTGGTGACTTGGAGTGACCACCTACTGTTTGCTCCTGGGGAGTTACTTTTCTCCATGAGACCCAACGGTCTCCATGAGACTCCATGAGAGCTCCATGAGACTCCATGAGTCTCATCTGTAAAATGGGGCTGATAACAGGAACCATTTCAGTTCACCTTTTGGGATCAGATGAAGTCACACCTGCAAAGCACTTAATACAAAGCCAGGCACATGCAAAGTTCTCAGCAAATGTTGATGACCATCATAGGTGTAGCATCCTACAAGCACACTGATTTTTGTTTTGTAACTTCCTATTACACGTTCCAAATATGGGGACAACCCACTACATTATAATGCTAACTGCAGGTAGGTAAGAACAAGGCTCAGTTACAAGTCCTGCCCTGGAAAGGACCCCTGTTCTCATCTTATTTCCACCCGAAGACACAAAATGTCAAATATCTCATTGGTAAGTGCCTTTTTACATATTAACATTTCAAAACAAAATTGCCTGTGGCCTACTGGGTATTTACCCCAAAGATACAGATGTAGTGAAAAGAAGGGCCATCTGTACCCCAGTGTTCATAGCAGCAATAGCCACGGATGCCAAACTGGAAAGAACCAAGATGCCCTTCAACGGACAAATGGATAAGGAAGACGTGGTCCATATACACTATGGAGTATTGTGCCTCCATCAGAAAGGATGAATACCCAATGTTTGTATCAACATGGACGGGACTGGAAGAGATTAGGCTGAGTGAAATAAGTCAAGCAGAGAGAGTCAATTATCGTATGGTTTCACTTATTTGTGGAGCATAAAAAATAACACGGAGGACATGGGGAGATGGAGAGAAGGGAGTTGAGGGAAATTGGAAGGGGAGATAAACCATGAGAGACTGTGGACTCTGAAAAACAATCTGAGGGTTTTGGAGGGGTAGAGGGTGAGAGGTTGGGGGAGCCTGGTGGTGGGTATTATGGAGGGCACATATTGCAGGGAGCACTGGGTGTGGTGCATAAACAATGAATTCTGGTATACTGAAAAGAAATTTAAAAAATTAAAAATTAAAAAAAAACTTAGCAGAAAAAAAAAATTGTGTGTGGCAAACACAAATGGTGAACTTAAAGAGGACGTCTGAAGCCTGTGCTTTTAATCAGTGAAAATGCTCACAATAATGGGAGGACTTTGTTTTTCGCACATGTTCCTTTGAATCTTTTGAACTTTAAGACATACACATATTATTAATTAAAAGATAAGATCTGGGGGGGACAAGATGGCGGGGTACTAGGAAGAGGCGTCTTTTCAGCTGGTACCCCAAAGTGAGCTGATTACCTACCAAAGAACTCTGATCACCCATGAAATCAGCCTGAGATCAGAATTATACACGTCTGAATCTCTACAGGGGCAGAAGACGCCAGTGAGCAGGTAAAGCGGAATGGGAACAGCAGACTGATATCGGAAGATAAACAAAAGGGGGAGGGAGCCACCAGAAGCGACCGGTGCAAAAGTAATACCCCGATACGAGCGACAGCGCCCTGCATCTGGGGACCAGCATTAACTTGGAGACTGGTTGAAAGCACTCCAAAAGAGCAAAGGATCTCGGGGGGAAATTGTGGGAATCGGGGCGGCTAGGGACAGGGGCTTAAGTCCCCGGTCCCAGACGGCCTCCCCGGCGCGGAGGCAGAGAGAGTGCGGCGGAGAAACCGGCTCCTGGTCCCTAAGCCGCCAGCGCGCCCCAGAGCGCGGGGGTTCCGGCTCCTGTGAGGGGATGGGAGCTGCGCCGGTCTGCAGAACGCGCGCTAGCCCTACCACAAAGCTTGAGATGCGCGCGCACGTCGCTCCAGCTCTCCTGGGTTTCTAAGGCCCGGGGGCGCTTCTTGACCCCAGCCATTGTTTCAAAGTCTAAGCCGCGCGCGTGAAACTCTTCCCCGGACAGAGGCGCGCAAAAGCCCAGCCTGCGGCTTACGGACCAGCGCCCCGTTCTCAGTGCCCCAGACGCGCGCCCGACCCACAGCCGCCTCTGAAAAGAGGTGCGCGCAAGCCGGGCACTCCCAGCCCCGGCCGGCGGCAAAATCTCAGTGTGCGATCGCTGCTTGGAACCTCTCTGGCAGTCAGGAGCTCCCAGACAGCCGCCACTGCCTTGGCTTTGGGGACGAGCAAAAGATCCTGCGCCCCAGGGTCTTTAACTTGGAACCTGCACTGCCAGCGTCCAAGGGGGAATTTATTCAGCTTCTGCACCCAGACTGAGGCTTCTCTCTGAGACGGAGATCAGGAAGTGTTCCAGGGTGCACCTTGACTGCACCAGAGTTGATACATCCAGCTACATCTGTTCAGTCTTCTCCCACCAAAATGACTAGGAGGAGGAATGCCCAACAGAAGAAAAATACAGAGGATGGACCTTCTGCAATAGAGCTAACGGCTATCAACATAGACAATATGTCGGAAAGAGAATTCAGGCTAACAATTATCCAGGCAATAGCTAGGTTGGAGAAAGCCATGGATGACCAAACAGAATTGATTAGGGCCGAACTGAAAGCGACCAGACAGGATGTTCACAATATTAGGGCGGAGCTTAAAGCTACCAGGGAGGAGGTCCACAATGCTCTCAATGAGTTCCAATCCAATCTAAACTCTCTCAAAGCTAGGGTAACTGAGACAGAAGATAGAATTAGTGATCTGGAAGACAAACAGATAGAGAGAAAGGATCAGGAGGAAGCCTGGAACAAACAGCTTAGATCCCACGAAAGCAGAATTAGGGAAATAAGTGATGCCATGAAGCGTTCCAACGTCAGAATTATTGGAATTCCTGAAGGGGAGGAGAAAGAAAGAAGTCTAGAAGATGTCGTGGAACAAGTCCTTCATGAAAACTTTCCGAATCTCGCGAATGAAACCAGCGTTCATGTACTAGAGGCTGAACGGTCTCCACCCAAGATTATACACTCCAAAAAAACATCACGACACCTGATAGTCAAATTGAGAAATTATAATTGTAGGTATAATCTCTTGAAAGCCGCCAGGGCAAAGAGGCTCCTTACTTACAGAGGGAAGCCCATCAGAATAACGTCAGACCTGTCCACAGAGACCTGGCAAGCCAGAAGAGGCTGGAAAGATATATTCAGGGCACTAAATGAGAAGAACATGCAGCCAAGAATACTTTATCCAGCAAGACTGACATTCAAAATGGATGGAGAGATAAAGAGTTTCCAAGACCGGCAAGGCTTAAAAGACTATGCAACCACCAAGCCGATACTGCAGGAAGTATTAAGGGGGGTGCTATAAAAGAGGAAAAATCCAAAGAATAGCATTGAACAGAAATATAGAGACAGTCTACAGAAAGAAAGACTTCAAAGGTAACTCGATGTCAATAAAAACGTATCTATCAATAATCACTCTCAATGTGAATGGCCTAAATGCACCCATAAAACGGCACAGGGTTGCAGATTGGATAAAACGACAGGACCCATCCATATGCTGTCTACAAGAGACCCATTTTGAACCTAAAGATACACGCAGACTGAAAGTGAAGGGATGGAGAAGCATCTTTCATGCCAATGGGACTCAAAAGAAGGCTGGGGTAGCGATTCTCATATCAGATAAATTAGACTTCAAACTAAAGACTGTAGTCAGAGATACAGAAGGACACTACATAATCCTTAAAGGGACTATCCACCAAGATGATCTAACAATTGTAAATATCTATGCTCCCAATATGGGAGCAGCCAATTACTTAAGAAAACTGTTAATCAAGATAAAGAGTCATATTGATATGAATACACTAATCGTAGGTGATCTTAACACGCCTCTTTCAGAATTAGACAGATCATCGAAGCAGAAAATCAATAAAGAAACAAGAGCATTGAATGACACATTGGACCAGATGGACGTCATAGATATATACAGAACATTCCACCCTAAAACAGCAGAATACTCATTCTTCTCAAGTGCACACGGAACCTTCTCCAGAATAGACCACATACTGGGTCACAAATCAGGACTCAGCCGATACCAAAAGACTGAGATTATTCCCTGCATATTCTCAGATCACAATGCTTTGAAACTGGAGCTCAATCACAAGGAAAAGTTCAGAAGGAACTCAAACACCTGGAAGCTAAAGACCACCTTTCTTAAGAATGCTTGGATCAACCAGGAGATCAAAGAAGAACTGAAACAATTCATGGAAACCAATGAGAATGAAGACACTTCGGTCCAAAACCTATGGGCTACAGCAAAGGCGGTCCTAAGGGGAAAATATATAGCCATCCAAGCCTTGCTCAAAAAAATTGAAAAATCCAGAACACACCAGCTGTCTCTACACCTTAAAGAACTGGAGGATCAACAACAAATCAAACCAACTCCACACATAAGAAGGGAAATCATCAAGATTAGAGCTGAGATCAATGAGGGAGAAACCAGAGATACAGTAGAACGTATCAATGAAACTAGAAGCTGGTTTTTTGAAAGAATCAATAAGATCGATAAGCCACTGGCTACACTAATCCAAAAGAAAAGAGAGAAATCCCAAATTCATAAAATTATGAATGAAAAGGGAGAGATCACAACTAACACCAAGGAAGTAGAAACAATCATCAGAAGTTATTACGAACAGTTATATGCCAATAAGCTTAGCAACCTAGATGAAATGGATGCATTCCTGGAAAAATATAAACTACCAAAATTGAACCAGGAAGAAATCGACAACCTGAATAGACCGATATCTAATAACGAGATTGAAGCAGTGATCAAAAATCTCCCAAAAAACAAGAGCCCAGGACCTGACGGATTCCCTGGGGAATTCTACCAAACCTTCCAAGAAGAAATAACACCTATTCTCCTGAAGCTGTTTCAAAAAATTGAAGCAGAAGGAAAACTTCCAGACTCTTTCTATGAAGCCAGCATTACCCTGATCCCCAAACCAGGCAAGGACCATACCAAAAAGGAGAATTTCAGACCAATATCACTGATGAATATGGATGCTAAGATTCTCAACAAGATCCTAGCCAACAGGATCCAACAACACATTAAAAAGATTATCCACCATGATCAGGTGGGATTCATCCCTGGGCTACAAGGATGGTTCAACATTCGTAAATCAATCAATGTGATACAACAAATTAATAGGAGAAGAGAGAAGAACCACATGGTCCTCTCAATTGATGCAGAAAAAGCATTTGACAAAATCCAACATCCGTTCCTGATTAAAACGCTTCAAAGTATAGGGATAGAGGGAACATTCCTGAACCTCATCAAATCTATCTATGAAAGACCCACAGCAAATATCATCCTCAATGGGAAAAAGCTTGCAGCCTTCCCGTTGAGATCAGGAACAAGACAAGGATGCCCACTTTCACCACTCTTATTCAACATAGTATTAGAAGTCCTAGCAACAGCAATCAGACAACAGAGAGAAATAAAAGGTATCCAAATTGGTAATGAAGAAGTCAAACTCTCTCTCTTCGCAGATGACATGATTCTTTATATGGAAAACCCAAAAGACTCCACCCCCAAACTACTAGAGCTCATACAGCAATTCAGCAGCGTGGCAGGATACAAAGTCAATGTGCAGAAATCAGATGCTTTCTTATACACTAACAATGAAAATACAGAAAGGGAAATTAGAGAATCGATTCCATTTACTATAGCACCAAGAACCATAAGATACCTGGGAATAAACCTAACTAAAGAGGTAAAGGATCTATACTTGAGGAACTATAGAACACTCATGAAAGAAATTGAAGAAGACACAAAAAGATGGAAGACCATTCCATGCTCTTGGATCGGAAGAATAAACATTGTTAAAATGTCTATACTGCCTAGAGCAATCTATACTTTTAATGCCATTCCGATCAAAATTCCACCGGCATTCTTCAAAGAGCTGGAGCAAATAATCCTAAAATTTGTATGGAATCAGAAGAGACCACGAATCGCTAAGGAAATGTTGAAAAACAAAAATAAAGCTGGCGGCATCACCTTACCTGATTTCAAGCTTTATTACAAAGCTGTGATCACCAAGACAGCATGGTACTGGCATAAGAACAGACACATAGACCAGTGGAACAGAGTAGAGAGCCCTGATATGGACCCTCAACTCTATGGTCAATTAATCTTCGACAAAACAGGAAAAAAGATACAGTGGAAAAAAGACAGTCTCTTCAATAAATGGTGCTGGGAAAACTGGACAGCTATATGTAGAAGAATGAAACTCGACCATTCTCTTACACCGTACACAAAGATCAACTCAAAATGGATAAAAGACCTCAACGTGAGACAGGAATCTATCAGAATCTTAGAGGAGAACATAGGCAGTAATCTCTTTGATATGAGCCACAGCAACTTCTTTCAAGTTACGTCTCCAAAGGCAAAGGAAACAAAAGGGAAAATAAACTTCTGGGACTTCATCAAAATCAAAAGCTTCTGCACAGCAAAGGAAACAGTCAAAAAAACAAAGAGGCAACCCACGGAATGGGAGAAGATATTTGCAAATGACAGTACAGACAAAAGGTTGATATCCAGGATCTATAATGAACTCCTCAAACTCAACCCACACGAAACAGACAAACACATCAAAAAATGGGCAGAAGATATGAACAGACACTTCTCCAATCAAGAAATACAAATGGCTATCAGACACATGAAAAAATGCTCATCATCATTAGCCCTCAGGGAGATTCAAATTAAAACCACATTGAGATATCACCTTACACCAGTTAGAATGGCCAAAATTAACAAAACAGGAAACAACATGTGTTGGAGAGGATGTGGAGAAAGGGGAACCCTCTTACACTGTTGGTGGGAATGCAAGTTGGTGCAGCCTCTTTGGAGAACAGTGTGGAGATTCCTCAAGAAATTAAAAATAGAGCTTCCCTACGACCCTGCAATTGCACTCCTGTTTATTTACCCCAAAGATACAGATGTCGTGAAAAGAAGGGCCATCTGTACCCCAATGTTTATAGCAGCAATGGCCACGGTCGCCAAACTATGGAAAGAACCAAGATGCCCTTCAATGGATGAATGGATAAGGAAGATGTGGTCCATATACACTATGGAGTATTATGCCTCCATCAGAAAGGACGAATATCCAACTTTTGTAGCAACATGGACGGGACTGGAAGAGATTATGCTGAGTGAAATCAGTCAAGCAGAGAGAGTCAATTATCATATGGTTTCACTCATTTGTGGAGCATAACCAATAGCATGGAGGACAAGGGGCGTTAGAGAGTAGTAGGGAATTTGGGTAAATTGGAAGGGGAGGTGAACCATGAGAGACTATGGACTCTGAAAAACAGTCTGAGGGGTTTGAAGTGGCGGGGGTGTGGGAGGTTGGGGTACCAGGTGGTGGGTATTATAGAGGGCACAGCTTGCATGGAGCACTCGGTGTGGTGAAAAAATAATGAATACTGTTTTTCTGAAAATAAATAAATTGGGAGGAAAAAAAAATAAAATAAAATAAAAGATAAGATCTGGGGTGACTGGGTGGCTCAGTTGGTTAAGTGTCTGCCTTCAGCCCAGGTTGTGATCCCAGGGTCCTGAGATCGAGCCCCACATCGGGCTCCCTGCTGAGCAAGGAGCCTGCTTCTCTTTCTCCCTCTGCAGCTCCCCCTGCTTGTGCTCTCTCCCTTTGCCTCTCTAATAAATAAATAAAATCTTTAAAAAATTACAAATAAGGAGCGCCTGGGTAGCTCAGTGGGTTAAGCCTCTGCCTTTGGCTCAGGTCATGATCTCGAGGTCCTGGGCTCTCTGCTCAGCAGGGAGCCTGCTTCCCCCCACTTCTCTCTGCCTGCCTCTCTGCCTACTTGTAATCTCTGTCAAGTAAGTAAATAAAATCTTTTTAAAAAATTACAAATAAGATCTGGATTTAACTCTATACTCGACAGCAAAAAATAAAAATAAAAAATAAAGGATTTACTTCTTTATTTTCTCAATGTATTCAATAAAGTGACAAAAAATGATAAACTATACAAATCAGAGTTTGTACACTCTTAGACAATCTGTAGCAAAAGCATTGCTTGCTGCACAGATAATGCTAGTTTAAGTAGAGAAAGGAGCTTGCTAGTGTTAAACTAGCAGGATTAAACTATTACTGGTCCTAAAGATAAAACGTGTTTTCCCAAAGTAAAAAGATAACAAAAGAAATTATTCCTGACAAAAATTTGACAGTAAGCAAATATTTTGTCAAGGCTGAGTATGTTCACAGCCCATAACTCCAACCCAAAGCTGGAGAGGTTTCTTATGCACCTGATCGGACTCCTGCCTCCAAAGGAGGGACGACCGTGGGTCTGATGAGCTGAGGTATCACAGGGACCAGGAAGCTTTGAGACTGTGCATCAATCTGCATATAGGCAAAATCGGGGCTGGAAGCACAGGAACGTGCAGAACCAGTCAGTCACACATCACCAAGAGCGCTTCCTAAGGGGGTGAAAGACACTGTCCTGACAGATTCAGACATTTTCAGAGCAAAATCTGATAGAAGTAACACCACTGGTGAAAATTTTCTCCAAGAGAAGCTTGAAAATGCTGCCCCAAGCCCATTCTGATGAGCATTTAGATCACTGCTCAGTTCAAAACCGTGAATAAATGGTCGCCCTTTATAGGCTCATATCTGTATCTAAAAATGCAAGAGGGGGGAGGGTTCCCAGTGGCCTGGCCTCACCTGAGCTGCGAGCTCCCTTCAGATCAGCTCATTTTCCCCAAATAGATGGACATAATGTGACAGCATCTGCCACAGACCAAGGAGACTCCAAGAAGCCATTATTGTTTATTCCCTTTTTTTTTAAAATGAAAGATAAAGTATGATCTTATGTATCAAAAGAATCATGTCTACATAATGGAGTGGAATGAAAAATGTCAAGACATTTTTCACATCAAACATGAGATTTCAAAGGAACTTCATGTCTGTGGCACATAACTTAGGGCCTCAGCAGAGACTACTTCTTCTTCTTTTTTTAAAAGATTTATTTGTTTTAGAGAGAGCCAGTGATAAGCACTCAGCCTGACACAGGGCTTGATCTCATGACCCTGAGATCAGGATCCCAGCTGAAACCAGGAGTCAGATCCTTAACTGACAGCATCACCCCAACACCCCTTAAGTGTGGCTACTTTGAAAAAAAGCAACATTCATTTGTCTGTATAAAATATGGCATTGGAGTCCGGGCACATAAGGAGTGGGGGATTTATAAATTCATCTGTTGAATTAACACAACACATTGAGCAGCATTATCATATATCCTTATGCACCATGTGTATGACACATAATTTGAAGTCTGAACACATCAACACATTGAAAAAGGGATTTATTGAACTATGTGGGAGGGAAAAAAGCTGACTCAAATTTCTGCCAAGACTACCATTTTAGAAGTGGTAAGATAATCCCACTTATTGCATTTTTAAAAATTTTAAATGGTTGGCTAACTCCTTTTCTCCAGAGTAGATCTGGAATCTGAGGACAGATGACTTCACACTGAGTGACTTAAAAACATTTGCTGAAGTAAAAAAGTGGTTCCAACCATCTCACTTTCATGGGACAGTTCCAGTGTCTGCCTGGTCCATCCCTGGCTCTGCTCTGAGAAGTTGGCTTCTGTCTCACCATGACATCCACATGACTCAGTGTCTAGGGGAAATGAGGCAAGTTGGTCGTCTACTGCACACTAGTGCAGAAACAGCTGTGATAATTCATGAATGGCATTCACATAACCGATTGGGAAAGAACTTGCTCCTTCAAGCACCTTCAAAAGAGCCCAGCTGGCCCACAGAGGCCACCCTAGCATGGGTGAACTTCCTCAACAAATATCACACAGTTTTGCAAACAGAGTCCAAAGCCGAATGGCTGCACACAAAGGCTGGTGAATGAACAATGGGTCCTCAGTGAACACTCTCTTCATTGTACAGAACAACCCCTCTTCTACTATGTACTGCTACTATCCGCTACCACAACTTCCTCTTCCTCTTTCTTTTTCTTATCTATTGTGTTGTTTGTTATTTGTAGTAAAATTGTGCACAGAAGTATTTCAAAGGATCAATACTTCTGCAAGTTTTGTTATAAGGAGCAACAATCACTTTCTCCCCATCTCTCCTTCTCCATCCATCCTGACAGTTTTGGTATGTTTAGCTCCTCTGTCAATGACAGAGAGAACTTGGGCATTTCAGGCTCCATCCGCTGGCCTCCCACTAGGAAAGATGAGGATGTAGCGGTCTTTTTCCCTGAAACCCCCAGGAGACACGCTCATCCTCGCGTTCTGCCTTTCCTGCATGGAGTGTTGTATTTTTGGTTAGATCAACTTTCAGGGCTGCCATGATTATGATTATGCTATACAGACCTGGTTCATACCATAAGCTGTACTACACACAGATGACATCGTGTACATCCCTACCATTCCCTGGGGTTAATAACTGTGTTATTTTTTGTTGAGCTTTTTCCTAAACTTCTCCAGTTACTCAACTTCAGAGTTTTCACCAGCTCAAGAACTTCTTCTCAAGGCACCCAGATGCACCAGGAATGCCATCATACCAGGTTTCCTGAAGAAGTGTGTCCCAGGGTGTTCTGATCCACTCAGACAGCACCGGTCAGGGTCCATACCGTAGACACAGTCGACATCCTTGAACCTCCCTTCATCACCATCCTGGAGATTCCCTATGGCTCTCTTCTCTGCGAGAGCCCCACTTCCACCTTCTGTCTCTTCCTTCTTCTTGATTTAGTCCTTCGTTTTTGTGGAGTCCACCTCTTTTTCTGACAGTTACTTGAGAAAAGGTGAACATGAGGTACATTTTTTGGAGACCCTGAACTTGTGAAAACGGTTACCCTCACACTTGATTGGCTAGAATGTCTCCACTGCTTTTTAATGTCTGATGAACCCAAAATAATCTGATTCCTTAACCTTTATGGCCTCCTGCTCTTCTGCTCTTCTGTGGAAGCTTATGGGATCTGAAGTTTGTGTTGATGGACATCTGTTTATGACCCTCAGTGTATCTCTGGAAACCCATGTATTTCAGGTCCCAGAGACATTCTCTAATTATTTCATTGGTGATTTCTCCTGCCATGTTTTCTTTCTTTTCTCTTTCTCCTGATGCTGGGATTACTGGATTGGTTCTTGCATTTTCTTGTATCTTCTCTCACATTTTCTTTGTCTTTCTGTTTTACTGTATGAGGGATGTCAACTTTGTCTTCTAACACATCTTTTGAGTTTTTCATTTCTACTGTCATATTTTTAACTTATAAGATCTCTAGTGTTTGTTATCTGAATTTTAAAGAAACATGGTATTCCCTATTTTATAATTGCAAACATCTTTTTATCCCTATAGAAATACTGATCATAAATATTTGGATATTTTCATCTCCTTGCATAGCATCTGTTTATTCTAAGTTTTATTTTTTTTTCCCCTCTGTCCATTTGACTGTTTGAATCTCACTGTTTGAGACAGAAGATTTTCTGGGATATCTGATAAACCTTGGTCATTGGTAACCTAGGTGGCAGCTTCCAGAAAGTGAGTGGGGTTTGTTGGCTATGAACTATACACTAAGGGGGAGTGGTGAAGCTATGAGGTCACAGTCTCTTACTCTTGGCTCATTCACACTGAAGTCACATCCTTACTGAAATCACAGTGTCCTGCCTGGAGGAAGGCCTGAATGTGTACTCTCAGAGCCCAGGTGGAATGGGGGAAGGCTGTGTATTTTAGCGTCTGGTTCGTATACTATTTTCAGTACAGTGTCCCAACTCAAGTAGGTTCATATACCATCTTAGCCTTCTGGTTGTGTGAAGTTACTCAGATGATTCAGCCATAGAGTTATTCACAGTGGACAAGCAGCTCTGGGTTTCTCAGGACTTCCTAAAAGGCTTTCAAACAACTCACCTTACTTTAAACTTTTTATCTCTCGTCCCCCCTCCAAAATGCTGATTACACCTTTAGGGGATTCTCTGGCTTCCATCAGCACTCACCCCAGTGACAGCCTGGAATTTATGTTCTTGGGCACTAATCATTCACCACTCTCCCTTTTCTTTCAGACCACCCTCCCCCCAACCCCTGCAACATGTTTCTGCAGTCTCCTCTTCAGTCTTCCCCATCCTTGGGAGTTTGTCACTTTTCAAATACTCTTGCTGTCATTTTACTGGGGCTTCAGGAGGGACAAACTGTAGAGATGTGTGCATGCATGTGTGCCTAATGTACATCTTTACATAGAAATCAAGACTTTCTTTACCACGTCTTCCAAAATGGTCTAAGTTAGAAGAGCTGGTAGGCATGGTGTGAGACCCCAGGTGAACAAATCTGGAGCCACTCATGCCAGCCCCCTCCTCTGGGAAGAGCAAGCAGACATCATTCATGATACCACCATTGCCAAAGCCTCTCCCTGGTCTCCTGCCTCTGCAGACAGACTCACTTTGCCTGCCTGTTGGAGTGCAGGGCTGTGCATGGGTGGGGAGAAGCAAAGGCCCCGAAGAAGAGGCAGAAATTCAGAGCTTATAACCAAAGCCCAGGGCCAAAAATGAAGCTTCCCAAGAGGGAGAGCACTTCCACGAGGCACAGCACTGATTTCAAATTTGGAAAGAAAGAGAGAAGATTTCCTCATACTCCCAACTGATGCCACGTGACCTTTCTAACCTGAGACTGGAGGGACAGAACATTCCAGCCTCCAAAGTCCCGCTGGAAGAGAGACGACAAGGCCAACTACCAGCCCCGTCTCTCCACAGTGGGGTGTTCCCCCTCAAACGCAGGTGACAAGGGAGAGGGGTGTCTGTTGAGAACGTAAGAGCAGTAAGCATTGTTCTGTCATTGCTTAGCTCCGAGTGCTGTCCCTTCTAAGGAATATCAGCAGTAGAATGTCCGGCGCCTTGGCGGACTGGGCTTCCCCCATGCGCTCCTGCCCCGCAGGCTGCTGTCCCCGGGCACCCCACCAGCAGCCCAGTCACCTGTGGATGATGTGGAACCTTTGCAGGTACTCCAGGGCCAGCGCCAGCTCACAGATGTATAGCTTCACTGCCCCCTCCGTGAAGTGGACGTTCTGCTGTAGGTGGTAACGCAGGTCCCCGCCTAGGAGCAGGTCAACCACCATGAACATGTCCTCCTCATCCTGGAAGGAGTACCTGCGGGCACAGAGGGACAGAGAAGGTGAGGGATGGAGACACTCCGACATCCTCAAGACCGATGCTCCCATTCTACAGAAAAGCAACCTGAGGCTCAGAGAGATGCACCAGTGCCACCGAAGTCACAGCATGCCATCAAGAGGCTCTGGCCGGCAAAAGGCATTTCAACCAATACCAGACGCCAACACCTGACTTTGTTTTTTTTTTTTTTTAAATTTTTTAAAGTTTTTATTTAAATTGTATTTAAGTTAACATGGGGGCATATTAGTTTCAAGGGTACAATATAGCAATGCAGCCCTTGCATAAATACCTGGTGCTCATCACAAGCCCCCATCATCTATTTCACCCATCCCCCACCCACTACCCCTCTGGCAACCATCAGTTTGTTCTCTAGAGTTAAGAGTCTGTTTCTTGTTTTTTTTTCTCTCTCCTTCCCTCCCCCTTTTGCTCATTTGTTTTGCTTTTTATATTCTACAACTGAATGAAGTCATATGTTATTTGTCTTTCTCTTACCGATGGATTTGGCTAGCATAATATACTCAAGCCTCATCCATGTCATTGTAAATGGCAAGATTTCATTCTTTTTGATGGCCAAGTGATATTCCATTGTATATATTACTTTGTCTTTAGTAACTGCTTTAATGGGGTGTTTTCGGGACTTGTAGTAGGTAGTCTCCAAAGCTGCATTCACCCACGCCAACACCCCTTGGTTCCCTCCCACCACATGCCACTCCCCACACAGAGTTTGGTTCTGCTCCCCCTGAATGTTGTGATGCTTGATCAAGTCCACACCCAGGCCTCAAGGGAACTGGCCTCCTAGGATCCAGCTGGAGCCCAAGTCCCGTAGAGAGGCCATGAGAAGAAAAACAAAGGTGCTCCAGTCAACAGCCCTGGCTGGGCCACCAGGAACAACCGGCAACAACTGGCTGCCATGGGAGCAAGTTGCCTCAGGCACCGGGAGTGACCACAGCCCCTGCTGGTGTCACATGGAGCAGAAAACTTGCCCATCTGAGTCCAGTCAGCATATGGAACACAAGATATAAAATAGCTGTGTTTTAAGCCACTGAGGTTGTAGGGTTGCTTTTTAATTTTGGGGATTTTTTTTTTGTATGTTTTGTTTTGTTGTTTCTTTCAGCCATAGAGAACTGAACCAGTACATAATTCATTTTCACAGAACACATTTAAGGCTTTCTAAGGACTGAAGAGCCAACATATGAACCTCAGGACGGTGTTACACAATTGTCAAGTAGAATCTCAGCATTGCAGAATGTTTTCACACCCCATACAGATCATGGAAGGTCATCATAAGAGAAGCCTGAGCAATAATCACAGAATGGTGGATATTTACCATGGAGGTTTAGACCTCTGTCTCAGACTCTTGGATATCAGACCTGGGTCAGCCAGGCCAGCCCCTTTGGTTCGACATTAGAGCCAACTGAGTCCCAGAGGGACGAAGGGACTCAGAGAGTTAACAGGAGGAACCCAGACCTTGCCTCTTTCCAGCACATCTATGACCACACACCACTGGGTGCTGTTGTGATGGACACACTGTGTGTTTCTATAAGCTGGGTGTGTTTCCTGGACTCAGCTTGCCAGTATCTCTTACAGGATTTTTCATATCTTGTTCCAAGGGACACTAGCCCACATTTTCCTACCTACTAATTCCCTGGACCAGATCTGGTATCATGGTAATACCAGACTCATATGATGAAGTGGGCTTTTTGTTTCTACGTTCAAGAAGAGTTGATGAGAGGCATCACTGGTGTGAAGAAAGTCTGGTCTCATAATGCCCTCTGTTTCCACACTGGTGATTCATGTAAGGTGTTCCTTTTGGCACTGTCTTGCCTTCTTGCTCCTCCCATTCAATAAAGAGATGAGCAGACCAATGACCTGGGCTGACTAGGAGGTGTACACATATCCCCTGGCTGCTGGTGTTGGTTCGTCAGGACCCCTTGGGGGTGCTCCCTGGGGGTAGATGAAAGAAAAGCCTCCTGGAATCCTCTTGCAAAAATGGGGGTACGATGTATCTGCAGCATGAAGCTACAGAGGGTCAAGCAGGTTGAGAGCTAAACACACACAGAGAGGGGCCCTGTTGGAGGTGCTGGCTCCAGCCTGGGCAGCAGCCTGAACTTTGTATATTCATGGGCAAAGACTCTGCTTTCTGACCTCCACTAGTTGACACAGTGTTTCTGTCATTTGGAATAGAAAGAATCATCTGATATACCTTTCCATGACACATCTTTCCACGCATTTGCTACTGGAGAGAAGGGTTGAGATGCTCAAAAAGGAACCATATGAATCAGCTATAAACGCCTCCTCCAGATGCCCAATTTGTATTCTAATAGTTGAAAGACTATTGAAATATTACATTAATAACCAGTGAGTTCTGCACCCTCATTCACAGCTAGACTGTCAAAGGGTATCTCATTCAATATTCCGCCAGAACTCTTTGGAGGAGCAACATGAATTTTTAGGATAGAGACTTGCAGAACAGAATGAATTCTAAAGAGGAAACCCAAAATGCAAAGGGAACAATAATTTAAGCAATAAGTCAGGTTGCGGCTTTCTCTTGTTGTAGATCCTTCCCTCACCCCCCGCCCCCCTGGGCCATGGACTCTACATTCCCAATGAGACTCAATGCTGTTATCAGAGAACAGAGAATGACCTTTCATTTATCTCTGCAGTTTTGCACTGTTCCAAAGCATTGTGCCATTATTCCTTTTGCCTCTTCCTGGACTGGAATTATAAGTATGTTCTCATGATAGTGTTATACATTGTCATGGAAATGATAAAGACCACAAGTGAAAAATCTACATTCTATCATCATAACACCAACCCACAGAGAAATCTGGGCAACTAGGCTCTCCTTCCAACATCAAAGAAGTTCAGGAGTTTGCAAGTTATCAGTCCTGGCCAGGACATCAAAACAGACCAGCACAAAGAACCCAATGTCTGTTTTAAGACAATTTTTTTAAATTGACATATAATGTATTATTTGTCCCAGGGGTACAGGTCTGTGAATCATCAGGCTTACACATTTCACAGCACTCACCATAGCACATATCCTCCTCAACGTCCATAACCCAGTCACCCTATCCCTACCATCCCACCCCCCAGGAACCCTAAGTTTGTTTCGTGAGATTAAGAGTCTCTAAATGGTTTTGTCTCCCTCCCGATCCCATCTCGTTTCATTTTTTCCCTCCCTACCCCCCACAACTCCCCACCCTGCCTCTCAAATGCCTCATATCAGAGAGAGCATATATTTGTCCTCCTCTGATTGACTTATTTTGCTTAGCATAATAACCTCTAGTTCCATCCACATCATTGCAAATGGCAAGACAAAGGGCCAAATCTATAAAGAACTAATTTTTAAAGTGCAGAATCAGTGAAATAGAAACAAATGCACAATATTAAAGACCAATAAAACTAAAAGTTTTTAATCCAAAATCTATAAAGAACTTATCAAACTCAACACCCAAAGAACAAATAATCCAATCAAGAAATGGGCAGAAGACATGAACAGACATTTCTGCAAAGAAGACATCCAGATGGCCAACAGACACATGAAAAAGTGCTCAGCATCACTTGGCATCAGGGAACTACAAATCAAAACCACAGTGAGATACCACCTCACACCAGTCAGAATGGCTAAAATTAACAAGTCAGGAAAGGACGATGTTGGTGAGGATGCGGAGAAAGGAAAACCCTCCTACACTGTTGGTGGGAATGCAAGCTGGTGCAGTCACTTTGGAAAATAGTAAGCAGGTTCCTCAAAATGTTGAAAATAGAGCTACCCTATGACCCAGCAATTGTACTACTGGGTATTTATTCTAAAGATACAAATGTAGTGATCCAGAGGGGCACTTGCACTCCAATGTTTATAGCAGCAATGTCCACAATAGCCAAACTATGGAAAGAACCTAGATGTCCATCAACAGATGACTGGATAAAGAAGATGTGATGTATATGGAATATTAATGCAGCCATCAAGAAGACTTTTTAAAAAACTAATTTCCAATCTTTTTCCAAAAAGCTTTAAAAGTTATTTGCAAAAAACATATAACTTAAAAAAATTAAAATTAAATAAACCATAGATTATTAGGTCAAAGAATAAAGAGGGAGTTTAAGAAAATGTGAGCAGGCAAAAACACCCCAACTCATGCTCAAATAGCTTGCCTGAAACAGGCCATAAATGCAAGCCTAACCTTCCCAGCAACCAAAGCAAAGTGAGAAACATGATCAGCCTTACGATTCAGGGTCAATGTGGGGGGGAAAAATCCATTGTTTAGGAAAACATGATTACTCCTGGTCCTGAAGCCAGAAGGAAATTCTTCCCACTAGATTCTTACAAAGATGGCATTTTGTAATGTGAAAAACAATGACTTACAAAAAATAGCTCTACACAGAATAACACATCTTACAGGGATTTTTTGGTATGATGTTCTTCATCCACTGAAGACATCTAAGTCCAAGCCTTTAAAAACTGTGCTATGTGGGGGAAAGGAAAGTGGTCTTGGGTCTTGCTCATGTATGAAATTTCTTAACAAAAAGATAAATGGAGAGAACAGTGGGTGAATGTTGTCAGGGACCATGTCACCAATGTGAGCTGATCCACAAATACTCAGTAGCTCTGACCACACATCTGCCCCATGCCAGAAGCTGGGATTCTGTGGAAGAGGTTATCTGAGATGATTCACCTAAGTTTGGACCAATCAAAAGGGGACTGGAGTTTGATGTCATGTGTCATGACAAGCACCCTGGAGGTCCATTTTTCATCCTGAATGTGGACTTTACATCCCAAGGAGCTCAATATTGTTACCAGTTCACTTATAACATCCCTTATTCCACCTCTCTGCTCTTGTCCATCCTTCCCTTCTCAGTGTGGAACATGCTTCCCAAACAGGAGCAGCACTGCTCCCCTGGGATCATTTAAGTGTCTGGAGACACTTTTGGTTATCACAACTGGGAGAAATGCTACTGGCATCTGGAGGCCAAGGATGATGCTAAGTCTCTTCCAAGGCACAGGATAGACCCCACACAAAGAATGACCTGGCCCCAAATGTCCACAGTGTCACGGTTGAGAAACCCTGGTTTAGATTCATGCTCCTGCTCTTAGAAGCACTCCCTAACCCTGGAAGACTGAGTTGGGTAACACTCTTTTTAGTCTCTGGTGTCCTATAGTAGCATTGATAAAATGCCTACCATGCACCAAGCACTGTTCTAAGCACTTTATTTATGCTAACTCATTTCATTCTCCTGAAAGCCCTTCGAGGTAAGTATTTGTAGGAGCTGTCTTCGACAGATCTGCACATGGACTCAGCAAGGCTAAAGAACACTTCCCAGACACAGGCAGAGCTGGGAATTAAACCAAGATAACCCATTTCCAGAAGCCAGAATCCCTGTCTGAGGCTCTGATGGCACTTTCCTCATGTCATGGGAATCCTCTCTCTCCTGGTCTCTTCAACCCATCAGCCAGCCATCTCTCTGTGAACAGGGATCAGTCTTATTTGGCACTGTCCTCCTGCATTTTCCACATTGCCCATAACATCCCACACTCAGGAATGAAAGGGTCACAAAGTACCCATGGCCTGTGAGGCATGCTGGTCTGTTCCTCTCTCTTGGAGGCTGGGATGAGGGGGAAGGCAGTGTGGAAGGAGAGGGGGCTGGTGAGGGACTGATTGGAAGCAAAGCTCTGTGGGGCACTGAGCTATGCTTGTTGTTGATCTCACTGCTTACCATACCCTCCACTTTGTCTGGCCTCCTCTCCTTGCTAAGACCAGGATCTCTTGGTCTGAGAGTGATTCTCCCAGCCTCCCTCCAGAGCCTCACTGCCATGCAGATGTGACCTGTCTGATGAGCTGTTTGGAAGGAATTGCCAGTGTGCACCTCTCATTCCCTTCTGGGTTCCTGCCAGGCTTCTGGATCTTCCCATAGAGGGCCTGTACTCAGTCTACTCCCTGCCATGGCCAAGTGGGGAGGAGGCTTGCAGCAGAGCCCATATCCTTAGGGTGATTCCATTTCAAAGCTGAAGTTTTAGTAAGCCCTTTGAGTGCAGAGCTAAAGCCAAGTTCTTCAATCAACTGTGTCTGCAACACAGCTGATACTTTCACTCCCACATATCTGAGTTCCATGGCATCTCTTGAGTGGTCCCAAACTCAGTTGGGAAGGATGGGTGCTATCCACAGAACTCCCATCATCCCTCAGCACTTATCCCATTTAATCATGTGAGCTGGGCACTATGCCTTTCATTTTTCCAATGGAGAAAACCAAGGCCAAGAGAGGTTGATGTGCCCAGTTACCAGGTGAGACCTCTTCTTCAATAACACATCATGTCCTCTAGAACCAGCCTCAGGAGGCTTGCACACTAAAGGCCAGCCATGTTAACCATGTGTGAGAAGACACATGAACACATATGATAGAGGTACTGTGTCCAGGGAGAAATCTCGAGTCAGAACACCTGGCCCAGCTCCCCTCTTACTCATCTCACCTTGCTCACATCTGCTGCCAGGAAGCTGCCAGCCAACCATGGATTGTCAGTGGCAGGGAAGGCGTGGGAAGGAAAAAAAAAACATTTTGGGCAGGAAATCACAAACCCTTCTTAGTGCTCCAGCAGCATGGCACCACTTAACCATTTGAAACATGTGCCTTTTCTCCACTTTTCTTCCCTGGGCAAAAGGATCCAAGCCAGGAGATACCCTGTGGGTTAGTCCTCTGGAAGCTCCAGAAGCCAGGACAAGCCCCGTGTTTCCAACATTCACCTCCTGTGTCCTTACTGTGTGGCACTTGCTGGGACAAGGAGCTGAGCATCTCTCAGACCATTTCCTCCAATCTCCAGTCTCCAAAGGGGAGCAGACAGAGAGGAGGGCTTGCCGACCACGCTCACTGCCAGTGATTCTCTGAGATTGAACATGCAGCAACAGAACAGCTAAAAATATCCTCATGGGCTCAGAAATCCAATAATGGGATGCTGGGGCCTTCCGTCAGCTCATATTGTACAAATAACAAGGAGGTTATCAAACCTGAAGTGTGCTTGATACACAGAAGTCTTTAATAACATTCGCAATAATAACCTTTTTTAAAAAAAATTGAATTGAGCCACAGAAGTGCTCACGCCATTCATACATCCTGGCCCTCACTGTTCTCCACATCAGGCTAATTCTGACCTTGTCATCTTTCCAGAAGTTAGTGTTGATGGTTGGCTTCCATGTGCCTCCTGCATGCCAAGTGGCAGCAAGAGGACACTCTCAAACACCATCTGGCTCCCCAGGCCCAGCCAGTTTGGGGCAGGAGCACTCCAAGGACCAGGCAAAGGCAAACTGCAAACTCAGCTTTTCCATTGCCTGCTGCTTTGCAGCAGGCCTCTGCAGACCCTAAAGTGTGTCTATCTTTGCAAATGTAGAGCACTGTTCTTGAGGCTTAATGGTTTTATTTAATTTGCATCTTGTATGGTTGTAAAGTTTTTGCAGCAGCTAACAAAGTAAGACTGATGGAAAAGACAGGAAAATGTAGAATAATGTAGTAGTACATGTACCATTCACCTGGACAAACTGTGAGCATTGAATGGCAGCTCTGACCATCCCAGTGCAAAACAGAGGAGGATGGACAGCCAAGCGCTCACTGTGTGGGCATATGAGATGAAGTCAAAACTCCTGCCATGGGCTGAATTCAAAAAGAAATTTTTAACTTGCAATTTTTTGGTAATTTTATTTTATTTTTTTCCTAGTATTCCAAGATTGCTTATGCACCACACCCAGTGCTCCATGCAATACATACCCTCCTTAATACCCACCACCAGGCTCACCAACCCCATCCCCTTCCCTTCCAAAATCCTCAGTTTGTTTCTCAGAGTCCACATTCTCTCATGGTTCATCTCCCCCCTCCAATTTCCCCCAACTCACTTCTTCTCCACTCAGTGCCCTCCGTGTTATTCCTTATGCTCCACAAGTAAGTGAAAACCATTTGGTAAATAACTCTCTCTGCTTAACTTACTTCACTCAGCATAATCTCCTCTAATTCCGCCCATGTTGATACAGAAGTTGGGTATTCATCCTTTCTGATGGCTGAGTAATATTGCATCGTATATATGGAACATACCTTCTTTATCCATTCATTTGTTGAAGGGCATCTTGGCTCCTTCCACAGTTTGGCGACTGCAGCCATTGCTGCTATGAACATTGGGATACAGGTGTCCCTTCTTTTCACTACATCTGTATCTTTGGGGTAAAGACCCAGTAGTGCAATTGCAGGGTCATAGGGAAGTTCTATTTTTAATTTCTTAAGGAATCTCCACACTGTTTTCCAAAGTGGCTGCACCAATTTGCATTGCCACCAACACTTTAAGAGGGTTCCCCATTCTCCATATCCTCTCCAACACTTGCTGTTTTACTGTCTCGTTAATTTTGGCCATTCTAACTGGTGTAAGGTGGTATCTCAATGTGGCTTTGATTTGAATCTCCCTGATGGCTAATGATGATGAACATTTTTCATGTGCCTCTTAGCCATATTTGTATGTCTTCTTTGGAGTAGTGTCTATTCATGTCTTCTGCCCATTTTTTGACTTGATTATCTGTTTTCGAGTGTTGAGTTTGAGGAGTTCTTTATAGATCTTGGATATCAGCCCTTTGTCTGTAGTGTCATTTGCAAATATCTTTTCCCATTCCGTGGGTTGTCTCTTTGTTTTGTTGACTGTTTCCTTTGCTGTGCAGAAGCTTTTGATCTTGATGAAGTCCCAAAAGTTCATTTTTGCTTTTGTTTCCTTTGTCTTTGGAGACATGTCTTGAAAGAAGTTGCTGTGGCCGATGTCGAAGAGGTTACTGCCTATTTTCTCCTCTAGGATTTTGATAGATTCCTGCCTCACATTGAGGTCTTTTATCCATTTCAAGTTTATCTTTGTGTATGGTGTAAGAGAATGGTCAAGCTTCATTCTTCCATACATAGCTGTCTAATTTTCCCAGCACCATTTATTGAAGAGACTATCTTTTTTCCATTGTATATTTTTTCCTGCTTTGTCGAAGATTATTTGACCATAGAGTTGAGGGTCCATATCTGGGCTCTCTACTCTGTTCCACTGCTCTATGTGTCTGTTTTTGTGCCAGTACTATGCTGTCTTGGTGATCACAGCTTTGTAGTAAAGCTTGACATCAGGCAACATGATGCCCCAGTTTTGCTTTTCTTTTTCAATATTTCTTTAGTGATTCAGGGTCTTTTCTGGTTCCATACAAATTTTAGGATTGTTTGTTCCAGCACTTTGAAAAATGCCAATGGAATTTTGATTGGGATGGCACTGAAAGTATAGATTGCTCTAGGCAGTATAGACATTTTAACAATGTTTATTCTTCCGATTCATGAACATGGGATGCCTTTCCATCTTTTTGTGTCTTCTTCAATTACTTTCATGAGAGTTCTGTAGTTCCTTGATACAGATCCTTTACCTCTTTGGTTAGGTTTATTCCCAGGTATCTTATGGTTCTTGGTACTATAGTAAATGGAATTGATTCTCTAATTTTCCTTTCTATATTTTCATCATTATTGTATAAGAAGGCAACTGATTACTGTGCATTGATTTTGTATCCCGCCACAATACTGAATTGCTTTGTAAGTTCTACTAGATCCCCAAACCAGGCAAAGACCTCATCAAAAAGGAGAATTTCAGACCAATATCTCTGATGAATATGGATGCCAAGTATTCTCAGCAAGATCCTAGCTAATAGGATCTAACAGTTCATTAAAAAGATTATCCACCATGACCAGGTGGGATTTATCCATGGGATACAAGGGTGGGTCAACATTCACAAATCAATCAATGTGCCAGAACAAATCAATAAGAGAAGAGAGACATGGTCCTCTCATTTGATACAGAAAAAACATTTGACAAGATACAGCATCCATTTATCATTAAAACAATTCAAAGTACAGGCAAAGAGAGAACATTCCTCAACTTCATAAAATCTCTCTATGAAAAACACACAGCGAATATCATTCTCAATGGGGAAAAGCTGACAGCTTTCCCTTTGAGATCAGGAACACAACAAGGATGTCCACTTTCGCCACTGTGGTTCAACCTAGTACTAGGAGTCCTAGCAACAGCAATCAGACAACAAAAAGAATAAAAGGTATTCAAAATGACAAAGAAGAAGTCAAACTCTCTTCACAGATGACATGATACCTTATATGGAAAACACAAAAGACTCTACCCCCAAACTACTAGAACTAAGCCTAACCCTTTAAAAATATTAGTTTAAATTTTGGGGCACATGACATATAAACATGTGATTTTGGGACATCAACAACTGAAAGGGGCAGGGAGGGAGATGTAAAGGTGCAGAGTTACTGTGTGCTACTGGAAGTCAAACTGGTCTGAATCCAAACTGGAGCATTATGACTTTAGGATATTAAATGCAGTCCCTATGGTAGCCACAGAAGGCAATGAGACAGGTACTTAAACGTTTTACTACAAAAAGTTACACATGAAAGAAGACAGCAATGAAGGAAATGAGGGACAAAAAACTATAAGGCATATGAAAAACAAATACCAGAATGACAGAATGAATACCTTATCAGTCAGCCTCAAAATGGAAGGAAATACTGACACATGCCACAAAGAGGCTGAATGGTATTTAGGGCATTATGCTAAGTGAGATAAGTCGGTCACACAGAGGCAAATACTGTAGGATTCCACTTATAGGAGATACTTAAGAGTAGTCAAATTTGTAGAGACAGAAAAGGATGCTGAGATCTAGGGGCTGGGGTTGGGGGGATGGAGATTTAGTGTTTAATGGGAAGAGAGTTTCAGTTCTGCAAGTTGAAAGAGTGCTGGAGGCGCCTGGGTGGCTCAGTGGGTTAAGCCTCTGCCTTCGGCTCAGGTCATTGTCTCAGGGTCCTGGGATCGAGGCTCAAGTCATGGTCTCAGGGTCCTGGGATTGAGCCCCACATCAGGCTCTCTGCTCAGCAGGGAGCCTGCTTCCCCCACCCCCTGCCTACTTGTGATCCCTCTCTCTGTCAAATAAATAATATCTTTTTTAAAGTGCTGAAAATGGATGGTAGTACTGATGAATGTTGTACAACACTATGAGTATATATAATGCCACTGAACCATACACTTAAACATGGGTCAGATGGTAAATTTTATGTGTTTGTTGCTACAATACAAAATCGTATCAGCTCTTTATGACATTTTTTGTTGTTGCTGTTGCTGCATGAGCAGAACACCTCGTGTTAATTTTCACGTCACAGCCAGGCAGGCTGGTGGAAGAGATTTATCCCCATGTTAACGAATGGAGACAAGGAGTCTGAGAATACACTTATAAGCAAATGAAGAATGAAACATCAGCATCTTAATGTCGGTATTAGTCAATCCACTGGCATGCCACCAAATTTGCTGCTGTCTGATTGTGATTTCCTAAAGCTTCTAAGGCAATTTAAAAAGAATGAACTAATGGGAAAAAAAGTAAAACTGAAACTAAAATCTCCAGACAGTTGTATGTATGTATGTATGTATTTTGCTTGGGAAATGGACCTGTTTCCTGGTTGTTCCTCCACTGTCCTATACTGAAAAACAAAACAAAACAAAAAAACCAAAACTGCGATACATACTGGTACAAACAATAATTCAAGTGAAGTCAGCAGGTGGAAGCCAGTCCTAAAATGTGCACTGATTCTGCCCTTTGCATCTCCACAACATGACCGTCCTGCAATGTAAAACTGAACATGTTTGTTATAATTTACTTTTTATTAACATATATTATTTGCCCCAGGGGCACAGGTCTGTGAATCGTCAGGCTTACACACTTCACAACACTCACTATAGCACATATCCTCCCCAATGTCCATAACCCAACCACCTATCCCTACCCTCGAAACCTCCGGCAACCCTCAGTTTGTTTCCTGAGATTAAGAGTCTCTTATGGTTTGTCTCCTTCGCAATCGCATCTTGTTTTATTTTTTCCTTCCCTACCCCCCAAATCTCCCACTTTGCCTGATATGAGGAATTTGAGATGTTATAGTCTATTTTTTTAAAGAAAAACAAGTTAGGCTGTGGGCTTTCAAATGCTCCACGTTTGTTACAAGGCTTTGGATTTGGAGAGAAGGAATTCAGTAAGATAGAAATTTGTCTGGAGAAACCCATGCCAGTTCCAAAGTCTGGCACTCATATTCAGTGGGAACTAGTCCAAATGCATGGCAATTAAACAAGTATTTATAGACTGTCCTCTATATGAGTCAATTAACAAGGAAATTGGAAAACCCCGCAGGCTTCTGTTCCTGCTGTGAGGTAATTTGGTGCTGCAGAAAACCACAAAAGTTGAGCTTTTGGACAGAGCAGAGGTGGCGACCACATCCTATCATTTGCCAGTTGTGCCTCTCTAGGCAAGTACATCAAGCCTTGGAGCTGCATTTCCCTTCTTTGTAGTATGATTATTGCAAAAAATATTAACAAATCATGGTTTGGTTATGAGAAACCTATGAGAAGATGCACTGAAAAATAGATGAAATTACTATTCCATTAAAATAATAAATGAAAGAAAAGAGAATGTGACTGTGTTTTAAGTCCTTTGGTTTTCTTCTCAGCAAGGAATCATGCTGTATAATAGTCCTTTTACTGAGTTCCTCCAGGATTTGACATGAGAGACTCTGGAAGCATCAAATTCTCTATCTTCAAGCTGTAGTCCCAGGGAAGTGCTTGAAATGAAACCCTTGCATGATAACACAGCATACTAAGAGAGGGTCCCTAGCTGAACTCCCCCAGGTAGTATGTGAATTTTAGTAAGTATGTTCAATTTTTTAAAAGGCATAAAAACTTGATAAAGATTATAAAAAGTCTTTTAAAATGTAGGGTGAGGGTGCCTGGGTGGCTCAGTGGGTTAAGCCGCTGCCTTCGGCTCAGGTCATGATCTCAGGGTCCTGGGATGGAGTCCCGCATTGGGCTCTCTGCTCAGCGGGGAGCCTGCTTCCCTCTCTCTCTCTCTGTCTGCCTCTCCATCTACTTGTGATTTCTCTCTGTCAAATAAATAAATAAAAATCTAAAAATAAAAATAAAAATAAAATGTAGGGTGAGTGTGTTCTTACTTTGTTCTTAGATGAAAAGAAATGCTTTGGGACCACACAACAAATGACAGATGTGGTGTGTTGGGGCACTTAGAAGAGGTGGGGGGACCATTAGATGGATCCAAAACTGGTACTGTTTAAAATGCTGGAAATCCTTTGTAAGACCCTCCTTGATTTCTTGAAGGGCCCTAACTTCCTGTCCTCACTCTACCAGTGGCCTGGGCCCCAGCTATCCTCAATGTGAACTGCTTACATGATAGTTCTTCCCACAGGGAAAGGCTTCAGCTCAGCCCTGGAGCCCCATCTATTCCTCCATCCAATCTTCCAGTGTCTTCAAAGCACCCACTGTGCGCCAGCTGCTATAGAAATGGATGGAGGAACAATGAAGATAGTCACTGAAACATCAGGGCTAAGATTTGAAGGATGAACATGAGTTAGCAAACAAAGGATTCATGGGGGTTCAGGAGGTGAGGATAGGGTAAAACAATCCTGGAAGAGAGTGCATCTCCTCTGAAAAGGTGTCTTCTCATTTCCCTCCACAGGTTGGGTTAGAGAGAGCTCAGACACCAAGTAAGAAGTATTTACAGTATGATTTTTTTAAAAAAGATTTTATTCATTTATTTCACAGACAGAGATCACAAGTAGGCAGAGAGGCAGGCAGAGAGAGAGGAAGGGAAGCAGGCTCCCTGCTGAGCAGAGAGCCCAATCTCAGGACCCTGAGATCATGACCTGAGCTGAAGGCAGAGGCTTTAACCCACTGAGCCACCCAGGTGCCCCTACAGTATGAAGATATTTGAATCAAAATTGATTAGTGGCAGTTTTTTAAAAATTTAATTAATTAATGTATAGTGTATTATTAGTTTCAGAAGTAAGGTTTAGTGATTCATCAGTTGCACATAACACCCAGTGCTCATTACATCAAGTGCCCTCCTTAAATAAAATGAAAACAACAGACTTTTGAAATCATAACTGGAAAGCAACTATCTACCATAAAGTATGATCTGACAAATTGGAACAGAATCAACTACTATATCACTCTGTGATCATGAAAGAACATGAAGGCTAGGTAGGAAGTGAGTAAGCTGAACCTACATCCCCACTTAATATCACACAAATAGTTTGGTTTTTGTATCTGAATATTGTCCCTCTCCGTCTGCTGAAAGTTAGCTCCATGAGGGCAGGGGCCTTTAAAAAAAAATAAATCAATCGACCATGTATTTGCAGATATACTTCTGGACTCTTGGTCCTGGTTCACTGATTTGTTTGTCAATCTTGATGCCAACACTGTCTTGGTTACTACTTATGTATAATAAGTCTAGAAATCAAGTAGCATTAGTTTTGTAACTACGTTCTCAATTTTTAAAGTTATTTTCACTAGCCTAGATGTTTTGCATTTCCACATATATCTTAGAAGCATTTTGTCAATTCCTACCTAAGAGTTTGCTGGGATTTTGATGGAGATTGTGTGTTATCTATGTATCACTTTGGAAAGAATTGACACCTTAGAAATACTGAATCATAAGATCCATGAACAAGGTATATCCTTCCACTTATTTAAGTCTTCTCTCTTTTCTCTTCACAATGTTTTGTATTATACAGTATTACAGGTTTTTTACATGTTTATTTAGATTCATCTCTAAGTATTCCATACTTTTGACATTATAAAATTTTAATTTCAATTTTTGATTATTTATTGCTAGCATACAGAAATAGTTACTTTTAATATATTTGTCTGAAACCCTAAGCTCAATTATTAGTCCTAGATTTTTTTTGTAGATTCTAACAGATTTTTTTACGTAAATGATATAATCATGTCATTTGCAAAAAAGAGAGTTTTATTTGTCCTTTCCAAACTGAACGCTTTTCAAACTCTTTTTCTTGCTTTATTGCACTAGCTAAAACCTCTAGTATAATGTTTATAGATTTTGGACACTAGTCCTTTATCTGATATGTCGTTTGCAAATATCTTCTCCCATTCTGTCAGTTGTCTTTTGGTTTTGTTAACTGTTTCCTTAGCTGTGCAAAAGCTTTTGATTTTGATGAAATCCCAAAAGTTCATTTTTGCCCTTGCTTCCCTTGCCTTTGGCGATGTTCCTAGGAAGATGTTGCTGCGGCTGAGGTCGAAGAGGTTGCTGCCTGTGTTCTCCTCAAGGATTTTGATGGATTCCTTTCTCACATTGAGGTCCTTAATCCATTTTGAATCTATTTTTGTGTGTGGTGTAAGGAAATGGTCCAATTTCATTTTTCTGCAACTTAACAAACTCAACACCCAAAGAACAAATAATCCAATCAAGAAATGGGCAGAGGACATGAACAGACGTTTCTGCAAAGAAGACATCCAGATGGCCAACAGACACATGAAAAAGTGCTCCATATCACTCGGCATCAGGGAAATACAAATCAAAACCACAATGAGATATCACCTCACACCAGTCAGAATGGCTAAAATCAACAAGTCAGGAAATGACAGATGCTGGCAAGGATGCGGAGAAAGGGGAACCCTCCTACACTGTTGGTGGGAATGCAAGCTGGTGCAACCACTCTGGAAAACAGCATGGAGGTTCCTCAAAATGTTGAAAATAGAACTGCCCTATGACCCAGCAATTGCACTACTGGGAATTTACCCTAAAGATACAAACGTAGTGATCCAAAGGGGCACGTGCACCCGAATGTTTATAGCAGCAATGTCCACAATAGCCAAACTATGGAAAGAACCTAGATGTCCATCAACAGATGAATGGATCAAGAAGATGTGGTATATATACACAATGGAATACTATGCAGCCATCAAAAGAAACGAAATCTTGCCATTTGCGACAACATGGATGGAACTAGAGCGTATCATGCTTAGCGAAATAAGTCAAGCGGAGAAAGACAACTATCATATGATCTCCCTGATATGAAGGAGTGGTGATGCAACATGGGGGCTTAAGTGGGTAGGAGAAGAATCCATGAAACAAGATGGGATAGGGAGGGAGACAAACCATAAGTGACTCTTAATCTCACGAAACAAACTGTGGGTTGCTGGGGGGAGGGGGGTTGGGAGAAGGGGGGTAGGGTTATGGACATTGGGGAGGGTATGTGCTTTTGGGTAAATTGGAAGGGGAGATGAACCATGAGAGACTATGGACTCTGAAAAACAATCTGAGGGGTTTGAAGTGGCGGGGGGGTGGGAGGTTGGGGTACCAGGTGGTGGGTATTATAGAGGGCACGGCTTGCATGGAGCACTGGGTGTGGTGAAAAAATAATGAATACTGTTTTTCTGAAAATAAATAAATTGGAAAAAAAAATAAAGTGTAATCTTACCAGGAAAAAAACAAACAAACAAACAAACAAACAAAAAACCTCTAGTATAATGTTTAATAGAAGTAGGGACAGTGGATTTTCTTGCTTTGTCCCAGATTTTAAAGGGAAATATCCAGTCATTCTCCATTAAATATGATGTCTGTAGATTTTCTGTAGATGACCTTTTATTGGGTTGCCAAACTTCCTTTTTACTCCAAGTTTGTCGGGAGGTTCTACAAGGAATGGATGTTGGATTTTGTCAAATTTTTCTTATATATTCATGGCGATGACCTCTCTCTCTCTCTCTCTTTTTTTTTTAGTCTGTGTATATGGCGAGGTACACTGAATGGTTTTCAAATGTTAAACCAGTCTTGAATTCTTAGGATAAATACCACTTGGAAATAATGTTCTATCCTTTTCATATATTATTGGATTTAATTTTCTAAAATTTTGTGAGGAATTTTTACATTTATGTTCCTGGGGCATATTGCTCTGCTTTAAATATATATATATACATATATATCATATATGTATATATATACACACATATATGTGTATATATACACACACACACATATATATGTATGTATATATATACACATATACACATATATATGCATTTTATAAAGTAAAATGTACAATTGTATATTAAAGGACATTGTAAATCACAAAGTGAAAAGTGAAAAAAGACCACACACCCACACACACATAGGGGAAGAAAAGACAATATATGGTCTTTTTTTTTCCACTTTGTGATTTACAACATCCTTTAATGTAGAGTTTTGCATTTTATTTTTTAATTTGAATTCTATTAGCCAACATATAGTACATCATTAGTTTCAGATGTAGTGTTCAATAATTTATCAGTTGCATATAACACCCAGTGTTCATCACATCACATGCTCTCCTTAATGTCCATCATCCACCACCACCACCCTTCCAGCAACCCTCAGTTTGTTTCCTAGAGTTAAGAGTCTCTAATGGTTTTTATCCCTCTCTGATGACTTCGCATTCAGTTTTCCCTCCCTTCACCTATGATCATCTGCACTGTTTCATATATTCCATAGATGAGTGAAACCATATGATAATTGTCCTTCTCTGATTGACCTATTTTGCTTGCATAGTACTCTCGAGTTCCATCCATGTCGATGTAAATGGTAAGTAGTCATCCTTTCTGATGGCAGAGTATTATTCCATTAAAAAATAGTATATCAATATTGGTTCATCAATTTTTTAAAATTTAACTTAACTTTTTCAGTGTTCCAAGATTCATTGTTTATGCACCACACCCAGTGCTCCATGAAATACATGCCCTCCTTAATACCCACCATCAGGCTCACCCAACCCCCCACCTCCTTCCCCTCCAAAACCCTCAGTTTGTTTATCAGAGTCCACAGTCTCTCATGCTTTCATCTTCCCCTCTGATTTCCCCCAATTCACTTTTCCTTTCCTTCTCCTAATGTCCTCCATGTTATTCCTTATGCTCCACAAGTAAGTAAGACTATATAATAATTGACTCTTTCTGCTTGACTTATTTCACTCAGCATAATCTCCTCCAATCTCACTTACCCATGCACCATGAAAACACACAAACGCGACACACAAGCCCACAGACACCAAAAGGACACCCCTAGGACACCATACCTTAATCACAGACACCGCGTGCCTACCACAAATGCATCCATGTTGACACAAAAGATGGATATTCATCTTTTCTGATGGAGGCATAATATTCCATTGTATATACGGACCATATCTTCTTTATCCATTCGTCTGTTGAAGGGCATCTTGGCGCTACCCACAGTTTGGCGACTGCGGCCATTGCTGCTATGAACACTGAGGGTACAGATGGCCCTTCTTTTCACTACATCTGTATCTTTGGGGTAAATGCCCAGTAGTGCAATTGCAGGGTTATAGGGGAGCTCTATTTTTAATTTCTTAAAGAATCTCCATGCTGTTTTCCAAAGTGGCTACACCAATTTGCATTCCCACCAACAGTTAAGAGAGTTCCCCTTTCTCCATATCCTAACACTTGTTATTTACTGTCTTGTTAATTTTGGCCATCCTAACTGGTGAAAGGTGGTATCTCAATGTGGTTTGATTTGAATCTCCCTGATGGCTAATGATGATGAACATTTTTTCATATGTTTGTTAGCCATTTGTATGTCTTCTTTGGAGAAGTGTCTGTTCATGTCTTCTGCCCATTTTTTGGCTTGATTCTGTTTTTTTGAGTGTTTTGATTGAGGAGTTCTTTATAGATCTTGGATATCAGCCCTTTGTCTGTAGTGTCATTTGCAAATATCTTTTCCCATTCCGTGGCTGGTCTCTGTTTTGTTGACTGTTTCCTTTGCTCTGCAGAAGCTTTTGATCTTGGTGAAGTCCCAAAAGTTCATTTTTGCTTTTGTTTCCTTTGTCTTTGGAGACATGTCTTGAAAGCATTGCTGTGGCCGATGTCGAAGAGGTTACTGACTATGTTCTCCTCTAGGATTTTGACAGCTTCCTGCCTCACGTTGAGGTCTTTTATCCACTTTGAATTTATCTTTGTGTATGGTATAAGAGAATGGTCAAGCTTCTTTCTTCCATACATAGTTTTCCAATTTCCTCAGCACCATTTATTGAAGAGACTGTCTTTTTTCCATTGTATATTTTTTCCTGTTTTGTCAAAGATTATTTGACCATAGAGCTGCACGTCCATACCTGGGCTCTCTACCCTGTTCCAGTGGTCTATGTGTCTGTTTTTGTGCCAGTTCTATGCTGTCTTGGTGATCACAACTTTGTGGTAAAGTTTGAAATCAGGCAATGTGACGTCTCCAGTTTTGTTTTCTTTTTCAACATTTCCTTAGCAATTATAACAAATGTGCCTTACCAGTAATGCAAGGTCTTAACAGGAGAAACTGAGGGTTGGAGCAAATGTATGGCAACTCTGTATTTCTGCTCCCATTTTTTCTGTACACCTAATCTTCTCTAGAAATAAAATCTATTAATTAAAAAAATTAAATATATATAGTGTCTCTCTTTTTTTTTTCTTCTTGCAATGTCATTTCCTGGTTTTCATATCAGGGTAACGGACGCAGAATGAACTGGGGAGTATTTTTCTACTGCCATGTGTTGAAGTTCACTAATTTTTTTTCCTGCAAGGTTTAATCTGTCATTTGTTCTATCCAATGTATTTTCCACATAAACACTGAAGTTTTCTTCTTTAGAAGTTTGAAATAGGTTGTTTTTATATTCTCCATGTTTCCACTTAACTTTTTGCACATATTGAATACAGTTATAATAACTTTTTATGCTCTTCCATGCTTTAAACAATTATTCCTCTCCCTGATTATTTTAGGGAAGAGGGTAAATCTGGTCTCTGGGCACTTTGGCCAGAGCCCTTAGCCTACTTTCTAAAATAAATGCTTTTGGATTTAATAACTATAGAATATTCTTGGTGTCAGGAAGTTACAGTGAAGAGGACAGAAAGACTCCTGTACTCATGGGACTTACAGTCTAGTTGGAAATGACAGCCAATCAAAATGAAAGAAAAATAATTATGTGAATGAGACAATTTCAGAAAGTGTTAGGCAAATGAAGAGTGATTATGATAGGGGCTGGGAGGTAATTAGGAAAATACTCTCATAGATATTGGTCAGGTGATACATTCCTGAGGTGGTGGGACTTAAACTAAGTGTTGAGGAGGATGTGACCATGCAGACATCCTGGGGAAGAGAATTCCAGGCAGAGAGTCTGTCTGTACAAAAGTCCTGGGTGGGGCATGAGCTTAGCATGTTGCAGTTCAGAATGACGGTCAGAAGGGCTGGCATGTAGTGAGAGAGATGGGGTGGGCAGGGGCCAGATCAGCTAGAGTCTTAAACATCAGGAAGAGAGGTGTGGAGTGGAGTACTCCAACACATAGAGAAATATCAAAGTGAAGCTTTCTTTATATCCCCCCCTGATGAACAGCAGACAGCAGAGAAGTTGGCTTACTCTTCCTTGTGGCTGCAGAGCATTTTCAGCCCATGGACTGCTGGCAGTCAGGATAGATCAGCTTGTAAATCAACTGCTGTCTTGAACCCCACTCAAGGCAACCTCCCAACGTGCATCCCAAGCATTGCTGGCAAGCTGTTCCCATGGAGCCTATCACCACTCTCATATTTCTTCCCAGGAGGGAAGTGACAGAGATGCAAGCTGTTTGGTAGATGCCACATTTCCTTCCAAAGATGATGGAGTTTAGGGTGGATTAAGTATTCAAGTGTTCTCTTTTCATTAGGAAAAGTGATACAAACAGCGTCTTTTCAGAGCGGGTTGCTGTTCACAATAACAAGCAGAAACACTTTCCAGTTTCTTTTCCCTACACTCTGGTGTCATTTGTTCTCTCTCTATACTTTGGCTATGAAAACGGATGAGACATCAAAAGAACTACACAACAAGAATATATGAATAAACTTGATTTTAGTCTCAGCTGTGTGACTTATTTGCTCTGTGATCTTGGACAAGTCAGTTAATCTGAGAATTTTCTTCCTTCCCTGAGATATGAGGATGCTCTCATCTTCCCACCGTCTCCCTGGGGAGCTGTTATTAGCCATGTTAGAGGTACAGGAGTCCTTCCCTACTCAGATGTAAGGCTTAGGCACACACAATCCTCTGTGTAAGATAATGTGTTGCTGAGCTGAGAAAACTAAGGACAACAGAGTGGGGACAGGGAAGGAATCAAAGCCACAGGCTGTAATACATATTTTTCCTTTCATTCAATTCTATGAAGATAAAGACTGACCTGAACTTAAGAGTGTATCAATGACACTGCACCAGCTGACTCGGCCTTAACAGATACAGAGCAATACTTTCCCATTTACCACCCACTGCTCCCCGGGAATCTTTCAGATTTTCCTCACTCTGTTTATAACAAGATGATTGAAAATATGGTTTGCTCTTTTGCAAACAAGACATATTTTCTGGGTAAACTCCTCCACCCAAGCATTCCATGCCTTGTTTCATGGTTTGGGAGCCCATCCTCTGGGTTCTATCTCAGCCCCGAGGAGTTTGGGTGTCTGAGATGGGGAGTCCTGTAGTTGGGCTTTATTTAATATGCCCTGAAGTCGGCAAAATTATATCTAAACATATAAATACATAAATTTATATATATTTACATATAAATATATATTTACATAATATATATTTACATATAAATTATATATAATTTATATCAATTTAATTTAAATTTAAAAATATATAAATTTTTATATATAATTATATTTATATTATATTTAAAAGTATGTAAAACTCCTAACTGTAGGGAACAAACTGAGGGTTGCCAGAGGAGAGGTGAATGGGGGGATGGGGTAAATGGGTGATGGGTGTTAAGGAGGACATGTGATGGAATGAGCACTGGGTGTTTTTGCAAATGATGAATCATTAAACTCTACCCCTGAAACTAATACTACATTAGATGTGCACTAACTTGAATTTAAATAAAATTTTGAAAGAGACTGTGGACTCTGAGGGACAAACTGAGGATTTTGGGGGGTGGGGGTGAGGTTAGCCTGGTGGTGGGTATTAAGGAGGGCACATATTGCACATAGAGCACTGGGAGTGGTGCATAAACAATGAATTTTGTAACACTGAAAAAAATAAAATTAAAAAAATAAAATAGTTATATATATATATATATATATATATATATATATATATATATATATATATATAAAACACAGCCATGAAGGGATTCATCCAGAAAGGATGAATATCCAACTTTTGTATCAACAATGGACAGGACTGGAGGAGATTATGCTGAGTGAAATAAGTCAAGCAGAGAAAGTAAATTATTTTATGGTTTCACTTACTTGTAGAGCATAAGGAATAACATGGAGGACATTAGAAGAAGGAAAGGAAAAGCGAATTGGGGGAAATTGGAGGGGGAGACAAACCATGAGAGACTGTGGACTCTGAGAAACAAACGGGGTTTTGGAGGGGAGAGAGGTGGGGGGTTGGGTAAGCCTGGTGGTGGGTATTATGGAGGGCATGTATTTCATGGAGCACTGGGTGTGGTGCATAAACAATGAATCTTGGAACACTGAAAAAATAAAATTAAATTAAGATGTTAAAAAAATAAGTGCAAAGAATTATATACATGATCCACATTCAGGTAAATGATGCTGGAGGTTGAAAGAATTATAAGTAACTTTATTTTTAAAATTTTATTTCAGTATAACTAACATACCGTGTTATATTAGTTTTAGGTATATAATATAATGATTCAGAAAGGAAAATAACTAGATTTGACAAGCATTTTCATATTCTTCCTCGTATTTCATTTTACAAAGTCAGTATAACTATTACTTCCAGTCTACTGACAGGAACTTGAGTCTCAGAGAGGTCAAGGGTAATTGTGGATGGTCACAAAGATGGAGGGAAAGCAGTCACACTCAGACCACTGTTCCAAATTCAATGCTCCTTTAAGCAAGCCAAGTGAGGAGGGAGCTGTGACTGAGGTAGAACACTGGATTAATAGGAGACCAAATTATTTTGATTCAGACTACTGAAAATTTTCACTTTCACCTGTGTCCCTCAGTTATTACAACAGAGTTTTTTATCTAAATTCTTCACCTTTCCCCAGAGTTCACACCACCTCTCAGTGGAGTCCCATCTGTGAATTTAATTAACCAGCTGCTCCCCTGGTCTTCCAGATCATTAATTAATCTTCTTTGAAACCAGACTTAACCCCCTTACCCTCAGCCATCCCCCAGAGACTTTCATACAGCTCTGAAGATAACTGTTTATTTTAACCCCACATTATAAGCTCAGTTTGCAGAAGAGTTGTATAAGCATACTATCTTGAAAAGTTAATTTCTCCAGGGACAGATTGTGAGCCAGGTCTGAATATGTTTTGTCAAAATCCAAACATAAGAAAGTGCCTCCAAATATTGTTGGTGGTTTTGTTATTATTAATTTTAGGTAAATAGGAAAATTGTTAAATCATTTACTGTGACATCCTCTTGGTTTGAACTCCAAACCTATTTAAAGCACATGTATTATCAGAAGACTACATGTATATCAGCAGAATACAAGTCCTAAAATACCTGAAAGTACCTATTCACCCATCCTTTTCCCATGGTAATCTAAGATCCAGAAAGTTATCTTAAGGAACTAAGTTAAAATAAGGGGAAAGTGGTTTATGTACAAAGATGCTCACCATTTTATATATTACCAAATATTGGAATGATCCCATTACCTAACAATAAGAGAATGGATAATACATTTTGGTACATCCATATTACAGAAAGTTATCCTATTAAAATAAAACTATGTAATTACAGAGAAGACACTTGGGATATAATACCAAGTGGAAAAAAAGAGGACAAAAAAAGTACAAAATCTACAATTACATTATACAGAAATAGGTCAGTATGGACAAAGAATGAAATGACCAGAAGCAAAAAAGTGAAAACAGTTAATTTAGAATTATAAAACTAGAAAGGCTTGACTGCAGGGTGAATTTTAAGTTAGTATAAATGTAACAAATAAAAGTAATACTTTCCTAGTTCTTAATATTTTAAAGCATCTCAGTATTCATGCTGTGATTCATGATGTTTGTACCACCAGTTCTCAATGGCAAAGGTGTCAATGTCTGCCCGTAAACCTTGAAGTAACAATTTCAGTCCACTCTGAGGTACTTCTAATTGCCAGTATCTACATTTCTGTCTCAAAGAACATTGATCTGGACTTACAGAAGGCAATGTATGCAGTAGGTTGGAAGAATTAAATTCTTTAATTCCTATAAAGGAATCAAAGAAGTAGAAGTCCTATAAACACCCAACAATTCTCACTTCTCAGGTGGCATAATTCTGAGCTGGCTGTTTTCCATCATTCCTCAGAGTCTAACAAAGGACGAGAGAAAGTTATTGGAAAAGGTAAAAATTTTCTAATTCCTTTTAGGACTGGTTGTCCACATGGGATAGAAGAAATAACAATGACTACCTCACACCATACACAAAAGATAATTTAAGATAGACAAGAGTTCTCTGAGCTGAATCCATGACATAGAAGAAGCACAGAAGACTCTCATTTGTGATCTAGGGTAGGTAAAACTTCTTGGAGAGGAGACAGGAAGCAAACATCAAGAACACTCAGTAAACTGCAGTTGGTCCAAACGAGATTTTATGCACCAACGATACTGTAAAGAAAATGAAAACCAAGCCATAGGCTTGGATAAAACAGTCACAAAAGATATAACTAACAAAGGACTTTCACCAAGAATTTAGAAAGGACTCTTACAATGCAACATTTTTTTTTAAACACCCTAATTTTAGAAATAAGTAAAAGACATAGCCAGGCATTTCACAAAGGAAGATATATAAAAGCTAATAAGTAGACAAAAACTTCCCAGCATTGTAAGTCACCACAGGAAAGGAAATTAAAACCACAAAGAAATACCAATGCACACTGACTAGAAGGACTAGAATAAAAAGGACTGACAACTCCAAATATTAATAAAGATATGGAGCAACGAGAACTCTCTTAAACTGCCATGAAATTTTGTAACTCAGGAAAACTCTTTGATAGTTTCTTGCAAAGTTGACCATATACCTACTATAACTCAGTGATTCAACTTCTGAGTGTTTACCTAATAGAAACAAAAGCATGTGTTCACAAAAAGACTTATACAAGAATGTTCTTTGTAGCCCAAAGGTTTATTAACAGGAGAACTGACTATCAAGTGTGGTATTTTCATACAGTGAACCACTACACAGAACAGGAAAGAATGAATTATAGATACACACACTGATATGCTTGAATCTCAAAAACATTAACACTGCTTGAAAAAAGCCAGGTGCTATCTTTCTACTCATATGAAAATCTGGAATAGGCAAAACTAATCTATAGTGGCAGAGATAAGAAACAGCAGTTTACTGGAAAGCCATGCTGGGGATTGACAAGGGAGGTACATAGAAGAAATCTGGGGGGGGGGCACCTGGGTGGCTCAGTCATTAAGCATCTGCCTTCGGCTCAGGTCATGATCCCAGGGTCCTGAGATCAAGCCCTGCATTGGGCTCTCTGCTTGGTGGGAAGCCTGCTTCTCCCTCTCTTACTCCCACTGCTGTGTTCCCTCTCTTGCTGTGTCTCTCTCTGTCAAATAAATAAAATCTTAAAAAAAAAAAAAGAAATCTGCGGGTGATAGAAATGGGTACCTTTATGAAAATTGATCAAACTAATTCATTGGTCAAAGTAGAACACCTAAAATCTGTGAATATATCATATGGATATATGATATATTTTATATATAGCATATATATCATAAATATATGATATATGATATATTTATGATATATATATATGATATATATGATATATGATATATTTACTACCTGGAAAAGGAACTAAGCCATCCCATACAAAGACATGTGATCAGGGGGTCACTCTTCTCTCTTCATCATGTGGTGATTGGCTAGGCTGGGTGATTCTGCACAAATGGTTGGAGGTAGTTCTGAGGTACTTGTGTGTTGGAAATAATAAGTGGAATATCACCTGTACTCTCTGAAGAGGTGGATATCAACACCATTCCAACAGGATGCTGACATTTCATAGACATCTGAAGTGAGAAACTGATGGGTACACATCTGCTGGGACACCTGCCAGGGCCTTAGGAAGCAGGGCAGAATGTGATCTTGTCATCAGCTAGGACCATTGCCTGGAGGAAGTCCAAACCAAGTCTGAGACACTCCATGATGATGTATATGACATACATGAGCCTGAATTGATCCCTGGGGACCCTGCTCCAGTGAGAGGTTCCCTTCTCCACTGCCTTAATGAACACCAATTCATATCAGCAAACATTTTCTGACTTTACTGATTCTGGCACTACCCTTTAGAAGCATGTAGTCCAGTGGAAAAAGAGCTCCACGAACCAATTTCATGGGATAAAGGGCTAAAATAGAGGTATGGGCCGGAAACCATCAACCATTTGGGGCAGGTGGGGTGGTCAGGGAAGGCTCCAGGGCATAGCTGATCTTTGTGCTAAGTCTTCACAAGGGTGCAGCTCAATGGCTTTACCCTGATTTCTAAAGTAACAGAAGTTCACTGTGAAAAAAAATATTAGAAAATAGGAAAGTGTGTAGTATTGAGTGAACAGTAACCTGATCCTATAATTTAGAGATAAGCTTCTGTAACCATGATGACTATATCTTTCTTGTTAGACTGTCCCATGCTTCATGCTTTCTCTGTGTTTCATGTGAAAATAGGATCATATTACACATGTTTTGTCAACTACTTAGCCAGATATTCCTGGTAGCTCTTCATGCTCGTATGAGTCCACATGGCTATCTTTAATGGCTGTGTTGGATTCCACACTGGAAGTTGTGTCCTGTGTTTAGCCAACCTTCTGGGTAATACACACGTATTTTAAGTTGTTTATAATCATTTACAACTGTCACAAATGTTTATTTTAGCTTGGCCTTGGAGAAAGAGGGGCTTGCATGATGATGTGAGAGGGGAAGAGTAGAAAGGACAGTAGACGGGAAACCATGGAGAAGGCACTGGACAGGCATTTGAGGAGCACCGGCCATCCTGTGAGGCTGGGAAACAAGATGCCAATGGAGTGAAAATGCCAAGATGGGAGAGATAAACATGGTCAAAACACAAAGGGTGTTAGCAGTCAGTCTAGGGATTTGTACCAGATCCTGAAAGCCATGGGGAATGAATAAAAAGTCTGAATCAGTGGAGTGATACCAGACCAGCATATTTGGGTTTTACAAAGTCACTCCTTCCTCCCTGAGCATTTTGTTGCCTTATGTACTAATTAAAATTTTGGGTATCTATTCTCATCAGTTCAGGAAACACCTCCTACTCAAGACCATAGGAGCTGAATATAAGCCAGAGAGAGCCAGCAATTCCTTTCATTGAGCTTTGTTCCCTGTGGATATCTTGGCCTTTGAACAGCTGTCCTTTGAGATTTGGCTCAGATTTCTGCTTTTTCCCTTAGGCTTTAGGCCTGAGCACCTGGCTCCTGGGTGAATTGCTTGGCTCAGGGACAGATTGAAGGTTTGGGATTATGTGGTTTTGGCTGACATTCTCTACTTTAGGGGACAACTACAAGAAATAAAATCAACAGAAAGAGTCCAGGAGACTGAGGGGGCATGGGATGAATGCTCTCCCAATCAGAATAACATCCTGAATAAGAAATAACCCAAACTTCTAGATAATCTGCATAAGTTCTAGAGGAAGAAAGTTGAAGGCAACAAGTGCCAGGAACCAAGTGGGGTTTCCACATCAGAGGGCTGAGTGGGAGATGAAGACAAAAGGCTTGCTACATCAGAATAGACCTTTGCAGTAGGGTAGAATTAGCCCAAATAGGCGGAAAGAGATGGGGTGTTAGGCCGAGGTTAAGTGTAAGAAAAGATGATGGAATGTTCATGAAGCAGGGAGCCTTGAATGGCTGCATGATCTATGGGAAATAGACTTAAAACACTTCCCATGTGCCTGGAGAAATACAAGAAAACCATGTCATCCACTCTAGAAAAGTGGGGGAATGTCTCCTGCAAGAAAAAAATTCTGTATCAATGGGGCACCTGAGTGGCTCAGTGGGTTAAAGCCTCTGCCTTCGGCTCAGGTCATGATCTCAGGGTCCTGGGATCAAGCTCCACACCAGTCTCTCTGCTCAGGAGGAAGCCTGCTTCCCACCCCCGCTGCCTGCCTCTCTGCCTACTTGTTATCTCTGTCAAATAAATAAATAAATAAATAAATAAATAAATAAACTTACTTTAAAAATTCTGTATCAAATGTAGTTGGAAGACTAAATTCATACTACTCATCTTGTAGGAATTTAACATAAAAACTAGTCTTGAACATGTGACAACTCTAAGCAGCCAGCAGAAGAAAGAGTGAAACATTTCTACAGCTCAGGGACACAGGGAAAATATGCTGAAGATGAATTCCCTACCACAAATCTGAGCTATACCTCAGATGGAAAAAAATTAGTATCTCAGAAAATAGAGATAAAGGAACAATCTGAAAAGGAGCTGAAGATAGGTATTTTCAAAATATTTAGAAAAACAAAAGAAAGAAACCATAAATCCAAAAATTAAAAAAAACCTGGGAATTTTAAAAAGCTCAATAAATTTGAAAGATGAGGAAATAGTCCAAACTCTGTACTGGTCACCCTTCTGAACAATGGGAATACACCTGTGAGCAGAAGAGACAAAACCCTCTCCTCAGAGAGCCTTCTTTTAGATGGGGGAGACCACAAATTAATAAACATAGAAAGTAATTTCAGCAGTGCTTAGTGCCACCTGATTGTGCCATGACCAGTGGACATGTACCTTGCCCAAACACACAGCTAAACATATGATACACTTACAGCCCATGAAAGAAAAAAAGTGAGGACATTTGGTCACATGGGTAAGGCATAGGGCAGCTGTACAGAGTAGGCAGGCAAGAGCTCATTTCACAGTAATTTCATTAAGATTAAGAAAGAACTAAAGTAAAGCATTACCACACCTTAAGCAAAGTTCAGTCCTTGATGTCCCAACCTCTTCTGTTCTTAAATTGAATAGCTCCTTCTTAATACAATACAAACCCAGAGTCTTTTCCAGAGAATTCTATTACATTTTTTTAAAATTTAAATTCAATAACCAACATAAAGAACATCATTAGTTTCAGGTTAGAGTTCAATAAATCATGTAACACCCAGGACTTATCACATCATGTGCCCTGCTTACTGCCCATCACCCAGTTACCCCATCCCCTACCAACCTCCTCTCCAGCAACACTGTTTCTCTCCCATAATAAAAAGTCTCTCATGGTTTGTCTACCTCTCTGATTTCTCCCATTCCATTTTCCCTCCCTTCCCCTATGATCCTCTGAGCCATGTCATATATTCCTCCTATGAATGAAACCATATACTTGTCTTTCTCTGACTGACTTATTTTGCTCAGCATGATGCCCTCAAGTTCCATCCACATCGAAGAAAATGGTAAGATTTCATCCTTTCTTATGGCTGAGTAATATTCCATTGTGTGTGTGTGTATATATGTTTATGTGTGTGTGTATACATGTATATATATGTATAGTTTGGCTACTGTGGACACTGCTGCTATAAACATTGGGGCACAGGTGCCCCTTCAGATCACTACATTTGTATCTTTGGGGTAAGTACCTAGAAGTGCAATTGCTGGGTTATAGGGTAGCTCTATTTTTAGCTTCTTGAGGAACCTCCATACTGTTTTCCAGAGTGGCTAAACCAGTTTGCATTCCCACCAACAGTGTAAAAGGGTTCCCCTTTCTCCACATCCTCACCAAAATTTGTTGTTTCCTGACTTAATTTTAGCCATTCTGACTGATGTGAGGTGGTATCTCACTGTAGTTTTGATTTGTATCTCCCTGACAGAGAGTGATGTTGAGCATTTTTTCATGTGACTGTTGGCCATCTGTATGTTTTCTTTGGAAAAATATCTGTTCATATTTTCTTCCCATTTACTGACTGGATTTTTTGGTTTTGGGTGTTGGGTTTAATAAATTCTTTATAGATCTTGGATACTAGCCCTTTATCTGATATTTCATTTGCAAAAATCTTCTCCCATTCCATAGCTTACCTTGTAGTTTTTTTGACTATTTCCTTTGCTGTGCAAAAACTTTTTAACTTCATGAAGTCCCAATAGTTCATTTTTGCTTTTGTTTCCCTTGCCTTTGGAGACCTATCATTAGGTAATATCTGCAATTTTTAACTCAAAGTTTATTGAAATAGTTTTAGATTTACAAGAGGTTCTAAGGAATAATACAGGAGATTCCATGTGTCCCTTAACCAGTTTCCCCCCAATAGAAGCATTTTATAAAACTAAAGTGCAATATTACAACCTGGTAGAGACATTGATATAAACTACCTATTTTATTCAGATTCCCCAGTTTTACTTGTACTCATCTCTGTGTGTATTTAGTTCTTTTTTTTTTTTTAGATATTATTTATTTATTTGAGAGAGAGAGAGAGAATGAGCAGGGGACGGGTATAGGGACAGAAAGAAGCAGGCTCCCCACTGAGCAGGAATTCCAATGTGGGGCTCAATTCCAGGACCCAGGATCATGACCTAAGCTGAAGGCAGACACTTAACTAACTGAGCAACCTAGGTGCTCCTGTATTTGGCTCTATACACTTTTTTTTTTCAATTTATTTATTTTCAGAAAAACAGTATTCATTATTTTTTCACCACACCCAGTGCTCCATGCAATCTGTGCCCTCTATAATACCCACCACCTGGTACCCCAGCCTCCCATCCCCCCGCCACTTCAAACCCCTCAGATTGTTTTTCAGAGTCCATAGTCTCTCATGGTTCACCTCCCCTTCCAATTTACCCAAATTCCCTACTCCTCTCTAACGCCCCTTGTCCTCCATGCTATTGGTTATGCTCCACAAATAAGTGAAACCATATGATAATTGACTCTCTCTGCTTGACTGATTTCACTCAGCATAATCTCTTCCAGTCCCGTCCATGTTGCTACAAAAGTTCGGTATTCATCCTTTCTGATGGAGGCATAATACTCCATAGTGTATATGGACCACATCTTCCTTATCCATTCATCCGTTGAAGGGCATCTTGGTTCTTTCCATAGTTTGGTGACTGTGGCCATTGCTGCTATAAACATTGGGGTACAGATGGCCCTTCTTTTTACGACATCTGTGTCTTTGGGGTAAATACCCAGGAGTGCAATTGCAGGGTCGTAGGGAAGCTCTATTTTTAATTTCTTGAGGAATCTCCACACTGTTCTCCAAAGAGGCTGCACCAACTTGCATTCCCACCAACAGTGGAAGAGGGTTCCCCTTTCTCCACAGCCTCTCCAACACATGTTGTTTCCTGTTTTGTTAATTTTGGCCATTCTAACTGGTGTAAGGTGATATCTCAATGTGGTTTTAATTTGAATCTCCCTGAGGGCTAATGATGATGAGCATTTTTTCATGTGTCTGATAGCCATTTGTATTTCTTGATTGGAGAAGTGTGTGTTCATATCTTCTTCCCATTTTCTGATGTGTTTGTCTGTTTCGTGTGGGTTGAGTTTGAGGAGTTCATTATAGATCCTGGATATCAACCTTTTGTCTGTACTGTCATTTGCAAATATCTTCTCCCATTCCGTGGGTTGCCTCTTTGTTTTTTTTTTTTTTTTTTTTGACTGTTTCCTTTGCTGCGCAGAAGCTTTTGATTTTGATGAAGTCCCAGAAGTTTATTTTCGCTTTTGTTTCCTTTGCCTTTGGAGACGTATCTTGAAAGAAGTTGCTGTGGCTGATATCAAAGAGATTACTGCCTATGTTCTCCTCTAAGATTCTGATGGATTCCTGTCTCACGTTGAGGTCTTTTATCCATTTTGAGTTGATCTTTGTGTACGGTGTAAGAGAATGGTCGAGTTTCATTCTTCTACATATAGCTGTCCAGTTTTCCCAGCACCATTTATTGAAGAGACTGTCTTTTTTCCACTGTATATTTTTTCCTGTTTTGTCAAAGATTAATTGACCATAGAGTTGAGGGTCCATATCTGGACTCTCTACTCTGTTCCACTGGTCTATGTGTCTGTTCTTATGCCAGTACCATGCTGTCTTGGTGATCACAGCTTTGTAATAAAGCTTGAAATCAGGTAAGGTGATGCCGCCAGCTTTATTTTTGTTTTTCAACATTTCCTTAGCGATTCGTGGTCTCTTCTGATTCCATACAAATTTTAGGATTATTTGCTCCAGCTCTTTGAAGAATGCCGGTGGAATTTTGATCGGAATGGCATTAAAAGTATAGATTGCTCTCGGCAGTATCGACATTTTAACAATGTTTATTCTTCCGATCACAGAGCATGGAATGGTCTTCCATCTATTTGTGTCTTCTTCAATTTCTTTCATGAGTGTTCTGTAGTTCCTCGAGTACAGATCCTTTACCTCTTTAGTTAGGTTTATTCCCAGGTATCTTATGGTTCTTGGTGCTATAGTAAATGGAATCGATTCTCTAATTTCCCTTTCTGTATTTTCATTGTTAGTGTATAAGAAAGCCACTGATTTCTGCACATTGACTTTGTATCCTGCCACGTTGCTGAATTGCTGTATGAGATCAGGTGGGATTCATCCCTGGGCTACAAGGATGGTTCAACATTCGCAAATCAATCAATGTGATACAACAAATTAATATGAGAAGAGAGAAGAACCACATGGTCCTCTCAATTGATGCAGAAAAAGCATTTGACAAAATCCAACATCCATTCCTGATTAAAACGCTTCAAAGTATAGGGATAGAGGGAACATTCCTGAACCTCATCAAATCTATCTATGAAAGACCCACAGCAAATATCATCCTCAATGAGAAAAAGCTTGCAGCCTTCCCGTTGAGATCAGGAACAAGACAAGGATGCCCACTTTCACCACTCTTGTTCAACATAGTATTAGAAGTCCTAGCAACAGCAATCAGACAACAGAGAGAAATAAAAGGTATCCAAATTGGTAATGAAGAAGTCAAACTCTCTCTCTTCGCAGATGACATGATTCTTTATATGGAAAACCCAAAAGACTCCACCCCCAAACTACTAGAACTCATACAGCAATTCAGCAACGTGGCTCTATACACTTTTATCCTATGTGTGGGTTCCTGAAACTGCCTCATCATAAGTTTGGTGTTAGATCTTGGGTAGTTTTGTGAATGCTCTTAAACAAGTAGTTTCTCTTTATTCCTAAGTTGTTGATGGCTTTTATTATGAATGAATATGAGATTCTCTCAAATGCTTTTTCTGCATCAATTAATATGATCATATAATTCTTCTTCTTTAGGTTGTTTATATGGTAAGACACATTGACTAATTTAATGCAGCATGCTGAATGTTGCATACCTGGGATAGATTCCACTTAGTCTATGGTTCTTTCTAGACATTGCTGGATTCAATCTGCTACTGTTTTTTGAGGACATTTGAGACTAAATTCATGAATCATAGTGATCTGTAGTTTTCTTTGTACTTTCTTTGTCTGATTTTGGTTGTCAGGGTAATACTGGCCTCATAAAGTGACTTGGGAAGTGTTTTACCCTCTTTCATTTTCTGGAAAAGATTGTGTAAAGTTGGTGCTAATATTTCTTTAATGTGGCAGAATTCTCCGGTGAAACTCTGTGGGCCTGGGACTTATTTTTGTAAGAGCTTTTTAATTACAAATTCAATTTCATTAATGGTTGTAGGACTTTTCAGATTATCTGTATCATTTTAGTTGAGTATTGATAGCTTGTGGCTTCCAAGGAAGTATTTTCTTTCAGAATTTGAGTGCAAATTTGAAGTATTCCTTTTTCACCCTCATAATGACTGTAAGATCTGTGATGAAAGTGTCTATTTCATTCCTGATATTCATGATTTGTGTCTTCTCTTTTGTTGTCAGTATTGTTATAGGTTTTTAATTTCATGGTTTTGAAGCATCAACTTTTTGTAGCAACATGGACGGGACTGGAAGAGATTATGCTGAGTGAAATAAGTCAAGCAGAGAGAGTCAATTATCATATGGTTTCACTTATTTGTGGAGCATAACAAATATCTTGGAGGACAAGGGGTGTTAGAGAGGAGAAGGGAGTTGGGGGAAATTGGAAGGGGAGGTGAACCACGAGAGACTATGGACTCTGAAAAACAATCTGAGGGGTTTGAAGTGGCAGGGGAGTGGGAGGTTGGGGTACCAGGTGGTGGGTATTATGGAGGGCACGGATTGCATGGAGCGCTGGGTGTGGTGAAAAAATAATGAATACTGTTTTTCTGAAAATAAATAAATTGGAAAAAAAAAGCTGTCTCAGAGACCCATTAATTGATTCATATTTTATATAGGAGTTTATTGCTTAATTTCCAAGTGTTGGAGCAATTCTTTTTGGTGTGTTGATATTTGTTTTATTGCCCTGAGTTTAGTTTATCTTGGTAAATTTTCCATGAGTGCTTGAAAAAAGAAAATATATTTTGTTTTTGTTGAGTGATGGAGTGTTCTATAAACATCAATTGGATTATGTTGACTAAATGCATTTGTTCATAGTTCTACATCCTTCCTTATTTTCTGAGGAGTTGTTATATTGAGAGGAGGATGTTGAAGTACCAACTATAATTACAGATTTGTCTGTTTCTCCTTTTGGTTCCATCAGGTTCATTTATTTATTTATTTATTTGAAGCTTCGTTGTTTGGTGTATATACATTAAAGTTTGTTATGTGCTCCTGTTGGACTGATTGTTCTATACTTAAGTCATATTCCTCCTTGACTCTAAGAATGTTCTCTGTTCTGAAGTCTACTTTATCAGAGGTTAATATAATCATTCTAGTTTTTTTTAATTAATGTTTTCCAGGTACATTTTTTTTATCCTCTCACTTTCAATCCACATTTGCTGTATTTGAAATGAGTGTTTTATAAATAGCAAATGGTTAAATTGGGTTTTATGCATGCTGTCACTCTTTTCTTTCTGAGCGGAAACTATTTACAATTAAGGCAACTATTGAGATGTTATTGCTTACATCTGCATTTTTTAAAATTTCTATTTATTTATTTATTTATTTTTCTTTTTTTCTTTTTTTAATATATATTTTCTTTAATTTGTTTCTATCAAAGGTGTTCTCTTTTTATTTTTTTTAATTTTTTATTTTTTTTATAAACATATATTTTTATCCCCAGGGGTACAGGTCTGTGAATCGCCAGGTTTACACACTTCACAGCACTCACCAAAGCACATACCCTCCCCAATGTCCATAACCCCACCCCTTCTCCCAACTCCCCTCCCCCCAACAACCCTCAGTTTGTTTTGTGAGATTAAGAGTCACTTATGGTTTGTCTCCCTCCCAATCCCATCTTGTTCATTTAGTCTTCTCCTACCCCCTTAACCCTCCATGTTGCATCTCCACTTCCTCGTATCAGGGAGATCATATGATAGTTGTCTTTCTCCGCTTGACTTATTTCGTTAAGCATGATACCCTCTAGTTCCATCCACGTCGTCGCAAATGGCAAGATTTCCTTTCTTTTGATGGCTGCATAGTATTCCATTGTGTATATATACCACATCTTCTTGATCCATTCATCTGTTGGTGGACATCTAGGTTCTTTCCATAGTTTGGCTATTGTGGACATTGCTGCTATAAACATTCAGGTGCACGTGCCCCTTCAGGTCACCACGTTCGTATCTTTAGGGTAAATACCCAGTAGTGCAATTGCTGGGTCATAGCGTAGTTCTATTTTCAACTTTTTGAGAAACCTCCATGCTGTTTTCCAGAGTGGTTGTACCAGCTTGCATTCCCACCAACAGTGTAGGAGGGTTCCCTTTTCTCCACATCCTCACCAGCATCTGTCATTTCCTGACTTGTTAATTTTAGCCATTCTGACTGGTGTGAGGTGATATCTCATTGTGGTTTTGATTTGTATTTCCCTGATGCCGAGTGATATGGAGCACTTTTTCATGTGTCTCTTGGCCATCTGGATGTCTTCTTTGCAGAAATGTCTGTTCATGTCTTCTGCCCATTTCTTGATTGGATTATTTGTTCTTTGGGTGTTGCGTTTGCTAAGTTCTTTATAGATTTTGGACACTAGCCCTTCATCTGATATGTCATTTGCAAATATCATCTCCCATTCTTTCAGTTGTCTTTTGGTTTTGTTAACTGTTTCCTTTGCTCTGCAAAAGCTTTTGATCTTGATGAAATCCCAATAGTTCATTTTTGCTCTTGCTTCCCTTGCCTTTGGCGATATTCCTAGGAAGAAGTTGCTGCGGCTGAGGTTGAAGAGGTTGCTGCTTGTGTTCTCTCAAGGATTTTGATGGATTCCTTTCTCACATTGAGGTCCTTCTTCCATTTGGAGTCTATTTTCGTGTGTGGTGTAAGGAAATGATCCAATTTCATTTTTTTGCATGCGGCTGTCCAATTTTCCCAACACCATTTATTGAAGAAGCTGTCTTTTTTCCATTGGACATTCTTTCCTGCTTTGTCGAAGATTAGTTGACCATAGAGTTGAGGGTCTATTTCTGGGCTCTCTATTCTGTTCCATTGATCTATGTGTCTGTTTTTGTGCCAGTACCATGCTGTCTTGATGATGACAGCTTTGTAATAGAGCTTGAAGTCCGGAATTGTGATGCCACCAACTTTGGCTTTCTTTTTCAATATTCCTTTGGCTATTTGAGGTCTTTTCTGGTTTCATAGAAATTTTAGAATTATTTGTTCCATTTCTTTGAAAAAAATGGATGGTATTTTGACAGGAATTGCATTAAATGTGTAGAATGCTTTAGGTAGCATAGACATTTTCACAATATTTATTCTTCCAATCCAGGAGCATGGAACATTTTTCCATTTCTTTGTGTCTTCCTCAATTTCTTTCATGAGTACTTTATAGTTTCCTGAGTATAGATTCTTAGCCTCTTTGGTTAGGTTTATTCCTAGATATCTTATACTTTTGGGTGCAATTGTAAATGGGATTGACTCCTTAATTTCTCTTTCTTCTGTCTTGTTGTTGGTGCAACTGATTTCTGTGCATTGGTTTTATATCCTGACACTTTACTGAATTCCTGTACAAGTTCTAGCAGTTTTGGAGTGGAGTCTTTGGGTTTTCCACATATAGTACCATATCATCTGTGAAGAGTGATAGTTTGACTTCTTCTTCGCCAATTTGGATGCCTTTAATTTTCTTTTGTTGTCTGATTGCTGAGGCTAGGGCTTCTAGTACTATGTTGAATAGCAGTGGCGATAATGGACATCCCTGCTGTGTTCCTGACCTTAGCGGAAAAGCTTTCAGTTTTTCTCCATTGAGAATATTTGCAGTGGGTTTTTCATAGATGGCTTTGATAATATTGAGGTATGTGCCCTCTATCCCTACACTTTAAAGATTTTTGATCAGGAAGGGATGCTGTACTTTGTCAAATGCTTTTTCAGCATCTATTGAGAGGATCATATGGTTCTTGTTCTTTCTTCTATTAATATGTTGTATCACATTGATTGATTTGCGGATGTTGAACCAACCTTGTAGCCCTGGAATAAATCCCACTTGGTCGTGGTGAATAATCCTTTTAATGTACTGTTGAATCCTATTGGCTAGTATTTTGGTGAGAATTTTCACATCTGTGTTTATCAAGGATATTGGTCTGCAGTTCTCTTTTTTGATGGGATCCTTGTCTGGTTTTGGGATCAAGGTGATGCTGGCCTCATAAAATGAGTTTGGAAGTTTTCCTTCCATTTCTATTTTTTGGAACAGTTTCAGGAGAATAGGAATTAGTTCTTCTTTAAATGTTTGGTAGAATTCCCCCGGGAAGCCATCTGGCCCTGGGCTTTTGTTTGTTTGGAGATTTTTGATGACTGTTTCAATCTCCTTACTGGTTATGGGTTTGTTCAGGTTTTCTATTTTTTCCTGGTTCAGTTGTGGTAGTTTATACGTCTCCAGGAATGCATCCATTTCTTCCAGATTGTCAAATTTGTTGGCGTAGAGTTGCTCATAGTATGTTCTTATAATTGTCTGTATTTCTTTGCTGTTAGTTGTGATCTCTCCTCTTTCATTCATGATTTTATTTATTTGGGTCCTTTCTCTTTTCTTTTTGATATCTGGCCAGGGGTTTATCAATCTTATTAATTCTTTCAAAGAACCACCTCCTAGCTTCGTTGATTTGTTCTATTGTTTTTTTGGTTTCTATTTCATTGATTTCTGCTCTGATCTTTATGATTTCTCTTCTCCTGCTGGGTTTAGGGTTTCTTTCTTGTTCTTTCTCCAGCTCCTTTAGGTGTAGGGTTAGGTTGTGTACTTGAGACCTTTCTTGTTTCTTGAGAAAGGCTTGTACCGCTATATATTTTCCTCTCAGGACTGCCTTTGTTGTGTCCCACAGATTTTGAACAGTTGTGTTTTCATTATCATTTGTTTCCATGAATTTTTTCAGTTCTTCTTTAATTTCCTGGTTGACCCATTCATTCTTTAGAAGGATGCTGTTTAGTCTCCATGATTTGGGTTCTTTCCAAATTTCCTCTTGTGATTGAGTTCTAGCTTCAGAGCATTGTGGTCTGAAAATATTCAGGGAATGATCCCAATCTTTTGATACCGGTTGAGACCTGATTTAGGACCAAGGATGTGATCTATTCTGGAGAATGTTCCATGTGCACTAGAGAAAAATGTGTATTCTGTTGCTTTGGGATGAATGGTTCTGAATATATCTGTGATGTCCATCTGGTCCAGTGTGTCATTTAAGGCCTTTATTTCCTTGGTGATCTTTTGCTTGGATGATCTGTCCATTTCAGTGAGGGGAGTGTTAAAGTCCCCTACTATTATTGTATTATTGTTGATGTGTTTCTTTGATTTTGTTATTAATTGGCTTATATAGTTGGCTGCTCCCACGTTAGGGGCATAGATATTTAAAATTGTTAGATCTTCTTATTGGACAGACCCTTTGAGTATGATATAGTGTCCTTCCTCATCTCTTATTATAGTCTTTGGCTTAAAATCTAATTGATCTGATATAAGGATTGCCGCCCCTGCTTTCTTCTGATGTCCATTAGCATGGTAAATTGTTTTCCACCCCCTCACTTTGTATCTGGAGGTGTCTTCGGGTCTGAAATGAGTTTCTTGTAGGCAACATATAGATGGGTTTTGTTTTCTTATCCTTTCTGATACCCTGTGTCTTTTGATTGGGGCATTTAGCCCATTAACATTCAGGATAACTATTGAGAGATATGAATTTAGTGCCATTGTATTGCCTGTAAGGTATATACTGTATATTGTCTCTGTTCCTTTCTGATCTACTACTTTTAGGCTCTCTCTTTCCTTAGAGGACCCCTTTCAATATTTCCTGTAGAGCTGGTTTGGTGTTTTGCAAATTCTTTCAGTTTTTGTTTGTCCTGGAAGCTTTTTATCTCTCCTTCTATTTTCAGTGATAGCCTAGCTGGAAATAGTATTCTTGGCTGCATGTTTTTCTCGTTTAGTGCTCTGAATATATCATGCAGCTCTTTCTGGTCTGCCAGGTCTCTGTGGATAAGTCTGCTGCCAATCTAATATTTTTACCATTGTATGTTACAGACTTCTTTTCCTGGGCTGCTTTCAGGATTTTCTCTTTGTCACTAAGACTTGTAAATTTTACTATTAGGTGATGGGGTGTGGACCTATTCTTGTTGATCTTGAGGGGGGTTCTCTGCACCTCCTGGATTTTGATGCTTGTTCCCTTTGCCATATTAAGAAAATTCTCTCCAATAAACCTTCTGCTCCCCTCTCTCTTTCTTCTTCTTCTAGAATCCCAATTATTCTAATGTTGTTTCATCTTATGGTGTCATTTATCTCTCAAATTCTCCCCTCATGGTCTAGTAGCTGTTTGTCCCTCTTTTGCTCAGCTTCTTTATTCTCTGTCATTTGGTCTTCTATATCGCTAATTCTTTCTTCTGCCTCATTAATCCTAGCAGTGAGAGCCTCCATTTTTTATTGCACCTCATTAATAGCTTTTTTGACTTCAACTTGGTTAGAATTTAGTTCTTTTATTTCTCCAGAAATGGCTTTTATTTCTCCCGAGAGGGTTTCTCTAATATCTTCCATGCCTGTTTCAAGCCCAGCTAGAACCTTGAGAATCGTTATTCTGAACTCTAGATCTGACATATTACCAATGTCTGTATTGATTAGGTCCCTAGCCTTCAGTAATGCCTCTTGTTCTTTTTTTTTTTGTGAATTTTTCCGCCTTGTCATTTTGTCCAGATAAGAGTATATGAAGGAGCAAGTAAAATACTAAAAGGGTGGCAAAGACCCCAGGAAAATATGCTTTAACCAAATCAGAAGAGATCCCAAATCATGGCGGGGGAAAGGGGATAAAAAGAGGTTCAGAAAAAAAAAAGAAAACAAAGAAAAAATATAAAAAAGAAAAAATATGTATATTGGATAAACTGGTTAAAAATGTTAAAAAAGGGTAAAAGTTTAAAAAAATTAGCAGAAGAAGAAAAAAAATTGAAAAAGAAAAAAAATTAAATTAACTGCAAGACTAAAGGATCATGGGGAGAAAGCCATGAGTTCCCTGCTTTGCTTTGTCCTCCTATGGAATTCCTGCTCTCCTTGGTATTGAACCTGCACTCCTTGGTAGGTGAACTTGGTCCTGGCTGGATTTTTTGTTGATCTTCTAGGGGAGGGGCCTGTTGTAGTGACTCTCAAGTGTCTTTGCCCCAGGAGGAATTGCACTGCCCTTACAAGGGGCTGGGCTGAATAATCCGCTTGGGTTTGCTTTCAGGAGCTTTTGTTCCCTGAATGCTTTTCATAGAATTCCGGAGGAAGGGAATGACAATGGCGGCCTCCCAGTCTCCAGCCGGGAGGAGCAGAGAGTTCGGGGCCCCACTCCTCAGTGCACCCTCAGAGAATAGCGCCCCATTACTCCCATCTCCCTGGCCTCAGGCCAAGCTCCGAGCTCGCCAAGCATGCAACTGATTCAAGATAACCCCAAGCTGAGAGCTCACTCCTTGGCTCTGTCTCTGTAGTCGGCTTCCCCGTTCTAATACCTGCATGCTCTGTGACACTCAGACACCCCCGATCCTTCTGTGACCCTGTGGAACCTGAGGCCACGCTGACCCCGCGTGGGCTTCACCCCGGTTTAGCCTCTGGAGCGATGTCCCTCAGCGGAACAGACTGTTAAAATTCCTGATTTTGTGCTCCGTTGCTCCACCGCTTACCGGGAGCCAGCCCCTCCCCCCGCAGTCTATCTTCCCGTCGCTTTGGATTCACTTCTCCGCCAGTCCTACCTTTCAGAAAGTGGTTGATTTTCTGTTTCTAGAATTGCTTATCCTCTTCTCTTCGATCTGCTGATGAAATTGTAGGTGTTTGCAATCCCTAGATAAGCTATCTAGCTGATCTCCTGCTAGCTGAAGTAGTCTCAGCCTGCTACTTCTCTGCCATCTTGACTCCTGTTTGGAGAATTTCTTAAGCTAACCCTTAAGGGCATGCCTGCCCATTAACAATTATCTTGGTTTTCCAAAAGTCTTTATTTCCTTCAGAAATAAGCTTAGACCTGGCAGTGACAGTTTTTTCCTTTCACCATTGGACAAACTTGTTCTACTTCCTTCTCACCTCCATTGCTTCAGTGGAGTGAAAAAAAAATGTATATATACACACATATATAATATATTTAATACATATTATATAATATATAATTATATAATATATATAATAAATATATATAATATATAACATATTATATATGTTATTTATACATATATATTTATTTATATATATTTATACATATATTTATACATATATAAATATATAACAAATATATAATTATACATAATTATGTATAATTATATAATGTATATAATGTATATAATTATATAATTATATAATGTATATAATATATAATATATAATAAATATAATATATAATATATAATATATTATTTAATATTATATAATAATATATATAATAAATATATAATTATATATATAATATATATAATAAATATATAATTGTGTAATTATATGTAATTATAATTATATATTATATAATATAATGTATTAAATATATTATATGTGTGTATACATTATATATAATTATAAGTATATATTATTATATTATATATATTATGTAATAAATATATATAGCATATATAGTATATAATATGTAAATATATATACATATATACACACACACATATATAATCTCCAGTGATTTCCCTAGAAACATTTTAACAAATTATATGTCTGCTGGTGACTACAGATTCCAATAGATAACACATATAACAGATTCCCAAGCAGCCCTGCGCTGGGAAAGGAGCTCTGGCTTAGGAATCAGGCACTTGGGAGCGATTATGAACACCACCGGCTCTTTGGACTTCAGTTCCTTTATGTGTAAAGCTGCTGTCCATTTAAACAAACTCCCTGAGAGCCCCATCTGAGATAGCCAGGCATGGAACTGTGCTGGGTGCTTCCTGTACAACTCTCATCCTCTAAAAGTCCTTCAAAGAAGATACAGTTGATTGTCATCATTAGTGGTAGCTATGTTCCATGAGGCTGCTGTGAGCATGGATTAATGAACCCAGGTTAGGTTCCTATGAGCCTCTGTTCCCAATATTCTCTGCAACCGATCAGGACATAACCATGCTTTGTGTGTTTCTATTTAAAGACAGTTTTATTTCCTTAACCTTGCATGCACAGCTAACTACACTCTCCTGCATACCTGAACCATGTGTCTCTAACCCAGGGTGTTCCTGTCAGTCAGGTCTCAGCCTTCTTGTAATTAGGAACAATGGATAGCACTGCACACTATGCTGGGAACCATTTGAAATAGCAACAGTGGGGCGCCTGGGTGGCTCAGTCAGTTAAGCATCTGCTTTTATTATTTTTTTAAATTTTTATTTATTTAAAAAACTTTTTTTTCAGTGTTCCAGAATTCATTGTTTATGCACCATACCCAGTGCTCCATGCAATACATGCCCTCCAAAATACCCACCAAGATGCTCACCCAACCTCCCACCCCCCTCTAAGGTCATGATCCTGGGTCCTGGGATTAAGCTCCCTGGGAGCCTGCCTCTTGCTTCTCCCTCTTCCTCTGCTCCTCACACCCCCGTTTGTGCTCAATCTCTTAAATAAATAAATAAAATCTTTGTAAAAGATAAAATAAAATAGCAACAGCAATAATAAAAAGCATACACATGTGAAAAATGTGGTGCTAAGTAGACTACAAAAAGATACTTGTTTACAATGTGGGAGCAGAACAAAGCAGAGTGTCCCCTTGTTTAATCTCAGCTGGGAACATGCATGCATGTCAGGTGACTCATTTTTTTTTGTCTCCTGCTTTGTGCATGTCCACGAATGACAGTGAAAGTGCTATGAATATTGATTTGGGGGTTTCAAGTAAATTTTAGTGAGTAGGCAAATTTGCAAATATAGATCCATGAATAATGAGGATTGCTTGTATTCTCATCCACACTTTACAAATGCAAAAACTGAGGGTCAAAATGTTTAAGACATCATCCAGTAAGAGGCAGAGCAGGTTGTTTCCACGAGACAAGCTCCACTTACCACCTTCTCTCAGATGTTCACTTAACCTTTCCGAGCTCAGTAATTCCCAGGGCGGAAGTGCAGCCCTTTCCTCTTGTGTTCCAAGAGCAGCAATAAGGACATTTACTGAGCACTTGTCATGTGCTGGGTTCTGTGCTAAGTGCTTTGTGAGAATGGACTCATTTGTATCTTCACAACCACCTTTGTGAGTCAATTCTGTTGATATCACTACTGTAAACATGTACAGAGTGAGTAAGCAGTGTGGCCACTGTCACCCAGCTTGTATGAGGAAATTCTAGGGTCCTATCACAGGCAGCCAAGACTTTGGCAGGTGCACTAGCCACAGAGCCTGGTCCCTAACCCTAACCTCTACGGCGCACACAACCTGCTGTGCGTAAGTTACCTATTTATTTCTCTGTTTTCCTCTGAAAGACTGCAAGTTCCCTAAAAACTTCAGCCCTATTTTACTCCTCTGTGTGTCCCCACCACTTGGTGGTCAGCGAATAATCAGCAGATAAATAAACGAAAGCGTGAACCAAATGTACCTCTGTCTTCCTGGTACCCAGCACAGGGTCTGGCACACAGGGGTTGTTCAGCAAATATTTGCTCAAGAAGATGGTCCACGGGATGCCTGGGTGGTTCAGTTGGTTAAGCAGCTGCCTTTGGCTCAGGTTATGATCCCAGCATCCTGGGATCGACTCCCACATCGGGCTCCTTGCTTGGCGGGGAGCCTGCTTCTCCCTCTGCCTCTGCCTGCCATTCTGCCTGCCTGTGCTCACTCTCTCTCCCTCTCTCTCTCTGACAAATAAATAAAATCTTAAAAAAAAAAGAAAAGAAAGATGGTCCACATTTTCCATGAGCAACATTATTTTTCAGCAAAAGAGAGGAGATATTAAGTTCTCCAATTGCTTCTGCCCACTGGCCTCAGGCACGCAGTGGTGCCAGCTCCCCCTCTGAGCTGCGATGGGATGCTTCCTGGCTCTGAAAGAGTCCAGCTAATTAAACTCATGTCTGCCAACAGAGAGAGTGGACAAACACAGAGAGGAAATTGTTAGAGAAGAGGAGGGTGAGGCGGGAGGGGGGGCGGGGAATCAGCAATTTGTTAGAGGCAACGAAAAGGATCAAGTTATGTCTCCTGCTAAATTACCACATGTGCTAATTGTATATGCACCAGTAATTGTTGGTGCTGCTCATTTACATTTGATTATTATATTTGTCGTTTTTAATTGCATTTGAATACGTCTGCCACTAATACCATCAAGATCCTCACTGGCTGTCGGCAATTCTCAGTGTTTTTTTCTGCTAATGAAATGCAGATCTGCTACCAGGGCCTTCATCTTATCCAGACAGTGATGGCAAGAGCAGTGATAAGAACAATACAAGGATGACTACCACTCTGAGAGTCCACTGTTTTTTGGAAGCTGTACCAGGTGCCGGATCATACAGAACAGTGTAGAATTTTAAGCTAGATAAAAATGAGTTTTATTTATGGCTTGGCTTTTTACTACTGTGTGATTTTAGCTAAGTTTCTGAACCACTCTGATCCTCACCCTTTCCAGAGATCCTTTGAAACTGGGAGCCTAGATAGCTCTTACTCTTCCAGCTGCTTCAGCATGAATGGCACCTCCTCTGAGAAGCCTTTCCTGATTGTCCCAGAAAGAGTTAACTTCTGGGTCTGCAGGGCCTGTTTGTGTCTCTGTACAGTGCTGATTAAGCTGCAATTGCCAATTTAGCCATCTGCTTTCCACATCAGCTGTGAACATATTCTTCCCAGTGCCCAAACAGGTTCCGGTACGTGGCAAGAGCTTAGCAAAGGTCTGTTTAATCAATGAAAATCCCACCATTCCTCCTGCTGGGCACCTAATGAACACTTGATAAGGTTGCTGTTAATTTTTACTGTTGGGAGAACTCAGAGACATTTGGAAGCTCCTTGCCTTGATGTAGACGTGCAGGAACTCGTGCTCAGTGGCACACCTGATTACACCCCTTCCTGCTCTGCACTGAAACAGCTGGGTGCATCTATCTCTCCCACTAGCACATATCTTCTTGCAGGAAAGGTCTGTGCCTTACACACCCCTTCCCAGCATCTGCTATTCTGTGCAGCATGCTAAAATTTGTTAGAAAGAATAAAGAAAGAGAGAGGTTTTGGAAATTATAATGTAAATAACACTATATATAGTGTAAATAACACTATAGCGTAAATAAGCACTGAGTGTTTACTGTGTTCCTGGTAATGTCCTAAGAGTTTCATGACTGCTAACTACTAAATCCATACATAATTGAATGAAATGGTACTTTTACTCTCTCCACCTTTTGAAGAGAGGAAATGATAGGGCAAAGACCTCCATTAACTTGACCAAGATCCATAGTTGGCAGGACCAGAATGGTGACAGTCAGATGTCAGAGCTGGGCCTCTAACCCACGATGCTGTTCTGGCTCTACTGTACTCTGTGGAGATCTACTCAGTAAATATACATTTTCTGAGCTCCTACTGTGTTTCATGGTTCTAAGTGCAAAGAACACGTTAGGGGAGAAATAGGAATAAAAGTTCCTGTCCTTGTATATCTTACACTCTAAATGAGGTACTTAGTCAGTAAAAAAGGTAAACATAAAACTGAATATGTCAGGTGTTGTTAGATGTGACAGAGAAAAGTGTAAGGGTTGCGTGTGTAGAATTTCGAGGGTTGCAATTTCAGATGGAGCAGCCAGGGAAGGCTTCCTTGCGAAGGTGTCATTTGAGAGAAAAACCTGAGGGAAGACAGGAGGGACCCCATGTAGAAATCTGGGAGAAGAGCATTCCAGAAAGGGGCGCCTGGGTGGCTCAGTGGGTTAAGCCGCTGCCTTCGGCTCAGGTCATGATCTCGGGGTCCTGGGATCGAGTCCCGCATCGGGCTCTCTGCTCGGCAGGGAGCCTGCTTCCTCCTCTCTCTCTCTGCCTGCCTCTCTGCCTACTTGTGATCTGTCTCTGTCAAATAAATAAATAAAATCTTTAAAAAAAAAAAAGAGCATTCCAGAAAGAAAGTATAGCAAGTGCAAAGGCCCTGCAGCAGGTATGTGCTTGTCATGCCTGAGGAAGAGAGGCCAACAAGCCTGGAGAGAAGTAAACAAAGCAGAAGATGAGCTGGAGCAATAGAAGGACCAGATCATGCAGGGTTTTGTAGAGCACTGCAGTGAATTTGGTTTTACCTTGGTGTGTGGGGAGCAGAGGAGGAACAACATGACTTGGATGAGGTCTTTTTTTTTTTTTTTTTTTTTTAAGATTTTATTTATTTATTTGAGAGAGAGAGACAGTGAGAGAGAGCATGAGCGAGGAGAAGGTCAGAGAGCGAAGCAGACTCCCCATGGAGCTGGGAGCCTGATGTGGGACTCGATCCCGGGACTCCAGGATCACGCCCTGAGCCGAAGGCAGTCGTCCAACCAACTGAGCCACCCAGGCGTCCCTTGGATGAGGTCTTAATAGGATCACTCTGCAAGTTAGGAATGGAGTCCACGAGGAATGGACTGAAACAGGCCAGGGAAGAATCAGGGCAAACAGGTAGGAAATTAGTCATAACCACCCAAGAGAGCAGTGATGGTAGTCTGGATGATGGGAGTTGGGAGGCGGTGAGAAGAGGCTGGGATCTGGACATAATGAAGAGAAAGACAAGATTTTCTATGGATTAGGTGTGAGGTGTGAGGGAAAGAAAAGAATCAAGGATCACTCTGACATTTGGGGCCTCCCATGGGGAGACAAGACTGCCTCCTTGAAAGAAGGTGACTTTAAAAGGATCTATTCCAGTAGAAGTTCAAGAGTTGAGCTGATATATGTGAAGTTTGGGACAGGGAGATGGGCAAGTTCTGTAAGCCCCGATAGGATCTGGAAGCTAATAAAACAGACACACACCTGCAGCATTTACTGAGAGCTGGGTGCATGTCAGGCACTGTTCAAATTACATAATTCTCTCAAAACCTGCAAGGTATGAACTATGATTCTTCCAATGCATGATGAGAAAACTAAGACTCAGAAAGCTTTCATAACCTGCTGAGGGTCACACAGGAGGTAAGTGGCAGACTAGGACTTGAGCCCAGGCCTGTATAGGCCTGCATTTTTAACCCCAAGGCTCTGTCACTTCTCAACAACGTCACCACTTTTGCTTCTCTTCTCTGACTTGATCCTCACAACACTAATAACTATAGTTATTAGAACAGTGGCACTGTTCTAAGTGCTTCCTGTGAACTGACTCACTCAATATTCTCAATGAGCTCATCAGTAGACACAGAGAGGCAAAGTAATCGAGCACAGTCACACAGCCAATTCAGGAGAATAGGGATTTGAACTCAAAAGTATGACATCATGGCCCACATTCTTCCTCATTATATTGTTGAAATGACATGGGAGCCACTGAAGGATTCTAAGCAGAAGAGTGACATGGTAAGAGGTCAAAAGTTCCCACTGGCTGCTGCGGTTGATGAGAGACTGCAGGATACCGAGGACAGAAGTAGGGAGACCGCTAAGGGCTGAGGGGATGGTGGTTGAAAGAGGATGGTAGTGGTGGACTGAAGAGGAGCTGCCGTGATCTGGGGAGCACTCAGCATTCATTCACTCGTTCATTCATTCACTCATTCCTTGGGTGTCCCCTTTGTGCCATTCACAGAGGCAGTTCCATTCTCTCCTGTGTGAGGCTCTGTACTAGGGGCCAAGAATTGAGTGGGATCAAGAGAGGCACAAGCCACACCCTCATGGGCACCACACCTCACCAGGAACGAGACAAGAAACAAACAAGTATGTGCATATACATTCTGAAGGAGAAGTTCAGGTTCAATGGAGCAAATGTCAAAGGAGTGAATTCACTGTGTGTCCAAGTTGAGTTCCATTAATACATGGCTGTGGGAACCCAGTTCGAGAGCCCCTCACTCAGGGGACAGCATGTCTGACCTTAAAGCTAGAAAAGGAGTGATCAAGCACTTGGGCAAAGTAGCTGAGCAGCCAGAGAACACGTGGTACTCTACATGTGCACCAAAGGACATAGCTGGAGGATCTGGTGAGGAGGTGGGAACGAAGGGTTGGGGTCAAGGAAGGAGGGCTTCTGATGAGTGCTCATCATGGGTCTGCTTTTTTATCTATCAAACTCTTTTCTGCTCCATGCTCCCCCACTTCCCTAGAAAACCTTATGTCCTCCTCCAAGTCCAAGCTTGGACACCCCATCAGTAATACTCATTCTACACAATGTTCTGTCAATTAAATTTCATACATATCTATAAAAGACAGCTTCTGGCTTAAAGGATATTAAGTTTGTGAGGTCAGCCATTTGTAAATTCCTGTGTGCACCCAGGGATGTCCCGTCCTCTCCCTGGCTTAGTAACTGTACCTATTTCTTACATTGATGGGAGGCCTGATGAGATCAAACGCCACCTCTAGAGCTCAAAGCCAGTTTCTGTCTTCTAATCTCAGAGTAACAGTAACAGTAACGTTCACATGTAGCATGGCATAGCGGCTTGCAACATCCTCACACACATATGTGCTCTGCATACTATACTCCCTTCAACAACACCCTATGGGGTATAAATTGCCCAAGAGACATGACATGCCCTCCATGGACAAGAATATTCACAGCAGCTCCACATTATAAGCAACCCCAGTCCCATCAACAGCAGAATGACTAAACAAATATTTATTCAATAGAACAGTACACAGCAAAAGAAAAGAACTTCTGTGATGACACGTGAATCTCAAAGAGATCGTGTTAAGAGAAAAAAAAATAGTTTTTTTTTTCCATGATTCCGTCTTTTAAGTTTTATAAAGAGGCCACCCAGGGTGCCTGCGTGGCTTAGTGGGTTAAAGCCTTTGCCTTTGGCTCAGGTCATGATCTCAGGGTCCTGGGATCGAGCCCCACATCGGGCTCTCTGCTCAGCAGGGAGCCTGCTTCCCCCTCTCTCTCTGCCTGCCTCTCTGCCTACTTGTGATCTCTCTGTCAAATAAATAAATAAAATCTTTAACAACAACAACAACAACAAAAAGAGGCCATTCCAACATCAAATGATGCAGACTAAAAAACAAATCACTTCTTAGTGGGGTAATGACTGGGAAGGAGCATCAGGAACCTTCTTGATGGAGATAATCCTCCACATCTTGATGTGGGTGGATGTCACTGAAGGAAATACATATGCAAAAATTCATTGGGCCATACGGTTAAGATTCATGTGGTTTGCTTTATGTATGTTATACATTAAAGAATAAATTCTTTAAAATCCTATGAGGTGAGCATTAACTAACAGAAGGAGAAAATCCAGTGGTTGTGATGGCTTCAGAATAATACAAAAACTTAGCTGATGCAAGCTATTAATGTTATCCTCTATATATCAAATCCCATTAGTTTTTCCACATACAATGACGACTTGGTATGTGACTAACAGCCCTGCCCCCCTTCCTAACCAATCCTGAATGGGCAAGGTTCCCTTGATATATGAACTCAGAGAACTGTGTTCATTTCCCTCAGAGCATTTACCTCAGCATAAAGTAGCACACCATTCTGCTGATTATTTAATTAATGTCAGTCTGCCCCACTGGGCTGTGAAATTTGGGATGATGTCTGGTTTTATGCAATCTCCAATATCTATCTAAGTGCCTATGGTGTGAAAGGCGCTCGATAAACACATTCTCGGTGAATGATGGCAACTAGTAATAAACTGAGAATTCTATATATGGGAAGTTTATTGAGGGTTTTGCCTTCATTTTTTCCTAATCTTTAAAAATGGGGAAAGTCTATCAAAGAATATAGCACATGGGAAGTCAGAAGGCAAGGCCAGACTCCGGTTAAGGACACTGAAACCATATAGATTACATTCTGGTTACAGTTAAATTAAGCTAGATCTTAATAAGAAAATGTTGACCTTAAAATCCACAGATGTTTGGAAACTTAAAAATACACTTCTTAAAAACTCATGACTCAAAGTGGAAATTACCATTGAAATTATAAAGTAATTTAAACTGAATAATAATAAAAAAAGGGGTTTGAAGTGGCGGGGGGTGGAAGGTAGGGGTACCAGGTGGTGGGTATTATAGAGGGCATGGCTTGCATGGAGCACTGGGTGTGGTGAAAAAATAATGAATACTGTTTTTCTGAAAATAAATAAATTGGAAAAAAAAAAAAGGATGTATTAAAACTTGTGTGGGATGAAAGGCCTCAAGATGGTGGCACAGGGAACTCCTGAGCTTACTTCCTGCCTTGGACACAACACACCTAACACTAAATATGAAATAATTCCCTCTGAAGGGGACATAGAAACCAGATGAACAGAGCCTCAAGGAGCAGAGCACAAAAAGAGACCAAAATGCGTAGAAGAGGCGGAGATATAGCTTTGATGAGAAAACACACACACACACACACACACACACCCCAGACCCAGAATTCCATGGCTAGGAGGGATCTCAGTGGTATAGAACTTTTCCCTGAGGAATGAGAGTTTAGCGATAGCAGGCATCTCAGCCCTTAGATCTTGCACAAAAAAAGACAAAACCTCAAAACACTGGCTCTGAAAACCAGTGGGGATTATGTCCAGGAAAACTACAGAAACAGAGTGGTAGGAAACCCTGCTTTTAAAGGGCTGGTTCACAGACTCACTCAACCTGGAAACCAGATAAAAATGTGCCTAGGGCATAGCTGAAGGAGACTTACACACTAATCGTGGAGCGCCCGCTAAATAGGCAGGAAGCGGGTAGGTCTCTCCCTGTGGACTGAGACTCTGGAGGTAGTCACTTTGGCATCCACTTTTGCTATCTCATTGTGCCTTGCTGATCTTGGAACTGGCAGATGCCATTTCCAAATCCTCCCTCTAGACTGCAAATGCCTTCTGAGAGTCCTGTATGATCTTGTGTCTTGGCCAGGCCTTGTGGCCAACAGGATGCTAACCCTGCACACCAGCATGCTTGAAGCAATCATAGCTGGGCCTTGCAGTCAGCCAGGTCATGAGCCACTCCTGTCCACCAGCATACCCAAAGCCTGCAAGACTCCACCACAACAAGAGGGCTCATGTGGTCCACACAAGGGACATGCTTGGAGCATGCTTGCTCTGGTGGAGAGAGGGGATGGTGCTTCTGGACCCCAAAGGGCCTCTCCTACAGAAGACAATTCATTTTAGACTGGAAGATGTAGTCGAACTACCTAAAACATAAAAATACAGTAAAATGCATGAACAAAGAAATTAAAGAGGAATTAAAAAAAAATACCTGGAGAAAAATGAAAATGAGAACACAACACTCCAAAATCTATGGGACTCAGAAAAAGCACTTCTAAGAGGTATGTTTATAGCAATACAAACCCATCTCAGTGAATAAGAAAATCTCAAAAATACTCTAAACTTAAAACGCAAGAAAAATTAAAGAAAAGGAAAAAAACAAAGCTCATAGAAAGAAGGGACTCATACAGATCAAAGTGTAAATAAATGAAATAGAGACTAAACGAAAAAAAAATAAGAGAAAAGATTAGTGAAACTAAGAACTGGTTAAAAGAATAAAACAATAAACAAAATTTATAAACCTTTAGCTAGACTCATTATGAAAAAAGAGAGAGGGCCCAAATAAATAAAATAAGAAATAAAAGAGAAATTACAACCAATACTAGAGAAATACAAAGAATCAAGAGACTGCTATGAACAATTATTGCTAACAAGTTGGACAAGTCAATGCAGAAAAAAATGGATAAATTTCTAGAAACATACAATCTGCTAAGACTTACTCAGGAAGAAATAGAAAATCTGAACAGATTACTACTAGTAATGAAACCGAATTAGTAATTTTAAAACTCCCAACAAACAAAAGTTCAGGGTCAGATGGCTTCACAAGTGAATTCTACCAAACATTTAAGAAAGAATTAATACCTATCCTTCTCAAAGTATTCTAAACAATTTATGAATAGAAATGCTTACAAAATTATCCTATGAATCCAGTATTACCTTGATATCAAAACCAGACAAAAACACTATTAAAAAAAGGAAATTACAGTTCAGTATCTTTGATGAATATAGATGCAAAAATCCTCCTCAACATTAGCAAACTGAATTTTAAAAATCCATTAAAAAGGATGATACAACATGATCAGTTGAGATTTGTTTTAGAGATGCAAGGATGGTTTAATATCTGCAAATCATGATGCAGTCCCAAAAGTTCATTTTCGCTTTTGTTTCCCTCACCTCTGGAGATGTGTCTTGAAAGAAGTTGCTGTGGCTGATGTCAAAGATGTTACTGCCTATATTCTCCTCTAGGATTTTGATGGAATTCTGTCTCACATTGAGGTCTTTCATCCATTTCAAGTTTATCTTTATGTATGATTATAAGAGAATGGTTGAATTTCATTCTTCTATACATAGCTGTCCAATTTTCCCAGCACCATTAATTGAAGAGACTGTTTTTCTTCCATTAGATATTTTTTCCTGCTTTGCCGAAGATTAGTTGACCATAGAGTTGAGGGTCTACATCCGGGTTCTCTATTCTGTTTCTGTTCCACTGGTCTACATTTCTGTTTTTGTGCCAGTACCATGCTGTCTTAGTGATCACAGCTTTGTAACATACTTTGAAATCAGGCAACGTGATGCCCCCAGTTTTGTTTTTCTTTTTCAACATTGTCTTGGTGATTCGGGGTCTTTTCTGGTTCTATCCAGATTTTAGGATTGTTTGTTCCAGCATTTTGAAAAATGCCACTGGTATTTTGATCTGTACAGCAAAGGAAACAGTCAACAAAACGAAGAGGGAACCAACAGAGTGGGAGAAGGTATTTGCAAATGACACTACAGACAAAAGGTTGATATCCAAGATCTATAAAGAACTTCTAAAACTCAACACTCAAAAAAACAGATAATCAAGTCAAAAAATGGGCAGAAGACATGAGCAGATATTTCTCCAAGGAAGATACACAAATGGCTAAGAGAACAAACAGATGGTCAGTCACATGAAAAAACGTTCATCATCATTAGCCATCAGGGAAATTCAAATCTAAACCACATTGAGATACCACCTTACACCAGTTAGAATGGCAAAAATCAACAAAGCAAGAAACAACAAATGTTGGAGAAGTTGTGGAGAAAGGGGTACCCTCCTACACTGTTGGTGGGAATGGAAATTGGTGCAGCCAATTTGGAAAACAGTGTGGAAGTTCCTCAAAAAAAAAAAAAATAGAGCTGTTCTTAAAAAAAAAAAAAATAGAGCTGTTTATGAACCAGCAATTGCACTACTGGGTATTTACCCCAAAGATACAGATGTCGTGAAAAGAAGGGCCATATGCCTCTCAGCAGAGCCAAAATGCCTTTCAACAGATGAATGAATAAAGAAGATGTGGTCTATATACACAATGGAGTATTACTCAGCCAACAGAAAGGATGAATAACCAACTTTTCCATCAGCTTGGGTGTGACTGGAGGAGATTATGCTAAGCTAAGTAAGTCAAACAGAGAAAGTCAATTATCATATGATTTCACTTATTTGTGGAACATAAGGAATAGCATGGAGGACATTAAGAGAAGGGAAAAATAAAGGCAGAGAAATTGGAGTAGGAGATGAAAGATGAGAGACAGAATTTTAGAAAGGAGGGGGGAAGGAGGATAAGTGAGCCTGGTGATGGGTATTAAGGAGGGCATGGATTGCATGGATAACTGGGTGTTATATGCAAACAATGAATCATGGAACACTACATCAAAAACTAATGATGTACTGTATGGTGACTAACATAACACAATAAAAAAACCCTGCAAATCAAACAATGTGATCTACCAAACTAAAAAATGAAGGATAAAAATGATATGACCATCCAAATAGATGAAGAAAAAGCATTTAACAAAATTGAATATCCATTTATGATAACAACAACAACAAAAAAACTCTCAACAAAGTGGGTATAGAAGGGATATATCTCAACATAATAAAGGCCATATATGACAAGTTTATAACTAACATCTTATTCAATGGGGACTAGCTGAAAGCTTTTTTTTCCTAAATCAGGAATAAAAGAAGGATGCCCACTCTTGCCATTTCATTCAACATTACAAATCCTAGCAATAATAATAATAATAATTTAAAAAAGAAATCCTAACCAGAGCAATTAAGCAAGGAAAAGAAGTAAAAAATATCCAGATTGGAAACAAAGAAGTTAAACCATCACTATTTGCAGATGGCATAATTGTATATGTAAAAACCCTAAAGCATCCACCAAATAAACTATTAGAACAGGGTACAAAATCAGTATGCAGAAATCAGTTGCACTTATATACACTAGCAATGAATTCTCAGAAAGAAAAATTGAAAAAACAGTTCCATTTACAATTACATAACACGAAATATGGAGGAAAAAACTTAACTCAGTAGGTAAAAGATATGTACTCTGAAAAGTATAAGACATTGATGAAAGTAATTGAAGATGACACAAACAAATGGATGATACACAATAGTCATGGATTAGAAGAATGAATGTTGTTTTTAAAATGTCCATACTACCCAAAGAAATCTACAAATTCAATGCAATTCCTATCAAAACACCAATGGCATTGGGGTGTCTGGGTGGCTCAGTGGGTTAAGCCTCTGCCTTTGGTTCAGGTCATGATCTCGGGGTCCTGGGATCCACCTCGCATTGGGGTCTCTGCTCAGCAGAGAGCCTGCTTCCCCATCTCTCTCTGCCTGCTTCTCTGCCTACTTGTGATCTCTCTGTCTCTTTGCCAAATAAATAAATAAAATCTTTAAAAAAAAAACCAACAATGGCATTTTTACAGAACTAGAATATACAGCCCTAAAATTTGTATGAGAACACAAAAGACCGTAAATAGTCAAAGTATTCTTGAGAAAGAAGAAAAAAATGGAAGTATCATGACCCCAGATTTCTTACAAGCTATAGTAACCAAAACAGTATGGTTCTGAAACAAAAACAGACATGCAGATCAACAGAACAGAATAGACAGTCCAGAAATAAACCCCTGCTTATAGGGTCAATTAATATACGACAAAAGAGGCAATAATAAACAATGGAGAAAAGACAGTCTCTTCAATAAATGGTCCTGGGAAAACTAGGTAGCTACATGCTAAAGAATAAAACTGGACCACTTCCTTATACATAGAGAAAAACTAAATCAAAATGAATTAGTGACCTAAATGTAAGACTTCAAATCATAAAGCTCCTGGAAGAAAACATAGGCAGTAATATCTTAGTGGGATTTTTTTTTTGGGGGGGGGAGGGGATTTATCTTCTCAGACAAGGAGAACAAAAGCAAAAACAAACAACTGGTGGAATTTTGATCGGAATGGCATTAAAAGTATAGATTGCTCTAGGCAGTATAGACATTTTAACAATGTTTATTCTTCCAATCCAAGAGCATGGAATGGTCTTCCATCTTTTTGTGTCTTCTTCAATTTCTTTCATGAGTGTTCTATAGTTCCTCAAGTATAGATCCTTTACCTCTTTAGTTAGGTTTATTCCCAGGTATCTTATGGTTCTTGGTGCTATAGTAAATGGAATCAATTCTCTAATTTCCCTTTCTGTATTTTCCTGCAATTGCACTCCTGGGCATTTACCCCAAAGATACAGATGTCGTGAAAAGAAGGGCCATCTGTACCCCAATGTTTATAGCAGCAATGGCCACAGTCGCCAAACTATGGAAAGAACCAAGATGCCCTTCAACGGATGAATGGATAAGGAAGATGTGGTCCATATACACTATGGAGTATTATGCCTCCATCAGAAAGGACGAATATCCAACTTTTGTAGCAACATGGACGGGACTGGAAGAGATTATGCTGAGTGAAATCAGTCAAGCAGAGAGAGTCAATTATCATATGGTTTCACTCATTTGTGGAGCATAACCAATAGCATGGAGGACAAGGGGCGTTAGAGAGGAGTAGGGAATTTGGGTAAATTGGAAGGGGAGGTGAACCATGAGAGACTATGGACTCTGAAAAACAGTCTGAGGGATTTGAAGTGGCGGGGGGGGGTGGGAGGTTGGGGTACCAGGTGGTGGGTATTATAGAGGGCACAGCTTGCATGGAGCACTGGGTGTGGTGAAAAAATAATGAATACTGTTTTTCTGAAAATAAATAAATTGGGGAAAAAAAACACAACTGGGATTACATCAAACTGAAAAGCTTTTGCACAGCAAAGAAAACCACCAACAAAATGAAAAAGCAACCATTAAATGGGAGAAGAAATTTGCAAACTATATACTCAATAAGGCATTAACGTTCAAAATATATAAAGAACTCCTACAACTCAATATTTTAAAAATCTGATTAAAAAATGGGCAGAGGACCTGAATAGACATTTCTCCACAGAAGACATACAGATGGCCAAAAGGCACATGAAAAGATGTTCAACATCACTAATCATCAGGGATATGCAAATCAAAACTAAAACGAGATATCATTTCACACCTATCATAATTACTAATATCAAAAAGACAAGAAATAACAAGTGCTGACAAGGTTGTGGAGAAAAATGAAACCTTGTGCACTGTTGGTGGAAATGTAAATTGCTGCAGCCACTATGGGAAACAGTATGTAGGTTTCTCAAAAAATTAAGAATAGAACATCCATGCAATACAGCAATTCTACTTCCAGGTATTTGTCCTAAGAAAATGAAAACACTAATTTGAAAAGACATTAACCTCTATACCAATCACAGCATTATTGAAAAGCCAAGATATGAAAATATTTATTTCTTTTCCTGGCTTAATTGCTTGGGCTTCCCCTCTCCTAAGTGTCCATCAATAGGTTAATAAATAAAGATGTTGTGTATATGTGCAAAGGAATATTACTTAGCCACAAAAAAGAATGAGATCTTGCTTTTTGCAACAATATGGATGGGCCTAGAGAGTGTTATGCTAAGTGAAATAAGCTGGAGAGAGAAGACAAATACCATATGATATCACTTCTTGTGGAATCAAAAAAACATAAAAAATGAACAAATGAAACAAAACAGAAATAGACTCATAGGATATAGATAACAAACTGATGGTTGCCAGAGAGGAGAAGGTGACAGAATGGATAAAATAGGTGAAGGGGATTAAGAGGTTCAATCTTCCAGTTATAAAAATACATGGGGATATAATGTACAGCATAGTGAATATCGTCAATAACATTGTAATCAACTGTGTATCATGAGAGATGATAACTAGACTTGTTATGGTGACCATTTCATACTGTATATAAACAAAGAATCACTACGTTGTACACCTGAAACTAACACAATATTATCAGTTACTCCTCAACAAAAATAATAAAATTTATGTGGGTTCAGATAAAGCAATGCTTAGAAGAAAATTATAGCCTTATGTGCATTGTTAGAAAGGGAAACAAATGCTAAAAATTAATGATATACTATACATCTAAAGAAATTAGAAAAAGAACTTTAAAATTATAGTTATGAACTAATTTTTAAAGTACAGAATCAGTGAAATAGAAACAAATGCACAATATTAAAGACCAATAAAACTAAAAGTTCTTAATCCAAAATCTATAAAGAACTTATCAAACTCAACACCCAAAGAACAAATAATCCAATCAAGAAATGGGCAGAAGATATTAACAGACATTTCTGCAAAGAAGACATCCAGATGGCCAACAGACACATGAAAAAGTGCTCAGCGTCACTCGGCATCAGGGAAATACAAATCAAAGCCACAATGAGATAGCACCTCACACCAGTCAGAATGGCTAAAATTAACAAGACAGGAAATGACAGATGTTGGAGAGGATGTGGAGAAAGGGGAACCCTCCTACACTGTTTGTGGGAATGCAAGCTGGTGCAACCACTCTGGAAAGCAGTATGGAGTTTCCTCAAAAAGTTGAAAACAGAGCTACCCTATGACCCAGCAATAACAATACTGGATATTTACCCTAAAGATACAAATATAGTGATCCGAGGGGGCACGTGCACCCAGATGTTTATAGCAGCAATGTCCACAATAGCCAAACTATGGAAAGAACCTAAATGTACATCAACAGATGAATGGACAAAGAGGATGTGATACACACACACACACACACACACACACTTATATATAAACACACATACACATACATACAATGGAATGCTATGCAGCCATCAAAAGGAATGAAATCTTGCCATTTGCAATGACATGGATGGAACTAGAGGTTATTATGCTGAGTGAAATAAGTCAACCAGAGAAATACAATTATTTTATGATCTCCCTGATATGGGGAATATGAGAGGCAGAGTGGGGGTTTGGGGAATAGGGAAGGAAAAAAATGAAACAAGATGGGATCAGGAGGGAGACAAACCATAAAAGACTCTTACTCTTAAAAGACAGACTGAGGGGTTACTGAGGAGAGGGGAGGTGGAGAGGGTGGTTGGTTATGTACCTTGGGGAGGTTATGTCCTATAGTGAGTGCTGTGAAGTGTGTAAGTCTGACAATTCACAGACCTGTACCCCTGGGGCTAATAATACATTATATGTTAATGAAAATAATTGATAAAAAAAGAGAAAAAAAACCCAAGTTTTACCTAAAAGTTCTAAGATTTTAGCATTTGTATTAAAATCTATAAAGAATAACACGGAGGATAAGGGGTGATGGAGAGGACAAGGGAATTGGGGGAAATCAGAGGAGGATATGAACCATGGAAGACTGTGGACTCTAAGAAACAAACTGAGGATTTTGGTGGGGAGGCAGGTGGGGATTTGGGTAAGCCTGGTGGTGGGTATTAAAAAGGGCACAAATTGCATAAATAAGAAAATTAAATTTTAAAATAAAATAAATAAATGTGTATCTTAAAAAATAAAAAATAAAAATAAATAATGAAAATTTAAAAAAAACAAAGTTCTTAAACCACATAAAATTGATAAACCCCTGGTAATACTGATTTTAAAAAATAGATCCTTCAGACATAAAAATATAATAAAGAGGTTTCATAAATTAACTTGTGGAAAAAAACTTAAAAATTCTGGATGAATTTAAAACTCTAGAGGAATATAGTTTACCAAAACTAACACATGAGGAAATGGAAAATCTGAGTGGTCCTAGATCTATGAAAGAAATTATTGAATTTAATTTTTGAAAAAATGAGCCAAGCAGAGAAAGTCAAATATTATACGGTTTCACTTACTTCTGGAACATAAGGAATAACATGGAGGACATTAAGAGAAGGAAAGGAGAAGTGGGTTGAGGCAAATTGGAGGGGGAGATGAACCACGAGACACTGTGGATTCCGAGAAATAAAGTGAGGGTTTTAGAGGGGGTGGGGGGTGGAGGGATGGTTGAACATGGTTGTGGTTATTAAGGAGGGCACATATTGCGTGAAGCACTGGGTGTTTTACATAAACAATGAATCTTGGAACATGGCATCAAAAATTAATGATGTATTTTATGGTGACTAATGTAACACAATTAAACAAAGGGGGGTTGCATTCTTTTTTTTTTTCTTTGTTTTTGTTTTTGTTTATTTTTTTCTTTTTTTTCCCCCAATTTATTTATTTTTAGAAAAACAGTATTCATTATTTTTTCACCACACCCAGTGCTCCATGCAAGCTGTGCCCTCTATAATACCCACCACCTGTTACCCCAACCTCCCACCCCCCCGCCACTTCAAACCCCTCAGACTGTTGCATTCTTAAAAAAAAAAAAAAGGAGAAAAAAGAAATTATAAACATTTCGACAGGCTCAGAGGATTCCAGATAATAAAATGTCCTGCCCTTTCCCCAGAGAAACACTCGGTCTCAGAAATAAATAAAGTTGGAGGAACAGACTTAGTTTTATGAAGGCTTTCTTCAGGCGGAAGTGGAGGGGAGGAGACTCTAAGACAGAGAGAATGACATAACTGTCCAAGAAGCAAGAACAAGTGGATGAGCACTGTGTTACAGAGTCCTGGGAACCCCAGGGGAACCCCAGGAGAGAATATTGGAAAGGGATGTTAAAGTCAAATTTTGTAGATATCAACAAGTGAGAATGAAGAGCCTGTAATTATTTTGGTAGGTGTTTCAGAGTCAAGGAGCAGAGCAAGGAGAAGTCCTTAGGAAGACTAAGGTGTAAGTAGTGGCAGAAGGATTAAAAGGAATAAATGATGAAAAAAAAAGGGAAAGGGTGATCAATGACCAGATTAAACGATCAGGGTGAGACAGAAAGAAACTCACATTAACTGAGACCCTACTAAAATCTGGGCAATATATCAGGCACTGCATTAGTCACTGCATGTAGCTTTCACTCTGATTCTGTCTTACTTTGTTTTGTGGATGGGAAGACCAAGGCATGGGCTAAAAAGACCTTGCTTAATTAACATCAGCCAGGTTAGAAGTGGTACTGCTGGGATTTGAATCCAGGTGTGGCCCCAGCCCAGGTTCTTTCTCTTTATTCTCTTCTCCTCTCCTAAAAGTGAAGGAATGACATGGACAGCCTAGGGTAGAACCCATGGGTAAGTAGAATAGGGTGGACAGGCTGGGAAATAGATAAACCAAAGGGCTAGAAACAAAGGAGGACAGAGGACTGAAGAAGATATACAGATGGGGCTATGCATCATCTACCCACCCAGTGTCATTCTCTGAGATGATGAACAGCTTCATTGGCAGTTGGTATGATGGGTACAGAAAGTGATCCAGCTTCTTCCAGTGGGAACAGATAATAAAATGAGTTCATGTTTATTATCTGTAATATGAGGACTGGAACTGACTTCACAGTGTTCTTGTAAGAATCAGATTCCTTGTCCAACATGTCTAGTACAGATCCTGGCACATGGTAGATACTCACAAAATGGTTCTATTATAACCAATAATAACAAATGTCCAATAGGAATTTATGTTGCGGGGGGAGGATAAAGAGCAGTGATTCTGAGCATAGAAAAGCAATTCATTACAGAAACTCCTCCTTTCCTGTCTTGTTTCTGGAAGTGCCTCAGTTGAGATGTCTCAAGAGGGGACATTAGAGCCTACAGTCACCTGGGCTAGGCTTTGCCATGGACTAGTTGGAGATCTCTCCATTGAAGAAGTTCAAGGAATGTGAGTTTCCTAACGTAAGCCTTAAACATACCAATTTACAACTTGTATCTTCTCAGGGAGCTTTCATGGACATCACGCACCCCCTACATTACCTATGGAAAAGCAGAGAAGCAGTGAGGGCAGGATTATCAATAATTTTTTTTAAAAAAGACTTTATCTATTTATTTGAGAGAGAGAGAGAATGAGAGAGAGAGAGCGCACAAGTGGGGGAGGAGCAGAGAGGGAGGGAGAAGCAGACTCCCAGCTGAGCAGTGAGCCTGACATGGGGCTGGATCCCAGGACCCTGAGATCATGACCTGAGACGAAGGCAGATGCTTAACCAACTTAGCCACCCAGGTGCCCATATCAGTCTCATATCCCAGGTAAGGAAAGTAGTGCTGATGTGAGGGTTGACATCTTATCAAATGTCACAGAACAAGTTAGTAGAGAGCCAGGCCAAGAACTCAGGTGTTCAGACCCTGGGAAACAGGCTTTTCACCCACCTCTGTGCTAGATCAAAGAAAAGTGAAATCATGCTGAGAAAATTATTTTAAAAAACACTACACCTATGATTTATTATAAATGCTATGTTGCTTTGGGCTTTTGCTAGTCCCTGAAGATACACACAAATATACTTCTCCTTCCTTCAATAAAATAATTGCTGTCTTATCTCCTTGCTATTCTGTAATTTAAAAAAATTTTTTTTTTCCTCACTTCCCCCCACTAGGCCATAACCTCCTTAGGAGCAAGTGCCACATTTAACTGTGGTCACCACTGTGTCCCTGATGTTCAACATAGTGTCTGACACACAGCATCCAATGAATAGTTTTAGAAGAAAGCAAAGAAAAAGGGAGAGAGGAAAGAAGGAAGGAAAAAGAATGGAAGTGGGGAGGAGGAGAGTTATTAGGGTTTGGGTTCTAGAATCAGAATGCCTGAGTCTGAATCCCATTTCTCACCAATGGGAAATAGAAAAGTCACTTACTCTGTCTAAACAGTCTAGACATCCAGCATCCAGAGACCAACTTCCGACCAGCACTGTAGACGTGCTCTTTGAATCTACCTTGCAGATGAGGACATAGGCTCAGAGGTTTAGGAACGTGCTGCGATTTTATGGTGAGGAGGTGATGGAGCCTCGAAGCCCATGCTCCCCCTTCTCAGCCTGCAGCGCCCCCCAATTATGGTAGAGAACAGATAGACCCTTTTCCTGTTAAATTCACTTAGGGGAGGTGGTTTTCCACAGTGAACAAACTTCCAGGGAGCAGAGCTGACTGCAGAATACTTGGTATGCTGTGAAGGCACCACACAATTTAACACGAAAATCTTCAGTGACTCGTTTTAGCTAAGACGGCAAAGTGCTTCCTTCTATCAGCTGGGATTAGGAAAAGGAATCAGAGTAGGACAGTCCTGGGAGCAAAATGATAGCACACAAAATACTGATGCCTTTATTCTTGGCCATGGATAGAAACACAGTACTCATTTGTGCAGATCTACCCTTCAAAAACTGGATAATGAGGCTGGGGAGTCTTCAAGTGTGACAATGACATTTGCTTTTTCCACCCTTCCCATCAATTACAATAAGAAATCTTTTAATTAGTTCTAATATACAGAAGTCCCATATAAATTAGAACGAGCACTCTCTTCTGTCTCCTTACTTATAAAATAAACCACAGTCTTTGCTGCCCAAGACATCTTATGTATCACAATGAATGGATTATGGGCTTGGAAGCTATGAGTTGAACACTAATTTGGAGAAGGATGGGTCATTCATTCTATTATTCATTATTGGTCCCTGCCCGCCAGCTGCTCAGAAACTGATGGAAGCTTCAGGTAGGTAAACTGGTAATTTTTATGAAGTGTGGTAAGTGAAATGATAGAACCTAGGGGACTCTGCAGGTTTAGTGGCAGCAGTGATGCAAACAAGGGTTAGTGGGGTTGTGGTGGGCAGTCAGGGAGGGCTTCCTGGAGGAAGTGAGGGACACATGATTAGGAGTTGACCAGAAAAAGGAACAGAAGGCAAGGCACTTCAGATGGAGAAGCAGCACACCCAAAGGCAAAAATTTAAGGCTTGTTACACTGCAGGATATGTGTGGGGAAGGGTCATATCTAGAGAGAAACACAATGACCAGAGCACTGGGGATTTAGAATGCCCTGCTCAGGGCTTGGACTTTATCCTGTAAGAGACAAGGTGCTAGTGGATTCTTAAGGGGTGAAAATAGTTTGAGCATGACTGTGGTTAGGTTGGGTCACTGTGAAGACATCTGGAGGCCAAACTGGAATACATTACAGTGCATTGGGACTGGGAAGGATGATAAGCTTTAGGGCTTTAATAATCTGAGAGTGTTACACAGACATGGAGAGAAGATCATATATCCCAACATCTGCAAAACCATTTACTAAGGAGTATATTGGATAGAGCAGAGGCAATGTCAGTAAAGGAGCTTCCAGTAATGCTCAAAAGTAAAAAAGGCAAGATTTTGTTTCTTTTGATGGCTGCATAGTATTCCATTGTGTATATATACCACATCTTCTTGATCCATTCATCTGTTGATGGACATCTAGGTTCTTTCCATAGTTTGGCTATTGTGGACATTGCTGCTATAAACATTCGGGTGCACGTGCCCCTTTGGATCACTACGTTTGTATCTTTAGGGTAAATTCCCAGTAGTGCAATTGCTGGGTCATAGGGCAGTTCTATTTTCAACATTTTGAGGAACCTCCATGCTGTTTTCCAGAGTGGTTGCACCAGCTTGCATTCCCACCAACAGTGTAGGAGGGTTCCCCTTTCTCCGCATCCTTGCCAGCATCTGTCATTTCCTGACTTGTTGATTTTAGCCATTCTGACTGGTGTGAGGTGATATCTCATTGTGGTTTTGATTTGTATTTCCCTGATGCCGAGTGATATGGAGCACTTTTTCATGTGTCTGTTGGCCATCTGGATGTCTTCTTTGCAGAAACGTCTGTTCATGTCCTCTGCCCATTTCTTGATTGGATTATTTGTTCTTTGGGTGTTGAGTTTGTTAAGTTCTTTATAGATTTTGGACACTAGTCCTTTATCTGATATGTCGTTTGCAAATATCTTCTCCCATTCTGTCAGTTGTCTTTTGGTTTTGTTAACTGTTTCCTTTGCTGTGCAAAAGCTTTTGATTTTGATGAAATCCCAAAAGTTCATTTTTGCCTTTGCTTCCCTTGCCTTTGGCGATGTTCCTAGGAAGATGTTGCTGCGGCTGAGGTCGAAGAGGTTGCTGCCTGTGTTCTCCTCAAGGATTTTGATGGATTCCTTTCTCACATTGAGGTCCTTAATCCATTTTGAGTTTATTTTTGTGTGTGGTGTAAGGAAATGGTCCAATTTCATTTTTCTGCATGTGGCTGTCCAATTTTCCCAACACCATTTATTGAAGAGGCTGTCTTTTTTCCATTGGACATTCTTTCCTGCTTTGTCGAAGATTAGTTGACCATAGAGTTGAGGGTCTATTTCTGGGCTCTCTATTCTGTTCCATTGGTCTATGTGTCTGTTTTTGTGCCAGTACCATGCTTTCTTGATGATGACAGCTTTGTAATAAAGCTTGAAGTCCAGAATTGTGATGCCACCAACTTTGGCTTTGTTTTTCAATATCCCTTTGGCTATTCGAGGTCTTTTCTGGTTCCATATAAATTTTAAAATTATTTGTTCCATTTCTTTGAAAAAGATGGATGGTACTTTGATAGGAATTGCATTAAATGTGTAGATTGCTTTAGGCATCATGCTTAGCGAAATAAGTCAAGCGGAGAAAGACAAATATCATATGATCTCCCTGATATGAGGAAGTGGTGATGCAACATGGGGGCTTAAGTGGGTAGGAGAAGAATCCATGAAACAAGATGGGATAGGGAGGGAGACAAACCATAAGTGACTCTTAATCTCACGAAACAAACTGTGGGTTGCTGGGGGGAGGGGGGTTGGGAGAAGGGAGGTAGGGTTATGGACATTGGGGAGGGTATGTGCTTTTGGGTAAATTGGAAGGGGAGATGAACCATGAGAGACTATGGACTCTGAAAAACAATCTGAGGGGTTTGCAGTGGCGGGGGGGGTGGGAGGTTGGGGTACCAGGTGGTGGGTATTATAGAGGGCACAGCTTGCATGGAGCACTGGGTGTGGTGAAAAAATAATGAATACTGTTTTTCTGAAAATAAATAAATTGGAAAAAAAAAGTAAAAAAGGATTCAAAAAACATTAGACATAATCAAATAGCTGTAGATGTGTACAAGCCAATGCTAGAGAACACAATTGATGGCCACAGTCTAGGCACTTTCCTCTATGCTAGCTTACCAATTTCATTTAATCAGTAAAGCTGTACATGATGCTTTATAAGATGTACATGATCTTTTTTTTAAAAAAGATTTTATTTATTTATTTGAGTGAGAATGAGAGAGAGAGAGAGCATGAGCAGGGGGAGTGGTGGAGGGAGAGGGAGAAACACTCAAACAAGGGGCTTGATCCCAGGACCATGGGATCATGACCTGAACTGAAGGCAGATGCTTAACCTACTGAGCCTCCCAGTGCCATGATGCTTTACTATTTTTCAGAGGAGAGAAGCAATGCTTAGAGAGGAGGCAAAGACCACTTGCTAAACAAGCCGGACAGCCAGGACCAAGCAAAGGTCTGTGTGATTGGAAGTCCTGTTCTGATCCTTATGCCACTGCCACAGGCAAAGAGACATTTTATAACAGACTGATTGTAGCAATGGCCCCAACTGGTTTACATCCTGTCTCCCCATACTGTGATTCCCTACACCGACCTCTAGCCATGTGACTTCCCCAGCCAAGGGGACAACGATACACATGAAGATGTGGGACGTGTGCCAGGGCTCACCTTCCAGGTGCTCTAACCTGACATGGTAGTGACTCTGAGCTAGCCAGCTAAAGGGGGAGGGGGCGGGCCATGTGGCTCAGCGGGGACGACTAGAGAAACAGCCTGGTCAAGTTAGCCCCAAATTCAGACCAACGGAATCATGAGCTAAATAAACGGCATTTGTTTTAAACCCTAGTTGTTTTGTATGGTATTGTTCTGCCGTTAACTCCTACACACTCAGTTGCTGGTGAATCTCAGCTGGTTGAATGCTCTAAACTGCCAAAGAATATAGATTTTGAGTCAAAGGAAAATCCTCCCCTGCCATTTGACATTCCAGATAAAATTTTACTTTGGAAGGAGTATTTCCAGCAGTGTTTTGAGAAGCAGTCTAGTTGTCTGACAGGGAAGGGGTGACTACTTTCTCTTTGATTTGAGAAAATTTTATCTACTCTGCCTGAGGCTTGTTTTGCCTGCAGAGGCAATGCCCAGTGGATCTTGGTTTGTGGATTGTGAATCATGGATTGTAGACTGTGGATCATCGTTTGTAGCTCCAGAAAAGTCAACAGTGTCTCTGGATATGAGAGCTGTTCCGAGAGATGGGCTTTTCTCCGCATGCTGACCAAACCCAAGCAAAGTTTTGCATTTGCCCCAACAAAGCTGCTTCCAGGCCCATAAGTAATTTCCCTAATCACCTAAAAATCACAAGATCTGATCACATCCCCAAATGCTATTGTCTGTAGGATACCTGTCTCCTTCTGCATCTCCAGGGCCTGGAACACAGTCAGTGCTCAATAATTGTGGGATTCATAGAAATCACATCTCCCTCAGCCTCATTTGCCTTGTGTGGAAAACAATATCCATAACAATAATAATAACGATCACATAATCTTTAGACAGAGAAACTGTGTTTAAGAGAGATAAATGAGATCAAATGTGCAAAATAACCCACACAAGGGTTATCTGTAAAATGGTACATGTCAACATGTGTTTTAATATTTTAATAGGTTAGGCAGGAGAGTCAGAAATACCTGGTTTCAAGTTGATTCTCCCACTTGTGACCTCAAACAAGTCAGTTAAAGATTCTATCCTGTTTCTTCAAATATGTATATATTATATAAATACATATAATTTATATAAATTATATTAACATAGTATAATTTATATAAATAAAAATACCTATTAAACAGAATTGTTGTAGGGTTTAAAGAAAATGTGTGCAAATGTAAGCATAAATGCGAATGAAAACCTCCACGAGACACCATCTCATATCCATTCAGATGCCTGTCATCAAATGAGTCAGAGGTATTGGTGGTGGGAATGTAAAATATATGACTGTTATAGAGAACAGAATGGAGATTCTTCAAGAAATTAAAAATAGAACTACCATACAATCCACTTCCGGGTATATATATTCAGAAGAACTGAAAGTGGGATCTGAAAGAGATCCATGATTATAGCATTCACAATAGCCAAAATATGGGGTCAATACAAATGTCCATTCCTGGATGAACAAATAAACTGTGTGTGTGTGTGTGTGTGTGTGTGTATACAATATAAATATTACATATATCAGCATGTGATATATATTAGAATATATATATACATATATATATTCTAGAATATTATTCAGCCTTTAAAAGGAAGGGAATTCTGACATATACCATAGCATGGATGAATCTTGAGGACATCAGGTTAAGAGAAACAGGTGAGTCACAAAGATATAAATACTGTATGAATCCACTTATGTAAGGTCCCTAGAATAAATTCAAAGAGGGAAAATAGACTAGACTGGGGGTTGCCAGGGGTTGAGGGGAAAGGGAGATAAAGAGTTAATGTTTAATGAGAACAGAGTTTCAATTCCAGTTTCACAAGACAAAATATGTTCTAGAGATTGGTTGTACAACATTGTGAATATACTTAATAATACTGGGCGTTATACTTAAAAATGTTTAAGATGGTACACTTTATGTTGTTTGTTTGTTTTTATCACAACTGGAAAATAAAAATAAAAACTCCACAGACAATTGCAGGGTCATAGGGAAGCTCTATTTTTAATTTCTTGAGGAATCTCCACACTGTTCTCCAAAGAGGCTGCACCAACTTGCATTCCCACCAACAGTGTAAGAGGGTTCCCCTTTCTCCACGTCCTCTCCAACACATCTTGTTTCCTGTTTTGTTAATTTTGGCCATTCTAACTGGTGTAAGGTGATATCTCAATGTGGTTTTGATTTGAATCTCTCTGATGGCTAATGATGATGAACATATTTTCATGTATCTGTTAGCCATTTGTATGTCTTCTTTGGAGAAGTGTCTGTTCAAGTCTTCTGTCCATTTTTTGACATGATTATCTGTTTTGTGTCTGTTTAGTTTGAGGGGTTCTTTATAGATCTTGAATACCAGACCTTCATCCATAGTGTCATTTGCAAATATCTTCTCCCATTCTGTGGGGTGCCTTTTTGTTTTGTTGACTGTTTCCTGTGCTGTGCAGAAGGTTTTGATCTTGATTAAGTCCCCAAAGTTCATTTTTGCTTTTGTTTTCCTTGCTTTTGGAGACATTTCTTGAAAGAAGTTGTTGTGGCTGATATTGAGGAGGTTACTGCCTATGTTTTCCTCTAGGACTTTAATGGATTCCTGTCTTAGGAATCCACATTGAGGTCTTTTATCCTCGTAGAGTTTATCTTTGTTTACAGTGTAAGGAAACAGTTGATTTCATTCTTCTATATATAGCTGTCCAATTTTCCCGGCACCATTTATTGAAGAGACTGTCTTTTTTCCATTGGATATTTTTTCACTACTGGGTATTTATCCCAAAGATACAGATGTAGTGAAAAGAAGGGCCATATGCACCCCCAATGTTCATAGCAGCAATGTCTGAAATACACAAGTTATGGAAAGAGCCGAGACGCTCTTCAGGGAAGAATGGATAAAGAAGATGTGGTCCATATACACAATGGAATATTACTCAGCCATCAAAAGGGATGAATACCCAGCTTTTGAATCAACATGGATGGAACTGGAGGAGTTAATGCTGAGTGAAGTAAGTCAAGCAGAGAAAGCCAATTATCAAATGGTTTCACTTACTTGTGGAACATAAGGAATACCATGGAGGGCATTAGGAGAAGGGAAGGAGAAATGAAGAGGGGGTGGAATCAGAGGGGAAGACAAAACCAGGAGAGACTGTGGACTCTGAGAAACAAACAGCGTTTTAGAGAGGACTGGGGTTGGGAGGATGGTTTGGCCCAGTGATGGGTATTAAGTAGGGAATGTATTGCTTGGAGCACTTGATGTTATATGTAAACAATGAATCTTGGAACACTGCATCAAAAAATAATGGCATACTGTACGGTAAATAAGATAACATAATAAAAAATAATAATAGTTAAAAAAAAAAAACCTCACTGCATAAAAGGGTAAGTATCTCCCAAATCACCAATTCAGCTAACATGAGCAATGAAATTGACCAACATTGTTTTGCAATGGTGGCCCTAGGTTTAGAAAGCAAAAGGAAAAAAATCAGAATTTCTCTTTCTCACTTAGCAAGATAAGGAACATGAGATACACCAGGGTATGGTGTTATCTCCAGGCCCCCTTAGTTGTAACATGTGAGCTCTGGAAGAGCATCACAGCTGCTCCAGGGGCATGACTGACACTGAAAGCATGGAACATCTGCATGCCTGAATTCCTCAACACAGAGGACAACATGCATCACTGAAGGCATGGCTTTTGATGTGGTCACATTAAGTCTGCATTCCAGCTCCTCTAATCACCAGCTGTGTTATACTCAACAAAGCACTTCTCATCACCTTGAACCTCATTTTCTCACCTGTAAAATGGGAACATAGGGAGGTGACTTCTCAGCAATATGGCAAACAGCATATCCTGAATACTCCACAGTATTACCCTAGCAATGTTGGAAGAAATAAGGATGGTCGTAGCTGAGGTTGCCAACACAATGACAGAAATGGAAATAAGAGAAGTAGGTTGAAACTAAGTCCATGGCTGCCCTGGATATAGTTGCTGATCTCAGGAGAAAAAAAGGCATGTATTTCCATCATCCTAAGGAGATTAGCCAAGGCCTTAGGTATGCAAGAAGAGTTAGAACTGAGACCCCATAAAACTAGGCCTCTCTTAGGGCTACATTCTCAGGATAAAAGCTACACAGCATCCATCAGTGAAAGGAGACACAAAGAAAAACTATCTTCCTTGACTAGGATTCTGGATGGAAGGAAGAAAGCCATCAGATATAACCCTTGACCTGCCCTCCTATAATTTTGTCATTCAAATGTACCCCTCCCTCATGATTCCTTAATTAACTTAACTTAAAGTTGTCCCAAGGTGTTTTCACTTCTTGATGCCTATTTGAACTAAGGACAAACATCTTTAGGAGGGACAAATGATTAAAAAAATTATAATCGAAATTTAGGTAAATGTTTATAGATGAAAATAATGGGAACATAATGGGAAGTGGGGAAACATCCTCAAATTTTTTATTAGGCTAGTATCATTTTGATACCAAAGTCCGAAAAAGAACAGGCTCATTTATAAGCATGGTTAATGAAAAATTCCTGAAACAGAAATAAAATACAGCAGTGTATAGAAAAATAATACAAAAGGAACAAGTTCAAGAAATGGGCAGAAGACTTATTTCACTCAGCATAGTGAAATAACTCAAGCAGAGAGAGTCAATTATCATATGGTTTCACTTATTTGTGGAGCATAACAAATAGCATGGAGGACATGGGGAGTTGAGAGGAGAAGGGAGTTGGGGGAAATTGAAGGGGAGGTGAACCATGAGAGACTATGGACTCTGAAAAACAATCTGAGGGTTTTTAAGGGGTGGGGGTGGGAGGTTGGGGTACCAGGTGGTGGGTATTATAGAGGGCACGGATTGCATGGAGCACCGGGTGTGGTGCAAAAATAATGAATACTGTTATGCTGCAAATAAATAAAAAAAAGAAAAGAAAAGAAATGGGCAGAAGACTCCTCCAAAAAAGACATACAGATGGCTAACAGACACATGAAACAATGTTCAACATCACTTGGCATCAGGGAAATACAAATCAAAACCACACTTAGATACCGCCCTACACCAGTTAGAATGACTAAAATTAATAAGCAGGAAACAAATGTTGGTGAGGATAGGATATGTAGGATGGGAAACTCTCTTACACTTTTGGTGGGAATGCAAGTTGGTGCAACCACTTTGGGAAACAGTGTGGAGATTCCTCAAAAAGTTGAAAATAGAGCTACTCTGCCACCCAACAATTGCTCTACTAGGTGTTTACCCCAAAGATACAGATGTAGTGAAAATAAGGGGCATGTGCACCCCAATGTTCATAGCAGCAATGTCCACAATAGCCAAATTGTGGAGAAGCCAAGATGCCCTTCAACCGACAAATGGATAAAGAAGATGTGGTCCATATATACAATGGAATATTCCTCAGCCATCAGAAAAGATGAACACCCACGATTTGCACTGACTTGGGTAGAAGTGGGAGGGCATTATGCTGAGTAAAATAAGTCAAGCAGGGAAAGTCAATTATCATATGGCTTCACTCATACGTGAACATAAGGAATAGCATGGAGGACCATACAGGAAGGGAGGGAAAACTGAACGGGAAGAAATCAGAAAGGGAGACAAACCATGAGAGACTATGGACTCCGGAAAACAAACTGAGAGTTACAGAAGGGAGGGGGATGGGAAGATGGGGTAAATGGGCAATGGGTTTTAAGAAGGCACATGTTGTGATGAGCATTGTGTGTTATATACAACTAACGAATCACCAAACACTACATCAAAAACTAATGATGTACTTTATGGTGACTAACATACACAATAAAAAAAAAAAAAAAAAAAAGAAAAGAAAGAAAAGAAATTCCATTTTGGGGTACTTATCCAAAGAAAACAAAAACAAGAACTCAAAAAGATATGTGCACCCCTGATGAATCACTAAACTCTACCTCTGAAACTAATAATACACTATATGTTAATTAATTAATTTTAAGTTTTAAAATTTATTCCTGTTTTTTTATTTTTTAATTTTATTTTTTCGGTGTTCCAAAATTCATTGTTTGTGCACCACACCCAGTGCTCCATGCAATATGTGTGTGCCTTCCATGATACCCACCACCAGGCTAACCCATCCCCCCACCCCCTTCCCCTCCAAAACAAAACCAACCAAACAAAAAAACCTGGAATCTAAAAATTTATTCCTAAAAAAATGATATGTGCACCCCTTTGCTCATTGTAGCATTATTCACAATAGTCAAGATATGGAAGCAACCTAAGTGCCCATCTATAGATGAATGGATAAAGATGATGTGGTGTATACACACACACACACACACACACACAATGGAATACTACTCAGCCATAAGCACATGAAATCTTGCCATTTGTAACAATATGGACGGACCTAGAGGGTACCATGGTTAAGTGTGATAAGTCAGACAGAGAGCAAATACCATATGGTTTCGTGTACATGTGAAACCCAAACAAACGAAACAAGAAAAACAGACTCACAGAAAACAAGCTGGTGGTTGCCAGAGGGGAGGTGGGCAAGGGTTTGGTGAAATAAGGGAAAGAGAATAAAAGGTACAAACTTATAGTTACAAAATAAATAAGACACAGCATGCAATATACAGCATAGGGAATATAGTTAGTAATAGTATAATAACTTTATGTGGTGATATGACAGCTAGATTATCAAGTCTATGTTATATTCATCATGGTGGTCACTTCAAAATGTATATAAATGTCAAATCCCTATATAAACACCTGAAACAAATATAATACTACATATCAACTATACTGCAATAAAAATAAATTAATAAATGTAAAAAATAATATTGTGAAGATGATATGCACTAAAAATAATTGAGTTGTATACTTTACATAGGTGAATTGATATGTCAATGAAGCTATTATAAAACAACAACAAAACCCATTAATGTAATAACCCACAGTAACAGAGCAAAGGAGAAAAACCGTGATATAGTTTAAATACATTCAGGAAAATTATATGATGAGATTCAACACTCATTCGTAATAAAAACAAACCATATATTAGGAATTTATCTGATACGGGTTTTTTTCTGGAAACCTATGGCAAAAAATATATTAGAACCATTATATTTAAGACTGGGACTAAAACATTGTACAGAGATCCCAGTTAAGAACATTATGGTGAGAAAAAGTGAAAACTGTAAGAACTATTGAGGGATAAACAAAACCATCGTTATTTTTAAAATTAAATTAAATTAAATTTTTTTTAGTGATCCATAATTCATTGTTTATGTACCACACCCAGTGCTACATGCAATACATGCCCTCCTTTTTTTAAATCATATAATATATTTTAACCAGAAAAGTAACAATAAAAAATGAAACAATATAAAATAATACTTTAGTTTATATATTCTAAAGTAGCCAAAATTTTAATCAGAAGTAAACATATAACATATATATGCTAATATATAACATAATTCTATATTCCTTTCATTTGAGTTCATTAAAATATCAATGTACTAAATAAACTAAGTATTATAAAACAAACAAACAAAAAAAAGATATCAGAATTTTGAAACATGTCTGGTAGCAAGAGTTTCCTGTAGGGACTAGGGACCTATGTGTAACAGCTGAGCAGACTAGAATTAATTCTAGCGAATGTTGTGAGATAAAGATCCTTGCACACTGGGGAACTTCTCTTTGCCAGATGCACATGCCAGGAATCTACTACTTCACCTACGACATCACGCTGGCCAACAAGCAACTGGCCATCGGCCAGGTGCACAACGGCCAGTACCACATCCGGACCTTCGATGCCAACATGGGCAATCACGATGTGGCCTCGGGCTCCACCATCCTGGCTCTGAAGCAGAGTGACAAGGTCTGGCTGCAGATCTTCTACTCAGAGCAGAACGGGCTTTTCTATGACGCTTACTGGACCGACAGCCTCTTCACGGGCTTCCTCATCTACGCCGACCAGGACAACCCCAGTGAAGTGTAGACAGGCAGGTGCTGGGGCTCCAAGGAGGGAACAAACTCCTGGACTTCTAGAACAAGACCCCTCAGCTCTCTGCCTGGAGGGTGTGGGAACTGCCGGCCTTGGACATTCCTCCTCTGCCCATTTTCCCCTTCATCATTAAATCCAAGCTTTTTTATTATTTAAAAAAAAAAATCCTTGGCACATATTAGACGCTCAATAAATATTTATTGAATTCAAAAAAAAATTTTTTTTAATTTATTTTCAGAATAACAGTATTTATTGTTTTTGTACCACACCCAGTGCCCCATGCAATCTGTGCCCTCTATAATACCCACCACCTGGTACCCCAACCTCCCACCCCCTGCCCCTTCAAAACCCTCAGATTGTTTTTCAGAGTCCATAGTCTCTCATGATTCACCTCCCCTTCCAATTTCCCCCAACTCCCTTCTCTCAACTCTCCATGTCCTCCATGCTATTTGCTATGCTCCACAAATAAGTGAAACCATATGATAATTGACTCTCTCTGCTTGACTTATTTCACTCAGCATAATCTCTCCCAGTCCCATCCATGTTGCTACAAAAGTTGGGTATTCATCCTTTCTGATGGAGGCATAATACTCCATAGTGTATATGGACCACATCTTCCGTAACCATTCATCCGTTGAAGGGCATCTTGGTTCTTTTCACAGTTTGGTGACCGTGGCCATTGCTGCTATGAACACTGGGGTACAGATGGCTCTTCTTTTCACTACATCTGTACCTTTGGGGTAAATACCCAATAGTGCAATTGCAGGGTCATAGGGAAGCTCTATTTTTAATCTCTTAAGGAATCTCCACACTGTTTTCCAAAGTGGTTGCACTAGATACCACCTTACACTAGTTAGAATGGCCAAAACCAACAAGACAATAAACAGCAAGTGCTGGAGAGGATGTGGAGAAAGGGGAACCTTCTTACACTGTTGGTGGCAAAACCATCATTATTTGCAGATAATATGTTTACTTACTTAGAAAAACCCAAAAGAATCGAATACAAATTTTTAGAATGGTTCTGCATATAAGATCAGTAAAGGAAAATAAATTGCATTATAGTTACCAGCAACAAATAATCAGAATATTAAGGACAGAACGTGATGTGATGAGCACTGGGTATCATATACAACTGATGAATCATTGAACACTACATCTGAAACTAATATTGTACTATATGTTGGCTCATTGAATTTAAATTAAAATAATTTAAAAAATAATATATAGTTTTAAAAAGATACACAAATATAAGACACCAAATATAAGATACACAAATAAATTCCACAATTGACATATAATTGTTTATGAGGAAAATTGTTTATGGAGAAAATTAGAACACTTGATGAAAGAAAGGCATTATAAAAACCATAAATAGATGGAGAGAAATAACATGTTCATGGATTCAATAACATAAAAATGTCAGCTTTCCTCAAATTAATCTATAAAGTCAATGTGTTTCCTGTCAAAACTCAGGAGTTCTAATGGAACTAGACAAATTGATTGTAAAGTCTTTATGGAAATAAAAAAGAGTGACAATATCCAAGATAAAATCTGAAGATACACAGGATGGAAAATCTTTACCAATGAGAACCTAAAGCGTATTATTTAAAAAAGCTATAATTAGAAAGGGCAAGCATTTGGTGGAGGAATAAATAGACCAGAGGACCAGACCCAAGCACATGTGTAGACATGACGAGTGACAAAGGTGGCATCTGTGGATCAGTGAAGGCAGATGTGAAAAAGCACAACCAACAAAGAAGATTGACAAATTTACAGTATTAAAGCTGAAACTTCAATGTGTCAAAATGCAGGATAAAAAAAGTAAAAAAAAACTTGGATATCAGCCCTTTGTCTGTACTGTCATTTGTGAATATCTTCTCCCATTCCGTGAGTTGCCCCTTTGTTCACTGTTTCCTTTGTTGTGCAGAAGATTTTGATCTTGATGTTCATCTTCATTAGCCATCAGGGAGATTCAAATCAAAACCACATTGAGATATCACCTTACACCAGTTAGAATGGCCAAAATTAGCAAGACAGTAAACACTATGTGTTGGACAGGATGTGGAGAAAGGAGAAACCTCTTACACTGCTGGTGGGAATGCAAGTTGATGCTGCCACTTTGGAAAACAGTGCGGAGATTCCTTAAGAGATTAAAAATAGAGCTCCCCTATGACCCTGCAACTGTGCTCCTGGGTATTTACCCCAAAGATACAGATGTAGTGAAAAGAAGGGCCATCTGTACCCCAATGTTCATAGCAGCAATGGCCACAGTCACCAAACTGTTGAAAGAACCAAGATGCCCTTCAGTGGATGAATGGATAAAGAAGATATGGTCCATATATACTAAGGAGTGTTATGCTTCCATCAGAAAGGATGAATACCCAACGTTTGTATCAACATGGGAGGAGATTATGCTGAGTGAAATAAGTCAAGCAGAGACATCATATGGTTTTGTTTGTTATATGGTTTTGTTTATTTGTGGAGCACAAGGAATAACACACAGAGGACATGGGGAGATGGAGAGGAGATGTGAGTTGGGGGAAAACAGAGGGGGAGATGGACCATAAGAGACTGTGGACTCTGAGAAACAAACTGAAGGTTTTGGAGGGAAAGAGGGTCAGGGTTTGGGTGAGCCTGGTGGTGGGTATTATGGAGGACACGTATTGCATGGGGCACTGGGTGTGGTGCATAAACAGTGAATTCTAGAACACCGAAAATAAATTTTAAAAAAAGTAAAAAAATAAAATAAGCTATAGACTTGAAGAACATATCTGCAGTGTTCCTGGCTGACAAAAGATTCATATTCAGGTTGTACAAAGAGCTCTATATGTTAATAAGGAAAAACAAAAACAATGGTCCAGAAAGAATTTTCAAGTGTAAAATGGGTACACCACAAATTCTCAGCTAGGGTATAGAAAGTCCCAAGAGAATTCCCGTAACTTCAATGTCAAAAATAATCCAGAAATACTGTAACATGGTAGCTTTTCCAAACCATGAGAAAGAGCTGAGGTGTAAAAGGAATGTGAGTTACATTCTAGAAAGTGATGAGCCAGCACAGGACAGGAAAACAACACAACTGTCCTCATGCCTGGCAGAATACCAGGAGAAGGAGAACCCCATCACAGATGGGAGCAGAGAGAAATTAATTAAATCTTTAGTGAACTTGGAACAGCCGTGTGTGAGCTGATACAATGGATTACAATCTAAGAAGCACCAGTCACAGAGCGTGTCTGCATCTATCCGCCAACTGTGTCCCAGGGGTTTATGTCAAAGCTTTGCTCAGGGGAGAGACAGCAAAAGATGAGGGCTTAGAGGCACTTCCTCTATGAGGCACACAGGGCCTCCCGCAGGTTCATTACAGTTGCTCTTTGAAAGTAACAGAACAGAAGAGCTGAGAAGAGACTTATCACAGGCATGCCAGACAGGAGGGACAGGGGCAGGAGAAACCACTCTGAGGCACTCAGTGTGGAGGGACATCTCCTGAGGCACAGAAATCTTGGGGTAGTTCTGGAGGAGAAAGACAACCTCTCAGGAATACAAAAAGCTAGAAGCCAGGCTGTAAAGCAAAGAGAGAAATCTCCCATGGCCCAGGAAGCTGGCAGCTCAGCTTAAGTAGAAAAAGGTTTCCAGAATCCCACCAGTGCTCAGTCTCTGAGTACAATAGAAAAGGAAGTCTTGACCCCTTAGTCAAAATATTTGAAGCCAGGAATGCACTGAGTCAAATTAAACTCTAAGAAAGCTGACATCCCACCCAGCTAGAGTCAGATTACTTCAGTCTGTTGTTCGTTAATCTGTAACATCCACTTTTCTGCTTGTTTCTTTTTTTTTTTTTTAAGATTTTATTTATTTATTTGACAGAGAGAGAAATCACAAGTAGGCAGAGCAGCAGCAGGCAGAGAGAGAGGGGGAAGCAGGCTTTCCGCTGAGGAGAGAGCCCGATGTGGGGCTCGATCCCAAGACCCTGAGACCGTGACCTGGGCCAAAGGCAGAGGCTTAACCAACTGAGCCACCCAGGTGCCCCTACATCCACTTTTCTGGACAAAAATATTACTTAATTCTATATCTATTCTTCTTCTTCTTCTTCTTCTTCTTCTTCTTCTTCTTCTTTTTTTTTTTTGCAACACTTTTCTTTTATTTCTAGCTGTTAGATTGGACCAAGTGGAAGAAAAATAATTTATATTTAATATTAGAAGATATCATTAATTAAAGTGAAGGGGTTTCAAGATTTAAGATTGATGCAGAATCTCAAAGCTATAATTTATTTCTTAATTTAGGAGCATGGATTCTAAAATACTGGTGCTTCATCTGCCTTACCAAATTATGGACTATAATTTTAGGAGAAACTTATGGTGATCTGGCTCTAGCATCAAACCCACCCAACCCACTTCTGAGCAGTGTAATCCAGGCTTCTATGCCCTGAGACACCAGTCCTCTCTTCCTACCCTTCTCTTGTCACCCCAGCACCAGACCATGCCCAGCTCTTTCTTTTCTATCACATACAGATGGCTATCAGACATATGAAAAAATGTTTATCATCGCTAGCCATCAGGGAGATTCATATTAAAACCACACTGAGATACCACCTTACACCAGTTAGAATGGCCAAAATTAGCAAGACAGGAAACAACATGTGTTGGAGAGGATGTGGAGAAAGGGAACCCTCTTCCACTGTTGGTAGGAATGCAATTTGGTGCGGCCTCTTTGGAGAACAGTGTGGAGATTCCTCAAGAAATTAAAAATAGAGCGTCCCTGTGACCCTGCATTGCACTACTGGGTATTTACCCCAAAGATACAGATGTCGTGAAAAGAAGGTCCATCTGTACCCCAATGTTTATAACAGCAATGGCCACGGTCACCAAACTGTGACAAGAACCAAGATGCCCTTCAACGGATGAAAGGATAAGGAAGATGTATCTATTATTCTTGTTCAAAATTTCTTTAGGTGCAATATAATATTAGAAAACACACAAAAAATTAAAAAATATATATTTATGGTTGAGGAAATTGTCTATGGCAGCACATAAAGACATAGCCCAGAAGGTGGACTTATCAGAGAGATGCTTTAAAGTAATTATGGTAAAAGTGCTAAGTGATTTCATGTAAAAGATAGACAATATGTGTGAGAATAAGGAGAATTTCACAGAGTTGACTGTAAAAATTGAGCCAAATGGAAAAGTTAGACATAACTGATATATCAGAAGTAAAGGACCATTAGATCAGCCTAAGAACAAACTTGATTAAAATCAGGTAATTTTAAGTAAGGGAAATAGAAAGACCCAAACTGATATATACACGTGCAAAAACAAGGAATAAACAAACAAAAAACAAACAACAAACAAACAACAACAACAACAAAACACCAGAAGCTCAAGGTCAGAGGAATCACATCAGTGGATTAACATCCAGTGATAAGGGTCATGGAAAAAGAGGAGAGAGAACAAGGAAGAACAATTTGAAAAGAAAATGAGTAAGAGGCTGCATGAAACCCAAGAAGGGTAAATACAATGAAAGCAGGCATAGGCATATGAGAATCAAACATCTCAAAGCCAAAGAGAAAGAGAAGCATGAGAAACAAACTGAGGGTTTAAGAGGGGGTGGGGGTGGGAGGTTGGTTGAGCCTGATGGTGGGTATTATGGAGGGCACGTATTGCATGGAGCACTGGGTGTGGTGCATAAACAATGAATTCTTGAACACTGAAAAGAAATTTAAAAAATAAATAAAAATTTAAAAAAAAAAGAGAGAGAGAAGCATGTAACAGAGGGTGGGGAAGCCATACAGAATGGCAGGTACAGTAAACTCTCCCATGAATGCAGCTGACTTCTCATTAAGAACAATGGAGACCAGAAGACAGGAGAGTATGTTTAATGTGCTGAAAAAAAAAAAAACCCACAAGTCAACAGAAAACACATCCAATAAAAATATCATTCATAAAAAAAAGGCAAAATAAAAACATTCCCAGAAAAATGCTGAGGGAATTAGTCTTTGGCATACCTGCATCTAAAAAATACTAAAAGCTGAGCTAAAAGAAGGCTGTAGAGAAATGATACCAGATGGAAAACCAGATCAGCAAGAAGGAATGAAGAACACCAAAAAGAATGACATATTGGTAAATATAAAATACATAAAAGTTAAAAAAAAATCACATAACTACCTGTCTAGGTAATATACATCTTTAAAAGCCATCAACTATTTAAAATGAAATAATGACTGTGGGACTTAAGAGCAGATATGGAAACAGGGGATGTGGATGTCTCAGTCAGTTAAGCATCTGACTCTTGATTTTGGCTCAGTTCATGATCTCAGGGTTGTGAGATGGAGCCCTGTGTTAGGCTCTGTGCTAGGCATGAAGCCTGCTTTAGACTCTCTCTCTCTCTCTAAAAGAAAAGAGCATATATGGAAACATACTATAGGACAACAAAGGCCAAGTGCAGGAGGGGGTCAGCGATATCTTAATAGTGTAAGGTTCTCATGTTGCTAATTCAGACTATAATAAAATCTGAAGGCAGACTGTGATAACTTAAAGATGTATAAATTAATCTCTAGCCATTAAAAAGTGCTATAGGTAAAAAGTCAATAGAGATGATAGAGTGGAATAAAATACTATTTTATTCATCCAACAGAGAGCAGAAAAAGATAATAATGAACGGGATAAATATTAAACAAATACTTATCTGTTGGGAGACTTAAATCTAACCATATGAGTTAACTACCTTAAATGCAAATTGTACTAAATATTCCAACCGAAAGGAAGAAATTGTCAGAATGAATAATAAAGCAAAACCCAACTATGTGGTTGATTATAAAAATACACTTTAGGGGCACCTAGGGGGCTCAGTCAGTTGGGCGTCTGACTTAGTTTCAGCTCAGGTCTTGGTCTCAGGGTTGTGAGACTGGGTGTGGAATCTGCTTGGGATTCTCTCCCTTTCCCTCTTCCTCCCCCTTTGCCCCTCTCCCTACTTGTGTGCTGTCTCTCTCTCCTTCTCTCTAAAATACATAAATAAAATCAGAGAAGAAAGAAACACTTTATAGAAAAGCCAAGAAAAGTTTAGAGTAAAAGGGTAGAAAAATATGTATAATGAAAATCTCACCTTAAAATAAATGTAACATATATTTTATATCAGACAAAGCAGATTTTAAGATAAAGAATATGACCTGATATAAAGAAGACATTTCACAATGATAAAAGGATAAGTAAGAAAACAGGCAATTCTGAGTACGTATACACCTAATAAAAGAGCATCAAGATACATGAAACAATCTGATAAAATTAAAGAGAGAAATAGACAAATTCACAAATACATGTGCAGATTTTAACAGCCTTTCTCGATAATTTTTAAAACAAACAGACCAAAGAATCACGGATTAAGAAGCCTTTAACAACCTAATTGACTGACTTGACCCGATTGCCATTTGTAGAATGCTGTGTTCAGTAGCTCAGAACACTTCTTCATTCTGCGTGCACATGGAATATCCCCCAAGATGGACCACATCATAGGCCATAAAACAAGCCTAAATAAGTATCAAAGGGTTGAAATTAAATAGGCTATATTCTTTGATCATCACAGAATCAATGAAAAGGCAATAACAGAGAATTCTCTGAAAAATCATCGGCAACAACATGGATGGACCTAGAGGTCATTATGCTGAGTGAAATAAGTCAGGCAGAGAAAGACAAAGACATGACTTCACTTACAAGTGGAATTTAAGGCACAAATAAGCAAACAAAGGAAAAGAGTCAAAGAGAGAAGGCAGACTCTTAAGTACAGAGAACCAACTGGCATCTTCTATCTGCATCCTATGATGCTGGTCCAATTCCTGGCATACATCCGGAGCTGGGTACACACTTGTCAAATGAATGAATAAATGAATGGATGATTTATCATGGCCCACCTTCTAAATGCTACTTCCTTCCACTTGCTTAAGTCATGCCTGAATCTATGACATCCAGTGGACACTCACTGGGCACCACCAGGACCAGTGATAGACGTGTGTCCATTTCCCCAACCCCATCCCATTGAGGATTGCCTTCCCCGCCCCCCCCCACTGGCCTGAGCAGTCACTCTGCCCACAGACCAGCTGCTCCGGTCGTTTCATCCCACTATTATGCCATCTGACTTGCCTCAGCCTCCCCTTACTAAAGAGAGGATTCAATTCCTTAGACCTAATTTATGGCCCCTTTTCACACTTTATCTTCCTTCAGTGCAATGTCCTAACAGGAGTCTTCCCAGAGTTGACCCCATTTCTGCCATGATGGTCTATACAGAACCCCATGGTACAGTCTCTGACCTTAATTTGTTTGCTGCTTCTCTATCCCATCCCCAGAGGACTAATGCCTTCCTCCTCTGTGCCCAGGTACGAACCTTTACAATGCTTCCTGCAAATACTGACTACAGATGTGTGCCAACCTGCCTGCTGATCCATCTGCATCCATCACAAGACAAAGCTCCTTAATTTAATACTCTGTCAGAAAGCCTTGTTAAGTGCTGGCCTCACCATGGCTGGTAGGGCTCACCTGTAATTCCTCTATCTCCAGAAGGTCACCAGTGCTTGACAGGAGCAAACATCAGAACATGTCTACTCGGAGAAAGAATCAATAAGCACCTCCTGAGGAATGACTGTGTGTGGCAACATTTTTATTAAATTAAATGTTTTATGAACTACTGCCAAGTCAGCTCTTCCCACCATTTTCTGGGCAATTATTTGCTTGATTCTAAATGCTGAACTTAATACTTATTATAATGAAATTGCCAGGTTTGAACCTAGGATTGAAACCAAAACAGATACAAGTAAATCTCATTTTTTTCTTTCTTTTTTTATTAAATTATTTTTTATATGTTCAATTAGCCAACATAAAATACATCATTATTTTTGATGTAGTGTTCAATGATTCTTTAATTGCATCTAACACCAGTGCTCATTGCAGCATGTGACCTCCTTAATGCCCATTACCCAGTTACTGGATCCCCTAACCCATGTCCTTTCTGAGACCCTCACGTTGTTTCCCAGAGCCCAGAGTCCCTCATGGTTTGTCTCCCTCTCTGATTTCTTGCCATTCAATTTTCCCTCACTTCCCCTGTGGTCCTCCATGCTATTCCTTATATTACACAAATGAGTGAAACCAAATGATAATTGTCTTTCCCTGCTTGACTTCTTTCACTTAGCATAATCCCTTCCAGTTCCACCCATGTTGATGCAAATGGTGGGTACTCATCCTTTCTGATGGCTGCGTAATATTCCACTTTTTTCTATCCACAGTTTTTAAAAAAACCCTTTAAAAAGGATACCACTCTAAACTTCTGTAGGGCACTGAATTATGCCCCAACCAAATGACATGTCCATGTGAAATCTGTGACTGTGGAAAGAAGAGTGTTTGCAGATGTAATTAAGTGAAGAATTTCATGGTGAGATCATCCTGACTGAGGATGGGCTCAAAATCCAATGAAATGTTTTCATAAGAGACAAAAAAGAAAAGAAACAAATACATAGTCATGGGAAGACAGAGAGAGAGACAGGCTGGTGGGGGAACGAGCCCAGGAGCACCTGGAGCCCCAGAAGCTGGGAGAGGAAGGAGGGAGCCTCGCCTGGAGCCTCACAGGGAGCACAAACATGCTGACACCTTGATTTCAGACTTTCTCCACAACTGTGTGGGAAACACGTCTGTTGTTCTACCACATCCAGTGTGTGGTATGGTGGCCACAAGAAACCAGTCTAATGTTTTGCATTTCTTTTTATGTTTTCATCAAAGAATCACACAATCACAGAATGTGAGCTTTAAAAACCTTGGATATTTTAAAATTAAACTCTTTTTTAAATTCTTTACTTAAAATCAATTTAGTTAACATATACTGTATTATTAGTTTCAGGAGCAGAATTTAGTGATTCATCAGCTGCATATAACACCTAGTGCTAGTGACATCACATCCCTCCTAATGCCCATCACCCCAATATCCACCCCAATCACCACCCCCACTCCTCCAGCAACCTTCAGTTTGTTTCCTAGAGATAAATATACCTTATGATTTGCCTCCCTCTCTGATTTCATCTTATATTATTTTTCCTTCCCTTCCCCTATGTTCATCAGTTTTGTGACTTAAATTCTACATACAAGTGAAATCATATGGTATTTGTCTTTCTTGGACTTACATCATTTAGCATGGTACCCTCTAGTTCCATCAACATTGTTGCAAATGGCAAGATTTCATTCTTTTTGATGCCTGAGTAATATTCCATGGTCTGTGTGTGTGTGTGTGTGTGTGTACACACACCACACTTCTTCTTTATCCATTCATCTGATGGAAATCCGAGCTTTTCCGTAGTTTGGCTATTGTGGGCACTGTTGATATAAACATTGGGGTGCAGGTGTCTCTTAAAATAATTATGTTTGTATACAATAAATACCTAGAAGTGCAATTGCTGGGCAACAGGATAACTCTATTTTTAACTTCTTGAGGAAGCTCCATTCTGTTTTCCAGAGTGGCTGTACCAGCTTGCATTCCCACTAGCAGTCTAAGAAGGTTCCTCTTTCTCTGCCTCCTTGCCAATATCCGTTGTTTCCTGACTTCTACATCTTAGCCATTCTGACTGGTATGAGGAGGTATCTCATTGTGGTTTTGATTTGTATTTCCCTGATGCTGAGGGATGTGGAGCATTTCTTCATGAGGCTATTGGCCATTTGTATGGTTTCTTTGCAGAAATATCTGTTCATGGCTTCTACCCATTTCTTGACTGGATTTTGTTTTTGTTTGTTTTTTGGGTGTTGGGTTTGATAAATTCTTTATAGATTTTGGATACTAGCCCTTTATCTGATAAGACATTTGCAAATTCCTTCTCCCATTGTGTAAGTTTTCTTTTTGTTTTGCTGACTATTTCCTTTGCTGTGCAAAAGCTTTTTATCTTGAGGAAGTCCCAATAGTTCAGTTTTGCTTGTTTCCCTTGCCTTTGGAGACATGTCTAGCAAAAAGTTGCTACAGCTAAGGCTAAAGAGGTTGCTGCCTGTGTTTTCCTCTAGGATTCTGATGGATTCCTGTCTCATATTGAGGTCTTTCACCCATTCTGAATTTATTTTTTGTGTGTGTGGTATAAGGAAATACTCCAGTTTCATTATTCTGCTTGTGGCTGTCCAATTTTCCCAACATCATTTATTGAAGAGACTGCCTTTTTTCTTTTGGGCATTCTTTCCTGCTTTGTCAAAGATTAGTTGACCACAGAGTTGAGGTCCATTTTTGGGCTCTCTATTCTGTTCCATTGATCTATGTGTGTGTTTTTGTGCCAGTACCATGCTGTCTTGATCACTACAGTTTTGTAATACAGCTTGAAGTCCGGGATTATGACGCTTCTAGCTTTGGTTTTCTTTTAAAGCATTCCTTTGACTATTTGGGGTCTTTTCTGGTTCCATACAAATTTTAGGATTATTTGTTCCAGCTTTGTGAAAGAAGTTGATGGTATTTTGATAGGGATTGCATTAAATGTACAGATTGCTCTAGGTAGCATAGACATTTTAACAATATTTGTTCTTCCAATTTATGAGCATGGAATGTTTTTCCATTTCTTTGCGTCTTCCTCAATTTCTTTCATAAGTGTTCTACAGTTTTTCAGAATACAGATCCTTTTCCTCTTTGGTTAGGTTTATTCACAGGTATCTTACAATTTTGGTGCAACTGTAAATGGGATCAATTCCTTGATTTTTCTTTTTTCTGCCTCATTGTTAGTATATAAAATGCAATTGACTTCTGTGTATTGATTTTGTATCCTGCCACTTTGCTGAATTCCTCTGTCAGTTCTAGCAATTTTTTGCTGAAATCTTTTGGGTTTTCTACATAGAGTATCATGTTGTCTGTCAAGAGTGAAAGTCTGACTTCTTTGCTGATTTGGTTGCCTTTTATTTTCTTTGTTGTCTGATTGCTGAGGCTATGACTCCCAGTACTGTGTTGAACAGCAGTGGTGAGAGTGAACATCCATGTTGTGTTCCTGACATTAGGGGAAAAGCTCTCTGTTTTGCCCCGTTGAGAATGATATTCACTGTGGGTCTTTCATGTATAACTTTTATGATAATTGAGGTATGTCACCTCTATCCCTACAAGGCACAGAGTTTTTATCAAGAAAGGATGCTATATTTCATCAAATGCTTGGTCAACTAAGCTAGGATTTAGTTCTTTGAAAGAATTAATAAGATAAAGAAACCCCTAGCCAGACTTACCAAAAAGAAAAGATAAAGGACCCAAATTAATAAAATGGTGAATGAAAGAGAAGAGGTCACATCCAACACTAAAGAAATACAATCATAAGGGAATATTCAGAGCAATCATATGCCAAAGAATTAGGCAATATGGAAGAAATGGATGCACTCCTAGAAACATATAAATGACCAAAACTGAAACAGGAAGAAATAGAAAGCCTGAACAGGTACATAACCAGCAAAGAAACTGAATTAGTAATAAAAAACAATCTTGCAACAAACAAGAGTCCAGGGATGGGTGGCTTCCCAGTGGAATTCTACCAAACATTTAAAGAAGAAAATGGTATGGAGGTTCCCCAGAAAGTTTAAAATAGAGCTACCCTATGACCCAGTAATTGTACTACTGGATATTTACTCCAAAGATACAAATGTAATGATCTGAAGGGGCACCTGCACCCCAATGTTCATGGCAGCAATGTTCACAATAGCCAAATTGCAAAGAGCCAAGATGTTCATCGGCAGATGAATGGATAAAGAAGATGTAGTGTGTGTAAATACACACACACACACACACAATGACATATTTCTCAGCCATCAGAAAGGATGAATACTTAACTTTTGCATCAATGTGGATGAACTGGAGGGTATTATGCTGAGTGAAGTAAGTCAATCAGAGAAAGACAATTATCGTATGGTTTCACTCATTTGTGTAATATAAGAGAAAGTGCAGAGGATCATAGGGGAAGGGAGGGAAAGCTGAATTGGAAGTCATCAGAGAGGGAGAAAAAAACCACGAGAGACTCCTAACTCTAGGAAGAAAACTGAGCATTGCTGAAGGGGAGGTAGGCAGGAGAATGGGGCAATTGGGTGATGAGCATCAAAGAGGGCACGTGATGTGTTGAGCACTAGGTGTTACACACAACTGATAAATTGTTGAACACTGTATCTGAGACTAATGATGTACTACATGTTGGTTAATTGAATTTAAATTTTAAAAAGGAATTAATACCTATTCTTCTGAAACTCTTTCAAAAAATAGAAATGGAAGGAAAGCTTCCAAACTCATTCTATGATGCCAGCATTACCTTGATCCCAAAACCAGACAGAAGACCCCACTAAAAAAGGAGAATTACAGACCAATATCCCTGATGAACATGGATGCAAAAAATTCTCACCAAGATACGAGCTAATAGGATCCAACAATACATTAAAAGGATTATTCACCGTGACCAAGTGGGATTTATTCTGGGCTGCAAGGGTGGTTCTACATCTGCAAATCAATCAATGGGATATACCACATTAATAAAAGGACAAGAACCATAGGACCCTCTCAAAAGATGTAAATTAAACTTTCATTTTCAAACAAGAAAGCTGACACCCAGAGAAAGAAATCTGTAGGTGTAGATGGAAGGTCTTTAACTCTGAGTTGGACACAGGTACTGATTCTCTTCCCATCTCATCCAAGGAGGAGTCCAGTGACTCCTGACCAGGAAGTTCACTTTAAATCGCCCACCAAACACACCACCTGGCAGTAGAGACACGCAGCTCAGACCTCACCCTGACACGCTTCTCTCTGGGGAAAAGGTGACGCTGGCATCACACATTCTTAGTTCAAGTGTGCTGCTGCCGAATGTTCTCTGCAGCCACAATCCCCTCATTAAACCTCACATTTGGATCCCACGCACATTTCCTTTTTTCTTTTTAAGATGTCTTTTCCCTCAGCCTAGATTTGTTGTCTTCATATTTCTGGTAAGGCCTCAGAGAAAACATCTGCACACCCTTCATTCCTCAACAATTAAATCCAGCTGGGTCTGCAGAACTCATTGAAGAAGCCGGGTTTGTTCTTATTAATCTCCCAAGTGTGAAAACTCTACACAGTAATGGATTACACGGAAGCAGGACATTAATAACGAACATCTGCAGATGTTTTCCTTGTTCACGCAGCATTCTCACATCCAGTTCCTCATGAGATGCCCCCAACGGTCCCCCCAGGCAGCCTGAAGTAGGTGCTGCAGTGTTGGAGCCCCCTGGCTCTCCGATGTCATGGGAGCTGTGATGAAAATGGCCTGTCTGCCCAGCACGACTGCCTATTCGCCTCTGGCTAGTTGCTAATGCAGAGGAACAGGCCTCTGTCCTGAAGGAGCTGTCAGCTACAGTGTCCTGTCCCTGGCAGAGAAGTTGAGAGCTAGCATGACAGCCTCGCTAGCCAGCTGGATGATACCATCGCTCTGGTCACAGGCAGTACTCCAGAGATGGGCACAGGACCAAGCCTGGCCAGAGAGCACCCTTCTGGGGGCTGTAGAATTTGGTCTTAATTCAGGCTGGACATCCCTGACAACTCCTGGATAATCTATTTTATTCTTCTTGGTTATGTATTCCCCTCTCCTCCTCCTATAAACCAAGTTCATCGGAGAGCTTCCTGCAGCATAGTCAGTAACAAACAGTGTAAAGAACAGATGACATTGTCCAGCTGCTTTGGCAAACTGCTTGAGAGCGTCTATTTAACCTTAACTGAGTGTGTTCCACCTGCGTACTGTGACCCAGTGACTCTACTTCCAGGCATACACACAACAGAAATGTGCATATGTTGGCACCAAAAGACTTGTGGCAAAAAGTTCATAGCGACACACTATTTGTAATACCCCCAAACTGAAAATAACTCCAAAAAGGATTGCCAACAGTAGAATGAATAAGTAAATCATGGTGTATTCACAAAGTGAAATATTACATAGCAACCCTCAGGTTGCTGGAGGGGAGGTTGGTAGGGGGGCTGGGGTACCTGGGTGTTGGGGATTAAAGAGGGCATGTGATGTAATGAGTGCTGAGTGTCAAATGCAACTGATGAGTCACTAAACTCCACCTCTGAAACTAATGATACACTGTATGTTAATTAACTGATTTTAAATAAAAATTTTTAAAAATAAATACTACACAGCAATGAGAACAACTAATCTACAACTGCCTACAACAATATGGATGAACCCCAAAATACAGTGTTGAAACAAAGCAATCCACACAAAGGATCTGGACCCATCCCATCCAGGTGTGGTGTTGCGTGCACTTTACAGCTCACACCTACTGTATGGTCCCATTCATATAAGGTACAAATGCAGGCAAAGCCAATCTACGCTGTTCCAAGCCAGGAGAGAGGCTACCTTTGTGGGACAGAGACTGGAAGGGATCCTGGGGATGCTGATATGTTCTGTTTCTTGTGCTGGTTATGTAGGTGTGTTTAGTTTTGAAAATTCTTTGAGCTATAAACTTCTCATGTGCACACTTTTCTGTGTATATTTAACTTTTCTAAAAGCTAAAAAGTTTCTTAAGATTTATTTATTTATTTGAGAGAGAGAGTGCGTGTGTGTGTGTGTGTGTGTGCACGCGCATGTGTACATGAGGGAGGGGGCAGAGGCAGACTCCACATTGAATGTGGATTCCAATACAGGATCATTCCTGAGATCATGACCTGAGCCCAAACCAAGAGCTGGAGGCTTAACTGACTGTGCCACCCAGTCACCCCAAAAGCTAAACAGTTTCAAAGAAACAACAAAGGCTACTCATGCAGGAAAAGGGGAGACTAGGTGAGCAGACATTAATGTAGGTCTTTACACTATCTGAGAGAATGCCAGGTGGAAGAGGCATGAGGTTCAGGGGAGTGAACAAGGGGGACAGCTGAGAGTAAAGGTGAGATTTTCAGAATCAGAACTTTCCCAGTACAAACAAGGGTGCCTTGAAAGGTGACTTTGTCCACCAATGTACCACAATCGACCACCAGTAAGACTGCAGATGCTCCCACAGTCACCCAGTGGCTTCCCTGTCTCCCTGGAGTCTTCTTCTCTGTCTCTTCCTATTGACCTCCCCAGGGTCCTGTTGGATGCTCAGTTCTCCCTGCTGGCTTGAAGAGCTTTGTGTGACAGGGACAGGGCTCCAGCCCAGGTCTGCCTGCCAACAGCCCTCTCTCCTCTGTGTCCAGCTGCTTCTCTGTCCTCACTTCTATAGACTCACTTTCAGGAGGAGGAAGTTATAACCAGGACCTGATGTTATTAGTCTTGTTAAGGATCTGAAGTGCTGTTGGGTTCAAAGGTTCAAATTGTCGATGCTATTTTTAGCAAAACAAGACTGGAGCAGTCTGTTCTTAACAGACTCTCTTCCACAATGACAAATACTTTAACCAGTAAAAAGAACACATTGTGTTACAACTTGGATTTATTAAATTATGATGCCAACTTTTCAAGTTTAGGCAGACTTCTGACCTCTCTAGCTAACGTATAACCTGCTATGTATCTTTAACCCTTCTCATGTGGACAAGATAAATCTACTAGGCTGTTTGACATGCAGTCTAGGATGAACAGTCTAAAGAAGGAAAACAATACTCTTTTTCTACATTCATACTGCATAATTGTTACTATCCTATGAATGGTCCAGAAGAGTGTTATAGTAAAACCTCCGAAAGGGGAAGGGAAGGCATGAGAAGAGCTGCTACTTAGAGTGCCCAGTCCCTGCCTAGCACTATTCTAAACACCTGCTTCAGAGGACCTCATTCTATCTCACCATAGCACAAAGAAGGGGACACACTTGCTGTTCCCTTTCCAAGGTTAGAAAACCACAAAGAGGTTAAGTACCTTAGTTTAGATCATGCAAGCAATAATGGTAGACGTGGGATTCTAAATCAGGTACTCAGGTTCCAGAGAGCAGGCTCGTGACCACTAGGCTATGCCACGCAGCACCGGCTGCATGCCAAGCACTGTGCACAGCACTTTGCACAACAACCTCACACAGCAGGTAGCAAAGTACCCATTTTATACACGAGGAATCTGAAGTTTACAGAGACCGAGCTTCTTGCCCAAAGTTACTCACTAGTGTAAGTTAGAACCAAGTCTATCTCACCTCCAAATTCTTGCACGACAGGGGCACATTTCTATCCTTCACCATCCCATCTCAAGCAATCGGCACAAGACCTGTCACAGAGCAGGCACTCAGTTAATGTTTGTTGAATGAATGAATGAATGAATGAATGAATTCTTACCTTAGTAGGGGACTCCTTCTCCCTTGTATCTTCATCTCCAATCTCTCTCTCTCTCTCTCTCTTTCTTTGCTCTTTTGTCTCGGAATATAATTCTGCTAGTCCCTCCCCTCTAAAAGAATCCTCTCTTGTCCCTGGATCCTCATGAGACTATTGATTTGTCTCCCTCCTATTATTCCCAGTCACAGTTCTTTAAAGATTTATTTGCACTCCTTTCCCCTGATTCTTCCCTGACCATCTGTACAGTCCTTTGTAATCCGTCTTCTCTTCTCCACCCCCCAGGCATTCCATAAAGGACTACTCTTTCTAAGGTCACAGCCATCCATTCATTTGATCAATCAATATTTATTGAGTGTCTACTCGATGTGGGGCAAGGCAGTTCAGGCAAGGAAGAAGTCATTTTTGAGCTTTTCAGCTCTTGAAACTCAGAAAGACATGAATTAAGTAAGTAATCAAAAATGTGATGAGGGGTATGAGAAGGGCATCAAATCCTTGAAAGAGAAAGTAGAGTTTCTCGCATGTGGTGGGTCCTCCCTCTGGCAAGTGTGCTCATTGCCATATGCCTCACAGGGAACTCTGGAGGGCCTGGATAATTGTACCTACATCAGTGAGCTTGTTTATTACCTCCTGCTCTTTGTTCTCTATCTCCAAAATTATTTTTATATCCTTTTCCATAGACTCTAGATAGGTCTGTTGGCAGTTTTCCATCCATCATTGTGATAGCCAAACCCTCTTTCCCAGTGTCTTCCACCTCCACCATTCCAGAAACTTCTTGCTCATCAATTCCTTAAACACTGGGCATCCAGAAGATTCCATTCTGACTACTTTTCTTATTGTCAAGTAATCTTATAGGAAAATTCTCTGTGGCTTCATCTATCCTCTGTAACAACAGCAACTTATGTTTCTTGAGTGCTGTGTCCTGGAAGCTGTACTCAGTATTTCATACCTGTCCATGTGCACAGATGCTCTTTAACACAATTTTGCTATCCCAAATGAGCACTCAAAATTCTGCAGCAGCCATTCTCAAAGTGTGGTCCTCCAAGATCCTCTCAGGGTCTGTATAGGCCAAAACTATTTTCATAAGTCTTTTTTTTTATTAAGTCTTTATAAAACTTTCATACTCTCATGAGTATATGGTAGAGTTTTCCAGAGGCTATGTGACATGTAATCATGACAATTCAAAATGAATGTGTCCCTGTATATTCTCATGTTTTCTAGAACTTTCTAAGGTCGTAGGTTTGAGATATAAATAAAATCCTTTTCAGACATGATCTCAGTTTTTTCTTAAAATTTCTACTATGTTCTTACTAACCATCTTTGGGTACACCTGCTTTTAACCGTAACTTCATTATCACACAATAAATTATTTATTTGAAATCCTGAAGTTTCCCTTACACATGGAAACATAAAAACTATACTTTGTTGTCCTCTTTTGTAACAGTATTTAGAAAATGATTTTTTTTTAATTTTATTAACACATAATGTATTATTTGCTTCAGGGGTACAGGTCTGTGAATCATCAATCTTACACAATTCATAGCACTCACCATAGCACACACCCTTCCCAATGTCCATAATCCAGCTACCCCATCCCTCATATCCCCCTTCCTTCCAGCAACCCTCGGTTTATTTCCTGAGATTAAGAGTACCTTATGGTTTTTCTAAATAATTTCTAGAAAATAAAAAATATAAAATTGTAAACCTTTCCTGTTAAGATTGTTATTTTATACTTTGTAATATTTTACTTTAAAATAAATGAACATTAATTTATAATAGAGTTGACCCTTGAACAATGCAGAGTTTATGGTGCCAAACCCTGAACAATTGAAAATTCGTGTGTAACTTTAGACTCCCCAAAGTTTAACTATTAATAGTTAACTGTTGACTGGAAGACTTACTGATAACATAAACAGTTGGTTAACACATATTCTTCATGTTATATGTATTTATACAGAATTCCTTCAACAAAGTAAGCTAGAAAAAAGAAAATGTTAAGAAATGTGTAAAGAAGATAAAATACATTTATAGTACTGTGCTGTAAAAAAAAAAATCCACGTATGAGTGGACTCACACAGTTCAAACCTGTGTTGTACAAGGGTCAGCTTATATTTTTCTTATGTTTAAGGCTAAATAATTAGCTTGGAAAAGTTTAGACTATTCGCCCCCTCAATTGCTAGCTGAATCATCTATGTCTGAAGACACTGAAAAAGATGAAAATGTCATTCCAGAGAACTCTGACTCATAGAGGAAAGAATCTACAGCAAAGGAATGAGGTAAGAATACAAAAAGAATTGCAATTAAAAACAAACAAAATTATTTTCTCTCTCTCAACTTCATGAATGTCAACCATTTATTTTATTGTGTTTCATGGAATGGGGTTTTTGAGAATAGTACTATGGTGCCAGTTAAGTGATGGCATTATTACAGAATAATCATTCAGAGTTGTTTTTTTTTTAAAGAATAATGGATTTCATTTTGAAATAATTTAGATTTACAGAAAAGTTACAAAGAGTATACAGACTTCCCTTGTACTCATCATCTAAATACAATATTACTAGCTATCTATAGACTTCTTTGAATATTGATGGCTTTCCCCAACTCATGTCCTTCTTCTGGTCCAGGATCTTAACTATGATCACACATTGCTTTTGTCTCCTCCAATCTGGGACAGTTCTTTAGTAATTCCTGAAGTCTCATCATCTTTTGAAGCAATTGGCTAATAATTTTATAGACTATGCCTTGGTTGGGGGTTGGCTGATGTGTTATGTTTACACTGAGGTGATCCATTTTTGGCAAGAAGCCTGTAGAAATGATGTTGTGTCCTTCTTGGTGCATCATGAAAGGGGGCGCACGACATTGAGAGATCTCATTGCTGGTACTGTTTGATCACATGGGTGAAGTGGTGTTTGCCAGATATCTCCATGGGGAAGTTACTATTTTTTCTTTGATACTGATAACAGAATTTAAAGAAAAAGGAATTAAGTGTTTTAAGCAGAGATAAAACAAGTTCTTTAAAAGTCCAAAAAATTGTTCAATATAGTTTTCCAAACTATGAACAAAAAAGCCACAGAAGCATGTTCCAGAATAACTTATCATATTTCATCGGCTGGGGAAACAAAAATGAGAGCTCAGAGAGTAACAGAGCCTTAAGCTCTTGACATTACTGAACAACTGCTGGATGGAAAGTGACAGCATTTCCAGTTGCTAACAATGTAGTAAGCCTCTGAATTAAAGATTTCATAATACTATTCTCATGCAAACATGAAGACTGAGTCAACCAATTAACAGTAGGATTTTATTTCTGTCTTGCAAATGGATAGATCTACAGACATGGCTGGACTTTCAGTGTTGCTTATCTTCTCTGGTATCAACACCAACTAGTCCTCCAAGAAAATCTTTGATATAAATACCTCGCCAACAGTGGTCCTGAGATGCTGGAAGAACTGAAAAACTTTTGAATCTTGGAATGTGTTCTCAGTGACAGTACAAATGTAATGATGGGTAAAACAGATGGCACCTTTGCAAAAAGGAAGAAATGGCACCAAACTATACCAGTCCTCACTGTGTTTCTCACTGCCACACACTCATAAATAAAAGCCAATTTCACTTAAGAATGCAAAAAGTCAGGGAAAATATTAACTTATTAAATGTATATCTTTGAATATGTCTTCTAAATATTCTGTGTGACAGAAAGTATGAATAAAACACTTCTCTTCCAGAAAAACAAAACAGAACATTTTTGCAACTAAATTGTAAGCTGAACTAGATACCTTTTAAAAGGGATACCATTTTTACTTCAGAGATTAATTTACTTACAATACTATATAATGACTAGCATAACATAATTTAAAAAAAACTGAAGATGAATAAAGCAAACCTGTCATTTCAGGAAAAAAAAATCTGACTGTATTTGTTGCCAATGATAAAATTTGAATTTTCTAGTAAAAATTAGACTTTTGAGAAACTTGTGTCTATCACATGAATTTGAAAGCTTTCCAATACTCAAAGATGTTACTGATGAGTTTAGTAGTGCAATTTAATAAATGTTATTTTTAAATATTGCATAATGGAGTGTGCCAGCATTTGGAGGGTCTAAATAAATCAGTGACAACTTTCCATATCATCACAAAATCATGCAAATTTAAAAGAGCCACTTAATTTCAAGACAGACTAAAGGATTTTGAGGTAGAAGAATGTGAAGGGTTCAGTAGGCAACGCAGAGAGCTTCACCAGAAAGACTTATCTGAACTCAGCACGGTGACATATACTCTCTATCTCAGTTACTCATCATACCATCCTGGGAATTCTGCATACTTTTGAATCATCACAAAAGAACCGTGAGCTTACTAAGAGTGGGAACCATGTCCTTTCGTGTCTTATGGGTCCTTATACTCCCAAAGCTGATCACAGTGCCTGGCACAAAGCTGGAGGCCACAGGATAGATGAACAACCCAGGGAGCACCTCAGAACGCTGGACAGTTCCCAGGGAGTGTCTTGGCTTTGAGTTTCTGAATACTGAGAGAGGGTTCTGGGGTTAATACTACCTTCTCTTTAGGACTCTCAATCATTAGGAATTCCTCACATCCCGTAGACCAGCCTTTATAGTTCGTTCGTTCTCTCTCTCTCTCTTTTTTCTATTTTGAAAAAGTAATTTATTTTTATATATCTCAAGTTTTTATTAAATTTTTTCCCAGTAAAGGTGATCTTTACTACTTTTATTATTAAGTTCAGTTAGCAACATATAGTACATCACTAGTTTTTGATGTAGTGTTCAATGATTCATTAGTGACCCAGAACACTCAGTGCTCATCACAACACATGCCCTCAAGTTTTTATTTAAGTTTTAGTTTGTTAACATATGGTTGTAATATTAGTCTCAGAAGTAGAATTAGTGATTCATCTCTGACATATAACACCCAGTGTGAGTACATGCCCTCTTTAGTTCTTAACCTAGAGACTGACTCCATTATCTGCTTCTGCATTCAAAATGTATCTCAAATCCGTTTACTCTCAATATATTTACTACACCTAATCCAAGATAGTATCTTTTATGAAAGCCTCCTAAATCGGCTGCTTGCTTTCGCACTCCTATCCATCCTCCGCACGGCAACCAGAATAATCTTTTAAAAAATACAAATCAGTTTGGTGAATTAAAGATGGACACAAAATTCTTTGTCATTGCTCCCATCAAGAAATGTAATCCATTTACTCTTCCTTTGAGTTTGGGCTGGCCTAGTGGCTTGGGTTAACTAACAGAATGCAGCCAAAGCGTCTCCATATAATCTCTGGAGTTAAGTCTTAAAGAACAATCATATAGAGCAAAGGAAAAATACATATACAGAGAAACCAAGAAACTCTTAATTTTAGAGAACACACTGGTAGTTATAGAGGGGAGGTGGGGAGATGGGGCATAGGCGATGGGGATTAAAGAGTGTACTTGTGATGAGTACAGGGTGTTGTATAGAAGTGTTTAATCACTATATTCTATGCCTGAAACTAATATTACACTGTATGTTAACTATACTGGAATTAAATTAATTAAAAAAAGAACAGTCATAGAGATTTAAGTAGTTTACAGAGCCCCAAACAAGGCAACTGACCCACTAATACATCACAGGGGAACAATTAACAACAAAATAATAGTGATAATAATAATAACTTCTATTTAAGAAGGACCCTTAGAAGACCCCCAGATCTCCTCAGATATATAAATTTCATTATGTCTTACAAATTGATAAAGAACATGTAGTCCATATATACAATGGAATATTACTCAGCCATCAAAAAGGATGAATACCCACCTTTTGCATCAACATGGATGGGACTGGAGGAGATTATGCTGAGAGAAATAAGTCAAGCAGAGAGAGTCAATTATCATAGGGTTTTACTTACTTGTGGAGCATAAGGAATAACATGGAGGACATTAGGAGAAGGAAAGGAAAGTGAAGGGGGGATATTGGAGGGGGAGAGGAACCATGAGAGACTGTGGACTCTGAGAAACTGAGGGTTTTAGAGGGGAAGGGTGGGGGAATGGGTTAGCCCAGTGATGGGTATTAAGGAGGGCAGGTATTACATGGAGCACTGGATGTTATACGTAAACAATGAATCTTGGAACATTGTATCAAGAACTAATGATGTATTATATGGCGACTAACATAACACAATAAAAAAAATTTCATTATGTCTTAAAAATTCTGTGAGGTTGGTAGTACTATCTTTGTTTTTCAAATGTGAAGATGGAGGCTCAGTAGGCTAATTTTCAAATCCAGGGCTAACTGACACTGACACTCTAGCTCCCTCCATCTTCCTTACCTGTAGGACCAGCGCTCAAGTCATCCATCTACTATATTTGGAGGCTATGGCAAATGCTCTTCTCCAAGCCCAACCACTGATTAAGAGACAAGCCCAAATGTTGATGAGATCTTATTTTCTCCAAATTATTAAAACCATAATTCAGATGCCACACAGTATGCCTGTGATATCTGTTCTACCCTAAGAAACTCCCCATAAGTACAAGGGCCAAATCCTGTAATTAAAGCCATATGTTAAACAATGCCCTAAACACATTTGCACATTCTCTCTTTCCAAGTTTCATTGCTCTTCAAACACACTAATGAGGTAGAAAGGGACAAGCATTCCTGTATCACTTCAGTAGCAAAATCTACAGTCAGTGCCACCTTCTTAAATACTTCCTTCCCCACTGCCCCATGACCTTCACTGCGCCCCACCATTTCCTTCTCATAAATGCAGAATGACCTCCTGGCAAGAGAGAATTTAAAAAATCTCCATTTTGTAGGTCAGCAATATTGTTGTGAACCTTAAATTACACTAGTCAATCATCATCTTGCCTTTAAATCTGTAAGAATGCAAAACCATGTCCCCTATACTTTGAATTAGTGAGTGCTTAAGGGCGCCAGAGCCATGGTGTTAATCACAGGGTAATGCAATCCGCTTCAGGGAACCTGAGCATTAGCAGTTCTCACTACAACATAGACTGGGTTTGTTACATGTAAGTTATTTATTTACTATGTCACTGGCATGCACATAAACAGGGATGTCCTGAAAAGCTACAATGTTCAACATGCATGCACACAGGCAATCGCGCATCCATCACCTTAGGGGAACTAATATTTCTGGATTATTCTCAATACCCAAAGCAAAAAATATATAAGCTTCTCTGTGCACCTACACTAGGTACTGGGAAGAGTGCCAAATAAGACTTGACTTTACAAATTAGAACAAAATCATACCCACTCCACCTGGTTTAAAACCCAATGGTGTTTTAATGACTTCCTCTTTCATTTACCTTGGAATAAAAGTATATCTTTTAAACTAGTTCAGAAAGCATCTCTGACTCCTATAACCCTCCCCTTCCTTTCTCGTGTCCATGGCACTGGCTGTCTATAAGTCTTGCATGGATGGTGCTGTCCACCTTTACCCATGCTGTGCTCTCTCATGAGAACTCTTTCTCCTGCCCCATCATCTTCTTTTCAGTCTTGGAAATTCCAACCTATTTTTCAGGTCATGGCTCAAAAATCACTTCTACAAGGAGGCTTCTCGGACTCTGATCTTTAGATCAGATACATTTCCCTATTTTATATTCTCAGAGTCTCAGAACCTTTCTCCGTCATATTACACACCTCACCTTACTGTTTATATTTCCAATAAATCTCACTGGACCATAAGCTCCATAAGTGTAAGGACTGTCTGTACCTGTTCTGTTCATTGCTTATCCTTGACAGTTAGTAAGATGCTTAGCATCTAGGAAAGGGGATGCTCTTTCTAAGAGAAGTTCTCCAAGTGTGGTCCCTAGGCCACCAGCATTAACATCTCCTGGAGGCTTGTTAGGAAAGCAAATTCTCTGGTCCCATCGCAGACTTATTTCCATAAGAACTCAGAACACCTGAGGTGGAAGCCAGCAGCCTCAACAAAGCATCTGGATGACTCTGGTGCACATAAAGTTTGAGAACTGGGTCTGTAATATGAAGGTGCTCACAATCCAGTAAGCAAGACTCAGACTGTGCAAGCACAAAAGGCAAGACTAGAACCAGTATATGGATATCTTTTTGCAGACTAAGTTTGGATACGGAACAGGAGGGATTTTCTCACAATTAGGGAAACTCCATAACACAATGCACTTGAGGAAGTCAGCAGGGCTCAATAGGCACCTAATTATATAGGTCCATATTTTGGCTTAGTGCTAGCTCTCAATAAATGTTGGCCTTAATGCTGGAGAAGAGATTCCTGAGCTAGGTACAAGAAGTTGCTTTCTGAATTTTCAGCATCTCTAAGACGCTGGAGACTCTCAGAGACACCACAATTATGTTCTGAAGGTTTCAAGGAGTGTAACAAAGCTTAAAGTTGTTCGAGTTAAAACAATATCTAATGTTGAATAAATATCACAAAAACATCAACACTAGCCCAACCTACCTCAGGAGAAACCAAGCAATGAGATTGTATAAATGGTTATAAATAAAAATCCAATTAAATCCAAGTAGGAAACTATTTGACAGAACTAGGAAGCCCTATCTCCAGGAGACCTAAAAGGGAGATGCTGCCTCTCCTAGATACCCCAGAAATTAAAAGGAACATGTTCCCACATGAAAGGTTCTCCAAGTTTATACTTCAACTCCTAGTTGGAGTCGACTGAATAGATAATCATTTGGAGATGAAATGATATTAGAAGTCCTGCAGTCAAATTAGGGAAAGATGTAAAATCTGACTGTAGTAACTGAAATCTTCAAACTTCCCCCAATAACAACCAACACATCAATTCCCGGTTTAGAAATCGCAGTTCACATCATTGCCCATACAGCTTCCATGATGGTTCCCTTCTGACTTGGAACCCAGTTGAAACAATAATCCATTGCTGAAGGGAGTTGTGTCATTGTTTGTTCCTGAAATAAATAGTTCAGTAATGATCCCATACAGGACATGGTTTGCTTTCACCTAAAGGACTTGAAAGATGTTGCTTAGACATGAATGCAACCATCATTTCCATATGCCTTCATGTCACGCTTCTGAATGTATGACCCAAGCTTTCCTTGAGTTGTTACAGTTCATATGCCATTAAGAAAACAACTATGTAACTAAGTCTTTAGAGACGCAGTCTCCCTAGATAAAAATACTATCTTGCTTCTTCTTAAAACTTGAGTGCTTGTTCACATCTTTCTCATAATAAAAACATAAATTTGGAGCATTTGCCAATATGCGGCAAAACATAAGGAAAAATGAAAATTCAAATGTTAAGAAAAAATGAAAATTCACATCTGTATATACAGGATGTATAAAAAGTGCATAAGCAAAAGACTAAAAAGAAATGCCAAAGAACCTGAGCTATAGTCTTTATCTCATGCAATCATGAAAGACATAATTTCTTAATTTTCTTGCATTATTATCAAGTTGTAATAATTCATACAGTGTGACTGAGGTACAGACCACAGGAACAGAATAGACAACCCAGAAACAATCCTATAGATACAAGGAAATTATATACACACTGCAGATCACTGCGAAAAAGGGAGACATTCTATCCATGAGGAACTATTACAAACAAAGTGCCAATTGAGGGCTCTCTGTAAGGAACAAAGTAACAATGGACCTAAATACACCATCATAGCCAAAATCAACACCTGACACCATATGCTGAAACCTCTTGGCTCGAAGAATCAAATAGGAAAAGCCCAACATCAAAGTGTCAGAAGAAAATATAAGGAAATCTCATTAGGACCCTGAGATTGAGAAACATTTTTCAAAGAAGACATAAAATATGTTAACTTTAAAAAGGAAATATTGGTAATTTAATTCCATTAGAACTAAAAGCAATTTTTCAAAAGTCACCATAACATGTAAATACAAACTACACATTTTAAGAAGATATTCAACATATATAACCCCCTTCATAAATCAATAAGGAAACAGGCAATCTTGTTAAAAATGAGCAAATGGCATGAACATAGATGGGAGGCTGCAGTCTGAAAGGAGACAGTGAAGGTTTTCCTGAGAAGGCAGCCCTGTGATATTAATGAGGCAGGCTTCTATGAAGGGAGAGAAAGTGGAGCTTAGGGGAGTTGTAGAAGCCCACTTACTGAGCAGACACCAGCTATATATATATTCTTCAAAAAACACTGAATCTTCGAACACTGAAAAAAATTAAATTTAATTTAAAAAAAAACAGAAAAAAAAATAACGAACTCTTCAGTAATCAACATGATACTTGGATCTCTATCTATCTCACTTCTGGGTTCATTTCTGAATTAGTTCTAAGACAGGGCAGGCAAAAGGGAGCAGTAGTATTATGTATTAGACTTAAATCCTAATAGAAAGGAATTTGGGTGGTTTTATTTTGGGTGGTTTTGAACCATGATGACATAATCTGACTTAGGCTTTTTTTTTTTTTTTTTAAAGATTTTGTTTATTTATTTGACAGAGAGATCACAAGTAGGCAGAGAGGCAGGCAGAGAGAAAGGAGGAAGCAGGCTCCCCACTGAGCAGAGAGCCTGATGCGGGGCTCGATCCCAGGATCATCGTGACCTGAGCCGAAAGCAGCAGCTTAATCCACTGAGCCACCCAGGTGTCCCTGACTTAGGCTTTTTTTGAAGCTCATCTTGGTGGCTCTGTGGAGAATAGATGCAGGGGGCAAGCATGGAAGCTAAAGATCATTAGTTGGCTTCCACCATGACCCAGGACAGGTGTGAGGGTGGCTTGGTAACAGTGGGGGAGTAATAAGCTGTCAGAGCCAGTAGGAATTTCTGGCGCAGAAAGGGATAGGAGAGGGAGGGAGGGGAGGACATCAAGGATGAGCCTTAGAAGTAAATCAAAACAAAATAAAATAATGGACATGAAAGATCTGAAGACAGAGGTGCTAACATATAATAGCTTTTAAATTATATATATTTAATGAATGAACGAATGAATAGTGATCAGGTTTTATCTGATTGACAGAGCGAGATGATGGAAAGAAAATATTCTGTAGAGACTGAATAAGAAAGAGCAAAGAGAAGAAAGCACTTGCTTTTAAGAGAACCATGGCGACCTTCTGCCTGCAATAATTCACTTCTCTCTGCCTCGGTCACCAAGAGCTGCTTTCCTTTGATTCACCAAGATCTCCGGTGGGTCTACTCATCACTCATGAACATTTTATCCTTACAACAAGCAGCTCCAAGCTAGTGCAAATATGACATTTATGTCCACATTGAATGTGCATAAAATGTCATCCTACCCTCAGCCCAGCACAGCAGCTTCCAATTATATCATGTTTTAGGGTACGGTGACAAATGTGGGAGGAATCGCCTAGTGGCCTTTACTAAGATAACAAAATTGTAAAGTTTGGATTAAATCACAGGATGGGCATTCTGACTTCGGGAGTACCCGTTAACTTTGATTTAAGCAACCAGCGTGGGGCTTCTTCAGAGGGACCATGGGGAGGAGGCTGGGGTTCACCTACATCTTTGTGCCCTTCATACCATCTCCATCATCATTGCAGAGTAGAAAATCATGAATCATGTCCTGAGAGCTCTTTTTAATAAGGCTGACAGCAAGGCCACAGGCTGTAGAAAAGGAACATTTGTTTTGTGAGATGTCACATCTGAGCGTTGCTTGGGCACCTAACGCTGAATGCCTGGGTCTGGATCCTGGTCTGCCACTGGTAGCTAGGTCTCCTTGGACAAGTTTTTCTGATTCTCATGCCTCAGTTTCCCATCTGTTAAATGTCAACACTAATCCCTTCTTTAGTAGGCACAGTTAGTAGGCACTACTACTAACTGTGAGGATTAAAAATGATGACCTATATAAAACACTGCTTCTTTGTTGGAGCTGCTATAACAAAATACCATAGACCCAGGGTGGGGGGCAGGGAGGCTTAAATGAAATATTTTAAGATGCTTTCAGTCCTAGAGGCTGAAGTCTGAGATCAAGCTGCCAACAGACTCAGTGTCTGGTGAATGTCTGCTTTGTGGTTCATAGATAGCTGTCTTCTCACTGTGTCCCCACGTGATGGAAAAGATGAGGGAACTTACTGGGGATTCTTTTATAAGGGCATGAATCTCATTCACAAGGGCCCCACCCTTATGACCTAATTACCTCCCTGAAGCCCCAACTTCAAACACCATCCTACTGGGAGTAAGGTCTGAACATTTGGATGTCGGAGGGGCACAAACACGGAGTCAGAGCACCATCGCATGTCAGAACAGTTCTTCCTGCCTGTATATGCACAACAAAGACTAGAAGCTAATACTTTAAATAAGCTCATCCTACAGCAAACTCTCTACACCGCCCAACACCCAGCAGGAGCCAAGCAATCTTCCATTGCATGGATGCTGGATGAATTATCACGGCCTCTTAGCTTCAGTTTCTGCACTGGCAAAAGGGAGTAGTAATATTAACCCCCAAGGCTGTCAGAAAGAAGAAAGTGTATGGCAGATGCCAAATAACTGTGGGATTATGAGATGAACTTTGAAAGCCCCATTCACTGAACTAAAAATGAAATCAGGGAGATCTGCCACTTGATCATTTTAGAGCTTGCTTGATTCACTACTGAAAACACAAGTTTATTGACTTTCCAAATAACAGAACTTGCATTTTTTTCTTTTCTTAATTTAAATTCAATGAGCCTAGATAAAGAACATCATTGGTTTCAGATGTAGTGCTCAAAAATGTATCAGTTGCGTGTAACTTGCATTTTAAATTGTGACACAAGATTATTTGTTCGTTTGTTTTTGTTTATTTCTCCTGGAAGGGGATGACGCCTACCTTGTGGGACCATTATACAGAGTAAGTGAATTAACACAAGAGAAGCCAGGCTAGTAGGAAATGCTCTGCATCTGACAGTTTGTCTTTCCCAAAATAAACAAAATGTCTATCAGGGAATCACAGCTGTCAATCTCCATCTCCCTCCTTCCCCTAACTGAGCCCCATAAGCCAGTGACACAAGGTCTCCCGCTTCTGTCTGGTCCCTCCTGGTGACCTCCTGTGGTTTGAGTTCTGTCACTAAAAGAAAGGTAATTCTTCTGGTCATCCCACTATTGACCAGGCCACTTCTGGTGGGCACCGAAGCTTATCATTCCATGGGGTGGCCCTATTTCCAGAAAGCTGAAGTTGAAGGAAGCTCTCTCTCATTCTTGCTCAACCAGAATTACAAATATTCTCCATTGACATTGGACAAGAAAAGCCTTATCTTCTTAATTTCTTAAAACATACACAGGGAAGAGGTCTGAAAAATAATGGTCATTTGTGGAAAGGAGATTAATGGGCAAATAAGTTTCCTAGGGTTGGAAAATGAAAATGGATTTCTTTACTGCAGGACTTCTCAGAGCCTTTGGCATGTCACTATTTGCATGGCTCTTCAGGAATGGGGATGTAAGATGTACTTCTAAAACTTGCTTGACCAGGAAAACCACTGGGTAGAACACACTTTTGCACATCATGGTATAATAGTTTTCCAAAAAACAGATATAAGAATGTATTAAATGTCCATTGATCTACTGTTGAATACCTCTCATCTTCCACCTGGGCTGGTGAGCTCCATGAAAGTGAACTCCACACCTGGTCCCTGCCTTCATGAAGACTTAGGTCTAGTCAGGTCATGGCTGGTAAGTCAATAAACCCACAAGTGGAGTTCATAATACACACCATTAAGGATGCAAGAGTGTTGCACTTCAGGCTTAGTTTGAGGTAAGGGCAGGACAAGTACAGTCTTCATGGAAATGAAGTATTTGTGATCTGGATGAAGGGCTGGCTGAGCTGTGAATGTGCAAAGATGGAGGAATGGAAAGAACAGCATGGACCAGGGTGAGAAGGCTGCAGAACACAGGGTCCAGGTTGTTGCACACCATGAGGAGGGGCAATGTATGCATAGTGGGTCAAGGACATCCTAGGGAAAGCCTGATGATGGGGAAGAGGAGGAGGAGAAGGAGGAGGAGTAAGAACAGAAGCTGATAACAATAATGACAAAAGCTTCTACTACCATGTTTGAAAACCCACCACAGTTTCTACCTGTAATAGGGGTTTGACAATGTCAGGTCTTGTTCAGACTGTTCAAGAACCTCAGACCTGGGACTGCTCTGCTGTGTTGGTGAAGAGCATGGGCTCTGGAAACAGAAACACTTGGGCTCAAACCTTGAACCACCACTCACTGACTGTGATACAGAACAATTTACGTTGCTTCTCTGAACCTGTCTGCATACCTGTAAAAGCGGATCTGTAACCTATCTCATGCATTGTTGGAAGCTGACGGGTAATACATGGGAAGTGCTTAGCAATGTACCTGACATTTAGAAAGTCCTAGATCAATACACATTGATTGAGGAAACAGAGATCTAGAGAGCATTGATTGAGGAAACAGAGATCTAGAGAGGATGAATGAGTTGCCTAAGGTCACGCAGTTAATCAATGGAAGAGTGGGCATTCAACTGCGAAGTGAGCGCTCATCTCACAATGAACTTACTGCTCTGTGATGATGATGATGGTAAAAAACTAATATTAATTGAATGCTTGCTCCTTGTTCTAAGCACTTTACATGTATTTATTTAATCTCAGCAACAACCCAATTAAGTAGATATAATTACTATACCCACTTAATAGATCAAGAAGCTAAGACCTACAGATGGCTAACAGACACATGAAAAATTCTCAGCATCACTCAACATGAGGGAAATACAAATCAAAACCACAATGAGATACCACCGCACACCGGTCAGAATGGCTAAAATGAACACGTTAGGAAATGACAGATGCTGGCGAGGATGTAGAGAAAGGGGAACCCTCCTACACTGTTGGCGGGAATGTAAGCTGGTGCAGCCACTCCAGAAAACGGTATGGAGGTTCCTCAAAAAGTTAAAAATAGAATAACCCCATGACCCAGCAATTGTACTTCTAGATATTTATCCAACAGATCCAAAAATAGTGATTTGAAGGTGCATGTGAGTTCAGAGAATGAGGTGACACGAACAGCTCGAAGCTGCTCCCCATCCTGAGATGAAGGAAATGGCTCCCTGAAGAATAAGCCAGGGGCCACCCCCATATTCACCTTGATTGAGCTGCCCTGATGAATAAGGCCCCCTTCCTTGGTGCCATTTGCCTAAAGCTATGGGAGGAGGTTGACTCTGCCTTCACACCACTCACCCTGACCAGGCTCCATCCTTTTCCTCAAGAGCTCATAGAGAACCTAATCTGCATATGTAGGCAGGAGATTTAGTCTGCGACATTATCCCTTTGTAACAAGAATGCTATTTTCAAGGAAATGACTGCTAGATTGCATATGTGCTGAGCTGTGGGTGTGTGTCTGACATTTTCACTTTCTAATGGAATGGCTTCAATGATGCATAATTTAAGCTTTCTAGGAATTTTGCTGTTACATGCCAACCAGGGAGTTTGCCTCTAAAAATTCACGTATTTGACCTAAATTCCTTGCATCAGTAACAGGAAACATATTGTCCTTGGAGAAGTAGTGGCACAGAAGAAATGGTCTGTGTTTTGCAAGTAGACAGTTGTGGGGTTACATCCTGATTCAGGTTCTTCAGAGGTTTTTAAAGTTTCCAAACCATTTTCTCATACGTAGACTGGAGGTATTATGACTGACTGCTTCTGGGGGTTATGATAATTAGGTAAGATGATGTAGGTGAGGGATCTAGCATGGAGACAAGCACATAGTAAGTGTGCAATACTGACTACAGCTCCTATTGATGAGGGAACAGAAGGCTGACTAAGGACAGAACAAGAGGCTGACACCTAGCAACCTTTCCCCACCCCCATTCCTGGGTGGGACATATGTGAAATTCTTTAGGAATCTCCCAGATATCTTAATGTTAATAGCTTGCTAAAAGGGGAAAATAACTTGACAATGGCAAGGCCTCTGGTATCTTGTAGGTCCTCTTTAGCATATGAAAGTTCTACTGAAACCTCCCTTTCCCTTACCTCCCCCCAACTCCATGGTACATAACCTACCACCCCTCACAACCCTAGGGCAGCATCTCTTCCTGCCCACGGGCCCTGTCTCTATGCTTTAATAAATCACCTTTTCACACCAAAGGCGTCTTAAGAATTCCTTCTTGGCCGTCAGCTCCAGACCTCACTTACATTCTAGAACTTCATCACTATAGTTATTGCTATATCATCATTATCAAATCAGTTCAGTTTAACAACTATTGAGTGACATGATGAATTATGTTCCAGGCAGTTAGTTCTCTAAAAGATCACATACACAAGAGATAAGGGAAAGGAAAGGTGGGTCCTTGTCTCCTTGGGACATGAGAATGGGGCAGAGGCAAAGCAACCTCATGAGATCAATGTCCTGTATCTGTTACTCCCTTCACTGTCTTCAGAATTTTGACCACTGGTTGCCCCAGTCAAGAAATGTGCACTTTACTTCCTCGTACATGGCTTACACAGTCTCTCCATCCATCCATCCCACTGTTAATGGCTTACTCTAGACTTTTACCAGCTCTGCCCTGAACCTCTGCGTCTAAGAAGCACAGAGAGCTGAAAGCTGGGATGGAGATGGAGCATGCTGAGCAAGGAGGAGGGGCCCTGAAGAGGATGAGTGCCCCACTGAGCATGACTTTGAAATCCAAACAGAGAAATTTAGACTTTCTCCTGAAGGCAATTGGGAATCATGAACAGATCTCACAGAGGGGAGGAAGTGGTTTCTAAAAATGGAATTTAATGAAGGTTGCTTGTGAAGCATTATGATGATTTATCTAACACTGAACAAAATGATCATATTTACCAGATGGGACTGATTTAGGTGATTCAAGACAGGTTTTGGTTCTCTCATCTTTATTCACCATGATCAATGAGTTCCTAGTGGATCTTCCCCACCACCACCACCACCACCACCACCACCACCACCACCCCCGCCCCACCAGTGGCTGGGACCCTGCAGGCAGGAATCCAAAGCCAGAGCTAGAGCAGTGAGACTGGGAGCCCTTGTGGCATCATGGATAGAGGTTTTCCTTTGAAATCAAGATTATGCCTTCAAGACCCATGGGCTGAGTGGTTCTAATCAAGTCACTTAGCCTTGCTGGGACTCAGTTTTATCACCTGTAAGTGAGAACAATTTCAATGGCTGGTGTGAAGATCAGATGTCATGATGACTACAGAGTGTTGGGTTTAAAGCAAAACCTCAGTAAGTCACATCTGAGACGTGGTTCTGCTCCAGAGCACAGACTGTGTGGTTCATTAATATTTATCTCTGTATCATCAGTGTTTGGTGATCATTCTGCTACTACAGATATGCAATATCTGGTTTTCCTTCCTTTCTAAGTATGTAGTAGAAATATATTTCCTGACCTCCTGATGGTTGAGTGGAGCCCTATAATTCTGAGTTGTAGGCAGAGTTGTATGTATGTTACTTCTGGTCTGACCTCTTTCTCTCTGGCCCTGACATGGACGATGCTCAAGAGGCATCACTGACTTACAGACCTGGGTCACTGTGATGAGCAGAGCCTTCTGCCAGGCCAGGATGAATGTATTGTAGCATGAACAACCAAGAGAGCTTTGCTGATTTAAACCACTGAGAATTGGGGGTTGTTTGTTACTGCAGCAAGGCTTAGCCCCTTCCTGACTAATACAGTAGTACCTATAACATAATAGCAAATCAGAACTTTTTTTTTTTTTTTGAGCAAACATACATTAAAAGAACTGGAGATAAAAGAGGAGGGGAAAGGGAAAGGGAAAGGAAAGGAATGAAAGGAAATGCCCAGATGAAGGACAACAAATATATGACAAATGTCACATGGCTCCCTCTTCAAACTCCCAGAACGGGCAGCAAAAAGTGATCATGGTCCTTTTTCTGCTGAGATTTAATGTAGACTCAGACCCTTTCTTAGGGCTGTAGGCAGCCATGACCAGCCCTTTGTTATTGGCTAAAAAAATAAAATAAAATAATAGGCCAGCTCCCATCCCAGGTCTATCTCTACCAGACTGGGCTAGGACAAGTGGCAGGAGAGTTGAGACCTAGGCCTAGGGACAACCAAATGGGCTTTTGTTCTCCAGGAAGCTAGAGAAGAGAGACAAAGGACAGGGTGAGAAGGGTCAGACTAGGTGCTGTAGGCACCACAGCCCCACAGTCTCTGTTATTTGTCATGTGAGAGGAGCCATATACAATACATAAGTAAATGGGCATGGCTGTATTCCAGCAAAACCTTATTTACAAAACTAGGAGGCGCTCCAGATTTGGCTCATGAGTCACAGTTGGCTGACCCCACCAAGACTAAAAACCAGAAACATCTAAAATGGTTTGGAATCAAGAATGAGTTGAGTCTGCAATGGCACTTTGGCCCAGGTAAGTTGGCCAGAGTGGGAAGAAGAATATAAGGATAATTACGAAGAAAAGACCAGACAAATCTGTGGGAGCAGAGGGAAGGGGAAGACAGCCAATGAAAACTCAAAGACAGAGGTGCTCCAGGCCCAGCCCTCAACCATGTCCTCTCCCAGACCCTTGACTCAGGCGCCCCTTCATACGGGTCTCTGTCCATGTGGGTGCAGAATGGTTCCGGCGGATGCTGCCTTGTTTCCACAGAAACAGACCTGGGTTTATGAAAATGCACCACAGACAGGCCTTTCCACATCCTCCTCCACAGCTGCTCCCACTCTTTTCGTGTGTGCGTGACTCAGCGTCAGCCATGTCAATTACCGAGGCTGCCATTCTCCAGCCCCTCCATCTGCCAGGGCTCTTCCTAGCCAGGCCATCAGCCACCACTACTGATGATGAAGTTCTAGAACCTGTTCGGTGAGGTTCGGTGGGCTGAGGTCCAGAGCCGATGACCAAGAAAGAATTCTTAAGACATCTTTGGTGCAAAAATGGTTTTTTAACCATTTATTAAAGTGGTGGTTTATTAAAGCATGGGGTCAGGACCTGTGGGCAGGAAGAGCTGCTGCCCCAGGTTGTGAGAGATGGCAGGTTATGCACCCTGCCATCTGGGGAAGGTGAGGGGAAGGGAGGTTTCAGCAGAACTTTCATATGCTAAAGAGGGCCTACAAGGTGAGGGGATACAGGAGGCCTTGAGGCTTGATCAATGTTGTCTTTTGGCAAGCCATTCACATTTCTGCTATCAAGCGTCTTTGGTAGTGAGATTTGGGTTTAGAAGAAATTTAACTTTATTTAGGGCTTGAGTAACTGAGTTATTTGCTTCTGGAAATTGTGCTATTGATAAATTAACTTCTTTGTAGATCTCTAGGACATTTGTAAACCAAGGGAGACAGTCTTGCAGGATTGTGTGATCTCTGCAAGTTAACTATTTGTTTCTCCTTTATGGCAGTAGGGGTGTCTGAGGAATGTCACACACGTGACCGAGGGGAGCCGGTGGAGAGGAGGTGCAAGATGCCAGCTTTTGCTTTGTCTTCAGCCAGCCTCCTGCTCCCTCATCACTAAGAGGTAATCACTGTGGCTTATTGCCTTTTACTTCACTGTACAAATGCCGTCTCATCAAGGAGGCCTTCCTTGACCACTGTTGCTAAGAAGAGTAACCTGTCACTCTCGGTCCTTATACCCTGCTTTGTTTTCTTCATGATGTTTATCACTAATTGATTTCATACATACATACTCATTGTATGTATATATATTTTTTTTTTCCAATTTATTTATTTTCAGAAAAACAGTATTCATTATTTTTTCACCACACCCAGTGCTCCATGCAAGCCGTGCCCTCTATAATACCCACCACCTGGTACCCCAACCTCCTGGGGCCCAGTACAGTCAAGAGGATCCTTAAAAGTGGAAGTTGAAGGTTGAAGAAGGGAGTCAGGAGGAGAGATGTGACAACAGAAGCAGTGGTACAGAGATGCTGTGTGTCTGACTTTCAAGATGGAGGAAGAGGTCACGAGCCTAGGAACATAGACAGCTCCAGAAACTGGGAAAGGAAAGGAAGCATTCTTTCCTAGAACTTCTAGAAACAAAGTTCAGCCCCACTGAAACTTGGACTTTAGCCCAATGGGACCACTTGGAACTTTCAAACTACAGAACTGTAAGCTAATAAATCTGTGTTGTTTTAATTCACTAAAAAAAAAAAAAAAAGAGGTAATCACTGTGTTGAGAGAAGACATGCCTCTGTTATTAGCTCAGGACTGGAGAACTGCCGTGATCTCTCCAGGGATAACCACCAGAAACTACTGACCACATTATCATTTTCAAGAAGCAGGGCAGCTCTGTGGCAGAGCACAGAAGTCAGGGGATACTGGAAGTGCATATTTGGTAGGAATTCCTGCAAATACATGCACATGGGAAGCCACCGTCTGCCCTACAGCTAGGCCATCCTTCTGTTGAGAAAATGTCAGGATTGAAAGGAAGCTTGCAGTGAATTACTACAAGAGAAGAAGCTCATAGCTTTCACAGGAATATACGGGATTTGTTTGCTTGATTTTTTTTTTTTCCCCTGCTGGGCACAATGGCATGAAAAGACATTTGTTTAGAACCCGTAACAGCTCTGTATCACTGTCACAGATCTGAGAAGAAAAGAGCAAAGGGGACACTCCAGAAAAAAGTATTGGTTTAATACTATAACACTTTTGATCTAACTCCCAATTAGGAAGTCTTGGCCACTCACAGCCTGGACAGAACTGAGCCATCTGGTGCTACGAATATTCCTTTTGGCCTCTGTAGAGACAGCAAAGGTGGCCTGAAATAAGCCTTTGCCCCGAACCCCACTCTAAAATTGTGTCCCAGTATCTTCTGATAGTGAAAGGAGGGGATAAAAGCAAGCAAGAGGAGATGAAAGCAAGGAGGGAATTCCTTGAAGGCAGGAAGGATTCTCCCCCAAGGTCCAAGGTGGAGGATGAGTGGTCTGTACAATGCTAGGCTTCCTTCAGATTCAAGCCACCCCAGACATACACAGTCTACATCTGACCCCAGACCCCCTAGGCCTCCCATGGTCACATCCATCCCTCCATACTCAAACCTCTGAAATTATAGCTCAGCTAAGATAAAAACCCACCCCTGCCATCACCAGAGTCCATGGAGGCAGAGAGCAGCGAGCCAGAGAAGCCTTCAAAACTCCAGCCTCAGGCAACACAGTCCAGTTGGGCCAATGGGCAACATCCCTCATCTTTCATGTTTCTGTGTGCCCTGGACGCTGCCTTGCCTTTGGAGAGAGCAAAGCAGGGGAGGAATCCTGAAAGCCACCAGAGTTTCATAAAGGAGGAGGAAGAACTAGAGCCAAGGACTGTATTTTGCCCAAGAACCAGGAGACTCAGATTCTTGTCCTGTCACCACCACTCATGTGCTCTGTGATCCATATCCCCTCTCTAGGCCTCAGTTTACCCATCTACAGCCCATCACAGTCCCAGTCCAAGACATATTCAATTAAATGTCTGAAGAAATTAGTTATGGGAATCTTACTGGTTAACATCTAGGACTCTGTCCAGCCCTCAAGTTCTAAATTTCTATCTGTGATTCTGCCCTTTCAGATATACACTTGTCCTAGCTGAGCTTTTCCAGACACAGTCCCTGAGATAAAGGTTCACTGGCAAGTGATTTATTAAGCAGTTCTGCCAGGAAGACTAGCAGGATAGGGAGGGCAGGTGACATCAGGCAAGTGCACCCCAGTGTGATCCCATGGAGAGCTCTGGAGGGTATGTCATACCTCATTGCTAGTCAGCTGGATGCTCACAGTCCTAGGACCATCCATCATGGGCTACAGGACCACCTGGGAGGGGTGTGTAAACTCCCAGGCACTTCTGGCTCTGCAAATTGCCAAAATGACTCCAACACAAGGACAGCCCTCTGAGGAAGCTGGTAGGTGGGAACACTTGGAGATGATACATAAGGAAGGTGGGGGATGGGCAGAAAGAATTCACAGGAATGATCTCAAAGGTCAAGAGCTATGAGATTTGTCTATAAATCCAAAAATTAGAAAGAAAACACAGAACTTCTAGATTGGAATGAGTAATTACTGAATATCTACTGTATACCAGCAGCATGTTAGGCACTGAGGAGGCAGTAGTGAAAACAAAAGGATCTTGTTTCTGTCCTTATGGAGTTTATAGTGAGAAGCAGGCACTGACTGAAAGCATGACCCAAATCCACATAAAGTCACAGTAGCAGTAAGTGCTGCAACGAAGAGGAATGCATGTGTTGAGAGAACATGTAAGAGGCAGGTGATGCACTGTCTTTTGAGGGAAGAGACGTGGAAGCAAGCATAGCTACAATGGGAGTAGAAAGACTAACATTCCAGACAGAGGGAACAGAGTGTCCAAATTGTGAAATGAAAGAAACAGCTAGAAAATGGCGGAGACAAAAATTACTATAATTGAATTGTTCAGGGGGAAAAAAAAACATTAAAAGATAATCTAAAGAGATGCACCTGGGGAAGATGGAGGAGACAACTAGCTGTTTATGCACTTCTGTCCTAGGTAGGATACACTGTATATAAGTTATTTTATTTATTCATCAAAATAATACTTTTTCATCATGTTTTTAGAGAAAAGTGCAAGTGAAGCCATGAACATGGGATATGTCTGCATTTATTCATGTCTCCTTTAATTTCTTTCATCAATGTTTTATAGCTTTCAGTGTACACATCTTTCATCTTCTTGGCTAAATTCGTTCCTATGCATTTTTTCCCTTTTGATGCAAACATAAATATAATTATATTCTTAATTTCTTTTTTGGGCAGTTTGTAGCCATTTTATAGAAATGCATCTTGATTTTGTATGTTGATTTTGTATCCTGTAACTTTTTTCAATTCATTCTGACAGTTTTTGTGGAGTCTTTAGGGATTTCTACAGAATCATGTCATCTGCAAAGAGACAACTTTATGTCTTCCTTTCTGATTTGTATAACTTTTATTTCTCTTTCCTCATTAATTGTTCTATTTAGGATTTCCAGTATTATGTTGAATAAAGGCTGTGAAAATGAACATACTTGTCTTTGTCCTGATCTCAGTGGAAAAACTTACAATTTACAAACTGAGTATGATGTTAACTGTGGGCTTGTCATATTTGGCCTTTGTTATGTTGAAATAAATTCCTTACATATTGAACTTGTTGATTTTATATCAAGAAGGGATGTTGAATTTTGTCAAATGCTTTTTCTGCATCTATTGAGATGACATGATTTTTGTCCTTCATTCTGTTAGTATGGTGTATCACATTTATAGATTTGTGGGTGTTAAACCATCCTTGAATCCCAAGGATAAAGCCCACTTGATCGTTGTGTATGATCTTCTTAATGTCCTGTTGGATTTGGTTTGCTAGTACTCTGTTGAGGATTTCCACATCCATGTTCATCAGAGATAGGGGCTTGTAATTTTCTTTTCTTATAGTGTCTTTAACTGGCTTTAGTATCAGAGTAAGCTAACCTTCTGAAAAGAGATTAGAAGTGTTCCAGAACTCCTCTCCATTTTTGAGAAGACTTTGTGAACATTGGCATAATTGTTCTTTAAATATTCGGTGTAATTCACTAGTGAATTCACTAGTAGTCCTGGGCTCTTCTTTGCTGGGAGGGTTTTGAAGACTGATTCCATCCCCCTACTTGTCTTTGGTGTGTGCAAATTCCTTATTTTTTCATGATTCAGACTGGTAGTTTGATGCTTTGAGGAATGTATTCATTTCACCTAGGTTATCCAATATGTTGAGGTATAGTTGTTCATAGTAGCCTCTTATGATCTTTTGTATTTTTATGATATCAGTTGCAGTATCTCCTTTTTACTTATAATTTTATTTATTTGAGTTTTCAAGTATTTGAGTCTCTTTTGGAGCATGGAATAACTCTGTTCCATGGCTACTTTCTGTTGTTACTCTAGGTCTCTATTTGAATTATTTCTGCTCTGATCTTTATTATTTCCTTCTACCAAACTTTGGACTTAGTTTGTTATTTTTTCCTAGTTCCTTGAGGTTAACACTGTTTATGTGAGATCTTCCTCTTTTCTTAACACAGACATCTACTACCATAAAATCCCCCTTTGAACTGCTTCTGCGGCATTGCTTAACTTTTGCTGTGTTGTGTTTCCATTTTCATTTGTCTTAATGTATTTTTTTTTTTATTTCCCTTTTGGTTTCTCTTTTGACCCACTGGTTGTTTGGGGTTGTATGGTTTAATTTGTATGTATTTGTGAATTACTGATTTCTAGTTTCATACCATTGTGGATGGTAAAGACACTTCATATCATTTCAACCTTATTAAATTTGTTGGACTTGTTTAGGGGCCAAACATTTGGTCCTCCCAGAGGACAATCTGCATGTGCCAGAGAAGAATAAACAAGTCAGTCCCATGCTGAGTCACAAAGCCAGAAGCTGAAGTCAACATCAGCCAAGTTAATTTGGCACCAAGCTCAGTTGTCCAATCCCAAGACAAACAGTAATAGCTGAATCTGAACTAAATTACCTAGAGAAGAGCCCTGACATCATAGACACTGGGGGGTGGAAGGAACGAATGGGTCTATGGCTAAAGTGCAGGTACCACACTTTGCAGACCCTCCATTCAGGGAATGCAAGCTCCACATCTAAGAGCAGCTCCATATTTCTGACTGGTCAGCTTAAGCAACTAAAGAAGATGGACAACCAGACCAGCTTTCCCCCCAGAGTGACCCGCATAGGAGAACTTTGCTTCCTTTTCATGCCCTTCCTCATACTTTAAGGCAAGGATACAATTAACTGAGAGGGTAGTGTTGGCATCCCAGTCACTGAGCAGCATGTGTGGATATCAAGCAGAACTTTCCCTAAAGCAAGATGTTGGACTGACAGCTTCCTCAGTGGAAGCCCACAGGATTGATATCTCCCAGAGCTGGGAGATATCAATGAGTGATATCAAAGAATGCTCACTGCACCCTCAGACCCAGATATCCCCCTTGAGCAATGTTGCCTTTCTGGACAGCGGGGATCTCACTCCCCTCTCACTGCAAAATATCCCTCAGAACACTGTTGGTCTCTCTCCTCCCCACTCACTCACACCTTCCTTACAAGGGAAGGAGGGGCCCATCCAACTGGTCAGACTCTGACCTTCACCTGATGAGCCTCCAAAAAAGCAAGTCTGTGTGCCTCTTCCTGTTGGTTATTCCTCTATCCACAGAGTCCCAGAAAGGCATCTGGCCTCTGCTTCCTGCACCTGGTGCTAAGGGGTTCAGCCATTCAGTCGTTTCAACACTGCCTGCACCTTACAATCACCTTTCAAGTCACTGACGCCTGGACTCTGCGTGACTGACATCCCATTGAGTGGGGTCCCAGCACCCACAGCTGGTAAAGTCACCTGCATGATCTGTTCCAAGGGGCTGTCTGGGTAAGTATACACAGGGTCTGCTCACCACGACTCTTCCTATTTCTGCAGCAACATCTGAGCCCCTAGATCCCTGAATCTAGATGAGTTGGAGGAAGAAGTCTCTGGTTTTGGCTTCAAGCCCAAGCCAAACTTTGCAAATCTGCTTTTTGGCAGAATCATGCAATGAGGTGTGGGGGTTCTGCCAATAATTAATAAGGTAGCACTCGCCCATCTGGCTCAGCATCCCTGTGGACGGCTCCATCATCGCCCCTACCCTGAAGGAGAAAAGCAGCGGTGTGGGAGGACCAGGGTACCATGGCTCCCTCACAAACTGCGTGGGACAATGGCAAGCACTTTAAAAATAGAATAGCTTATTTCAGTGTATCTTGGACAGTTTCACAGGTGAGGTTAGGTAGCTCACAAAATAAATGTAGAAAACAAAATGATAAAAATAGAGATTTGGGACCGAGGAATTTTTATGCCAAGTAAAAAGTAAGACAATTTTTAAAAGGAAATCAGAGACATGCAAACCAAAACAAAGCAGGAAATGAACACAAACATTGAAGAATGGATGTTGTTTTAACATGTCAAGAGCTCAAGCATTGTATCACTTAATAACATACATTTAAAATCTAAGAACTAGGGCACCTGGATGGCTTAGTCGGTTAAGCATCTGCCTTTGGCTCAGATCATGATCCCCGGGTCTTGGGATCATGTCACACATTGGGTTCCCTGCTTAGTGGGGAGTCTGCTTCTCCTTCTGCTCTCTCCCCCCACTACTTATTCTCTCTCAAAAATAAACAAAATATTTTAAAAAATAAAATCTAAGGACTAGATATTAGTCCCATTTAACAGACGATACACTAAGTCTCAACAGACTGTCCTGCAGCCAGTGACCTGGGACTGAGTAGAAACCCTGCTGTTCAGGCCTGCCTGTCTGGGGGTTCTCTGGTCTCACAGTGCTGTGTGGCCTCTCAGAAGTGGTTTAGCTCTGAGCTTCCTTTCAGTCAGAGAGGATGACACAGCCAGACACACAATTTCCATTATCAGAATGAGGAAGCATTCCAGCTTCTCAGAAAAAAAGCAAACATTTTTCTAAGCACTACCCCAAAAAAGGCATCATTCAGGTGGAGTCAGGAAAGACTTCACCAGCAAGCAGTGGACAGGGTTTTGTGATGCACAAAGAAGCTCACCAAGTGAATGGGCCTAGGAGGAATTCAGGAATTAGAACAGCACGTGCAGACACCTGGACAACTGTCCAAAACCACCTGATGGCGCAGCTGGGCTCTAGGGAGCCCAGTGCTTGTGGAGGACCATGTGACGTTAACTAATTTAATAACGTCATAAAGCCTAATCAGGTTAGAAAACCAAAGGAAAGGGAGGAGGAAAATTTAATTTAAAGGAGTAGAATAAAATCATATTACAGCGGGCTCCACTAATTTGGAACATGTAGTAATTCAGAGGTAAAACAGAGAATTTGAGTAGTAGATTTATACCCCATGCAAGATTGGAGCTGGAGCTGATGTATCATGTAAGCAAGCACCAATTCAAAACCACACTGACTAGTCACTGGTTTTCAAATACAGCAGGAGTGCATGGTCACACAGCAACAAAGATATGCTAATGACAAACACTTAATATATTCATTAAAACAGGTCCCCATAGTACCACTCCTGTCTGCACCTTATTAGGCTTTCTACTTTCTGCATGCACAGTGTTGGCATACATAGGTCTGGCTCACTTGGACTCTTGCTGTACAAACAACCACCTTACGTCCTTAATTAAAATGGCACTCTTATTTGCTCCTGACTTTACTGGGGCCTGGAGTAGAGAAGCCCACTCCACCAAGTTGAATCCTATGGCCCCATAAAGGACCTCTGCAGGCCCAAGGTGCCTTCAAGATTAATATCCAGACACAAAACCTGTACCTGGCTCATGATGCATCAGAAACCTCATTACTTCCAGCACAGACCTCGAGGGTGTGGACAAAATGGAAATTGTCAGAGTGGTTTAGACTCATTTTCCTTCTCACTGAACCTCATACAGAAGTGAATAATTAGGAGGGAAAGCAGGATTAACTACCTCTGTATCAACGCTGTGCACAGCAGGAATGTTAAACCAGCCTGACACGGAGATCTGCCATTGTGTCTCCCACACAACCCATTCCCGGTAAATGCAAAGCGAGGACACGGTGTGTGCGTATGCTGTGAAGCCCAAGATCTTGCACCTGTGCTCACATCGTCCCTCCACCTAGGGCTTCCTGCTTCCTGAAATCCTGCCTCTTCTTTAGCTGGAGTACAATGTCATCACCCCCCGGACTATCAGGATGAGAAGTGGGTCATGGAGCTGACTGTGCTGGGGCAGGAGTGTGGGGCCCCTCTCTCCTGCCAAACTGACCATTCCCTCACAGGGTGAAGTTCAACACTTTCTTCTACTTACCCTGAAGGACCCAACTACAATATCTATCAGAAAGCTTTCATTAACGAGCGCCCAGGTGGCTCAGTCTGTTAAGCATCTGACTCTTAATTTCAGCTCAGGTCATGATCTCAGGGTTGTGAGGTCAAGCCCCATGCTGGGCTCTGTGCTGGGTACAGAGTCTGCTTGGGATTCTTTCTCTCCCTCTGTCCCTCCCACCTACCTAGTCTCGGGTTCTCAAATAAATAAATCTTAAAAAAAAAATCTTAAAAAGATCAGTCTAACTGGTAATCAAGGACTATGTGTCCTAAAAACACGAGACCCTACCGTCCGATTTGCTATAGAGGAGGTGAAAGAACCTATTCCTAGAGATTGCTTATCAAGTGGCCACTTTTGACTTCTGGGAATTAATATTTTAAGCAAATAATCAGAGATGTCAAGTTTTATAATCATCATAATTGTTAACTTGGAGATTTAACTGTTGCTGGGCACCATGACCTCATGATGCCTGGATTTCGGGAGGTTCCCACCTTGGGAATAGTCCCTCCTGAGAAGTGCTTAGGGTGACACAGAAGAGCACAGGTCAACCACCATAAAGAGACACTGACACGCAGCTGGAGTGCAGTGCATTTTAGATATTGCTAGTACCGTTGCTCTTATTTTCTGGAAAACAACAACACATGTTCTACCTTGAACACAATGTGGTGGGACCTATCGCAGGTGGGACAATGCACTGTTGGTAAATTTATTAACACGAGTGACCATACTTCTAGGTCAGGGAAACCAAACCTCTGAGCCTCTTGATAATTCTTCAAAAGGTAACCAATGAAATTCAGAATCAATTCCAAAGATTAAAAAAACAGGGAACCAGGAATGAAAGGGCGACTGTTACAATTGCACCCAAACCAGGAAACTAGTTCAGAGGTGTAACTATTTGAAAAGTAGAATCTGTCCACTCTTCCACCACTCATTCATTCTAACAGCATTTACGGATTGAATTCCTTGTGTTCAAGTTCCAGTGGCTGAGAAATAATGCATTCACTTTGAAGAAGGAAGTAAACAGGTAACAGAGCAGCTAAATAAACAGGATAATTTCTGATGGTAACAAATGCTCTGAAGAAAGGGATACAGGACAGTGAGAAAAAGTCAGAAGGATAGCAACACAGCAATCTTTCCCCTGCACATTCTTCCTCCCGCCCCCCAGCAACCAAAAGGGCTCCACAGAGCTCAGCCTGAAAACTGTTAGTCCACCTATCCCTGTGTCTTATAGCAAGGTGAGACCAAGAGGAAGACCAGTGATGACAGTGATGACCGTGGACAGCAGGTGATCTATGGAGCTGGGTGCCTCCTACCAGCTCCTCCTTCTTTCATTCCCACAAGACCTTGCAATGTACCAAGGCCCATCAGCAGCACAAGCTCTCTGCTTGCCATACTCCCCACCACTCCCTAATGACCCCCACACCCAATTCCTTCATTAACTTCTTATCTGCCTGCTCATGCAAGCATCTGAATGTGTAAGTCCTGACTTGGCATGGCTCTTGGGCCCAAGAACCTAAGGGTAAGACCCATTTCTGAAGACACCTGCTCATGGAAAGAAACCAGCTGAGGTCCTGGCAGGCTGGGTGCCTGCTGCTTCCAAAGAGGTTTGAATGGGAGGAAGGAAAAGAACATCTGCCTTGGTGCTCATCATTACTGTGGATGTTGCAGATAATCCTGATCAAGAGAGATGTGGCTCCCCACTCCAACCCCATACAGCAGAGAACTGTGATAATCTACACCTGGATTGAGTCCTAACTGTGTTTTCATTTCCTGCATTCCCCACATGAGTCCTTCCTTGTGTTTTCCCACTTAGTAATAATAAATCCTGCACTGATTTTTTGAAAAATTTGTGATACTGGCTTTAAGTACAAAACTATAGAGTGGGAAAGGAATGAAAAAGAGAAGAAGAGAGAAGGATGGGGGTGGTAGAAAAGAGTAAGGTCCTTGCATAGTGGCACCAGGCCCCCAGCAAGCTGTCAGCATCAGGGTCACTAAGGCTGTGGCCGAGTACCACAGATGCTGCTAATGAGATGATCCCAGCGCCTTTGGCCTGGCATTGAATGCCACCAATTGCAGAACAAGAAGACTACTCACTCCCACTCCTATTGCTCTTCCATCCTGATTATAACCAGGGGAAAGTCTGGCTTTGATGCTGGTCCATCTTCAACACTCTCCCACCACCCAAAGTCTACATTTCAAACAATGAAAAGACTGGTCTCAAGTTCAAAACCTCAGCAGACAACAGTGTCAATTTAATGACACTGTGTAAGTTTTGTGGCATATATTCTTAGGGTCACCTTCTACTTAAGACAATGGAAACTTTTTTTTTTTTTTTTTTTTACTTAGAGGGGTTATTAATACCAAGCTTTTAAGATCACATTCAGTTACATAAGAAACTGAGTCGATATAAAAACATGCAGATACAAAGATGCTGTGCATGTGACCATGAGGGACTGAGAGGCCTCTCTAGCTTCCTGTTCCATGACCTCACAGGATGAATTTATCATCTAGAAAGTGGATAATCATTCTGCAGGGTCATTTCCACAACTGTTTTACTGGTCGCAATGAGCCTGGGGCATGCCAGGTTGCTGGCATAGGAAGGAGAATGTGGGGGAAGAGAGATAGCAGCCGAAGGGCTGGAGTGACATAATCTGGTAGAAATATGTTTTATAAATGCTCCATTTCCCTCCTGAGTGTGAGCAAATGGCTCAGACCTATCTTGCCGAACACAGTAGCACATCAAATGCGCGTGCCCTGACAATTAAAAAACAAAAACAAAAATGCAATTCTGTAATGAATGGTGGAGAAATAATTAAAAATAAAAGCTGAAAAGGATTTCTGAGAGCAGGAAGCATTTTAGTGCCTTATTCCATTGTTCTGGCACATATGTTTGTGTATTAAACTCAGCGTGTCATGGGGGTGATTTCTCATGCATGCACTATGTGGTGCTGTGCTCAGAGCGATGGATGAAGACATGAACAGGCATGGTCCCTCCCCTCCAAAACCCACTGGGAAGGACAGGTGGCTCCTCTCTTCCTTCCAAACTTCCCTCCCTCTTTTCTCTTTCATCTCCTGAGCTTCTACCATGCCTTAAGTCATGCATGGGGTGCAAACACCCAATTCCCACATAACCAATATATTATCAAGTGCCTACCTATGCTTACTACTGTTTGAAGTGCTTTAGACATCTTGGAAAAAGTCTACAAAGAAATGAGCAAACACACTGACAGCAGAGACAGAAATGCACTGCGCCTTATAAATAAAACAGGACGGCATGGAAGAGAAAGCCCGGAGCTGCATGGAGCTGATGGCCTGGGACTGTGCCCGTGAAAAACAAGCTGTGGCCCCTCTTTCAAGATGCTCAGCTGGAAGCAGGGCAGGACCGCAGGAGCAGAAGCCACGTGCTGCCAGAAGAAGGATCTCTGCCTCTGGCGGGAGGTGCTCAGCAGGGAGGGCTCTGAAGGATGTGGCAGGCTTTGTAAGTTCGCAGTGCAGTCCAGTGTGTCAACAATCCAGCACACGTATCTGGCTTCAGAGTCTGCTAACTGAAATCCCTCCTTGCACATCTGTCAGATGGATAGGGGTCAATATACTGACTTCCCACCCTGCTGGCCCCATGATGCAAGGGAAATTACTCCACCCTCCACGTCTCTGTTGTGTCATCTACAGACCAAGCTAAGCACTGTATCCTTTCTTTCTCCTTTGCATGGGAAGAAGGCCCATGGTCTACTGGAGGGAAAGGGCTAGGAGGCAGGGAGGGTGAATGAGGTCCGGTCTTGCAGAGGTGAAGTAACACAACAGAGGGCAAGGTCCAACAGCACTGTGGAGGTCAGGAGGTGCAGAAGGGGACAACGGCCCTAGAAAGGGACCTCCCCCATTCCTGTGACCCAGGGAGGCACAGCCAGAGCCTTAGAAAGGGCAGTGTCTGGGGGTACCTCTTCAAGGGAGAATAGGCAGGGGATATAGTAGTGGGGAACAGGGGAGATCAAAAGGCTCAACCTTGACCTTCCAGGTCCCTGGGGACCAGGCTGCCCCTTGTAGAAGGATATGAAGACATGACAGTACCCCAGCAGGTGTGCAGAGCAGAGGTCTGCCTGGGGATTCAACATCGGGGAGCATCACAGCAGATCCTGGTGATGGATGTTCTAAGAATATACCACCACTTTGGGTAGAAGACCTTGAAATTCCTGCCCTTTATGGGCAATGTGGCTTTTAAATTGATTTTGTCATTTACTGTTGCCTCTGCAACGGTTCTCCCAGCAGAAGCACCAGGGGCCACTTATCAGTAAGCATGTTTTCCTGAGAGCAGACATTTACCACAATCTGTTTTCTGTTCTCTACTATCTGGACATACTTCTTGACTCCCTGGGAGCGGCGAGGGTGCTGGCTGAGTAGGGAGCATGCACAGTGGTTCTTTCCTGACCCCTGCAGTGTCTTCTGTATGTGGAACATAACACTCTTTAACCATTAATGTGCCACCTTTGATTTTCCAAATTTTCATTAAACCCATTCTTTTTTTTTTTTTTTAATTTGATCACTTAGTCTAGGTCATGCCTCTCTGCTTATCAAAGTTAGTTGTAAAAAACTAATGATGTACTATATGGTAACTAACATAACATAAAAAAAAATAATAAATTTTTAAAAAAAGAAAAAAAAAGTTAATAGTGCTGGGGCCCAGTCCTTAGCCCACAAAGCAGCCTGTGGGTTGTCAAATCTCAGACTCACAGAGTGGGAGACACATTGTAGGCTCCTGGCTGTCATATGGGTAAGCAGCCAAAAACCCTTCCTTAAATGAAACCAAAGGTAAACCACTAACACGTCAGAGTTGGGAATGCAGAAAGCAGCAGGACACATTCAACCCCATCAGCCCCAGGGACCCCTAAGGAACTTCCTGGACACCCTAGGGCCCTGTGGAAGCCAAAGGAAAACTAGTGGACACAGCCCAAGGCTTTCAGTCCACAGCTGAGAAAAACTGCAGCCCAGAGAAGGGCAGTGTCAAATTTCTAGTTAATGGGTAAGATTCCAATGGTATGTCTATTTTCCCTCCAAAAGTCCTTCATGATTTTTTTTTAGTTTTATTTTTTCAGTGTTCCAAGATTCATTGTTTATGCACCACACCCAGTGCTCCATGCAATACGTGCCCTCCTTAATACCCACCACTAGGCTCACCCATCCCCCCACCCACCCTCCCCTCCAAAACCTCAGTTTGTTTCTCAGAGTCCACAGTCTCACATGGTTCATCTCCCCCTCTGATTTTTCCCAATTCACTTCTCCTCTCCTTCTCCTAATGTCCTCTGTGTTACTCCTTATGCTCCACAAGTAAGTGAAACCATATGATAATTGACTCTCTCTGCTTGACTTATTTCACTCAGCATAATCTCTTCTAGTCCCGTCCATGTTGATACAAAAGTTGGGTATTCATCCTTTCTGATGGAGGCATAATATTCCATTATATATATGGACCATATCTTTTTTATACATGTTCTGGACCATCCAGAGGGGAGCAGACTGAGTCCTTCACAATTTTATGGCATCAGCCAGGAAAATGAAGGCAGTGCAATGTTCTAGAAAGTGTAAGCTCTGGAGTCAGACAGGTTGCGCATGAATCCTTACCCCAGCCCCTACTCACTGTGGGGTCTGCACAAGCAACCATTCAAGCTCTGGGAGCCTCAGTTTCTGCATCTATAACAACACTTGCCACGGGGAGCTGCCGTGAGCATTCAGTGCCATGAAACCCACAAGGTGCCACTTCCTCTAGGGCATCCATGATGCCACGAAGGGATGCTGAGGTCCCCTTACTTCTCAGTCCCAGAGTATCCTCCACTTCCTTCTCTTGAATTATATGCATTTGTGTAATGAACTGATTTTTGCCTCGCTCTGGGAAAGAGGACATTCCACATCGGCGAGGCAATGTCTACTTTACTCTGCAAGTATCAGCACCCAGGACAGTGGTCAGCACGGAAGAGGCAAGTCTTAAACACGTGCTGGGCGAATGAGCTCTTGGCAATGAGGCCTGTGGCACTGGAGTGTGGACCAGTGCTTGACCTACTGAGCTTTCCTCTGCCTCAGCAGTCTGTGCAAAACAGAGAAGGAAAGCGCCCACCAGACAGTTCCTGGTGAAGAGTGAGTAATTCACATGAAACACTTAGCACAAGGCCAGGTACCCAGCAAGTGCTTAATAAATGTTAGCCATCAGAATCACCATTACCACCATTAGCATCAGAATACGAAAGGTCACTTTCCTTCCCCAGCTTCACAAATTTACTCTGGATCAGAAGTATGGGGGTGAAAACACCACTTGTTCAGTCAATGCATAGATTAGCAAAATAATTTCTACTGGGTTTAGAGGATTAAAGGGTTCACTTTTGGTTGCGGTTTCCAGGTCAGGGTGGGTCAGTGTCAGTGAAAAACCAAGGGAGCTGCCACATATGTCTCCCTGTGTGATATTCCTGGAGAAGGGGATATTTGCTCATTCAATTCATCCACTCAACAAGTACTAACTGAACAACTACTGAATGCCAAGACATGTTTGTGAGCCCTGGGAACAGAGCAGTGAAAATGCAGGCAGGAGTTCCCTGCCTTGGGGAGCCAGCCCTTCTTCGTGTGTGTGAAGCAGACACAGAAAATAAGCTGTAATCATCAAGACAGTATGGTATTGGCACAAAAACAGACATGTAGATCAATGGAACAGAATGGAGAACCCAGAAATGGACCCTCAACTCTGTGGTCAACTGATCTTCAACAAAGCAGGAAAGAATGTCCAATGGAAAAAAGGCAGTCTCTTCAACAAACGGTGCTGGGAATATTGGACAGCCTCATGCAGAGGAATGAAACTGGACCATTTCCTTACACCACACACAAAAATAGACTCAAATGGATGAAAGACCTCAATGTGAGACAGGAATCTATCAAAATCCTAGAGGAGAACATGGTAGCAACCTCTTTGACTTCAGCCGTAACAACTTCTTGCTAGACAGGTCTCCAAAGGCAAGGGAAACAAAAACAAAAATGAACTATTGGGACTACATCAAGAAAAAACATTTTTGCGCAGCAAAGGGAACAGTCGACAAAACCAAAAGAGAACCTAAACAATGGGAGAATGTATTTGCAAAGGTCTTATCAGATAAATGGCTAGTATACAAAATCTATAAAGAACTTATAAAATACAACACCCAAAAAGCAAAAATTCCAGTCAAGAAATGGGTAGAAGACATGAACAGAAATTTCTCCAAAGAAGACATACAGATGGCCAACAGACACATGAAGAAATGTTCAACATCACTCGGCATCAGGGAAATACAAATTGAAACTCCAATGACCAGTCAGAATGGCTAAAATGAACAAGTCAGGAAACAACAGATGTTGATGAGGTTGTGGAAAAGGGGGAACCCTCTCATACTGTTGGTGGGAATGCAAACTGGTGTAGCCACTCTGGAAAACAGTATGGAGATTCCTCAAGAAGTTAAAAATAGAACTACCCTATGACCCAGCAATTGTACTACTGGATATTCACTCAAAGGATACAAACGTTGTGATCTGAATGGGAACACCCCCCCCCCCCGCTCCCCCACCCTGGCAATGTTTATAGCAACAATGTTCCTAATAGCCAAACTGTGAAAAGAGCTGAGATGTCCATTGACAGATGAATGGATAAAGATGTGGGGGGCGCCTGGATGGCTCAGTGGGTTAAGCCTCTGCCTTTGGCTCAGGTCATGATCTCAGGGTTCTGAAATCGAGCCCCACATTGGGCTCTCCACTCAGCAGGGAGCCTGCTATTCCCCTCTCTCTCTGCCTGCCTCTCTGCCTACTTGTGATCTCTCTCTCTGTGTCAAAAAGAAAAAAAAAAAAGATATACAATGGGATACTACTCAGCCATCAAAAAGGATGAGATCTTATCAGTTACATCAACGTGGATGAAACTGGAGGGTATTATGCTGAGTGAAATAAATCAGTCAGAAAAAGACAATTATCATATGGCTTCACTTATAGGTAGAACATAAGAAACCAAATAGAGGAGCATAAAGGAAAGGAGGGAGAATAAAATAATAGGAAATCAGAAAGGCAGACAAACCATGAGAGACTCTTAACTTTAGGAAACAAACTGAGAGTTGATGGGGGGCGGGTGGCAGGGAATGGGGTAACTGGGGGATGGGCATTAAGGAGGGCACATGATGGAATGAGCACTGGGTGTTGTATAAGACTGATGAATCACTGAACCTCTATCTCTGGAACTAATAATACACTGTATGTTAACTAATTGAATTTAATTTAATAAAAAAGGAAAAAGGAAAAAAAGAAAAGGAGCAAGATAAGAATGTAATAGGCATGGTGTATTGTAAGGTGGCACGCACCCTAGCAGATAAAGCAAAGAAGAAGGCTAGTGGACTCGGGACAGCCAGGGCGGGGTTTTAAGTTGGGTGGTCAGAGAAAGCTTCCAACAGAAGGTCACAGGAGATAAAGATCTGAGGGATATGAAGGGCTGTGCCTGCAGGTGCCCAGAGGAGATTATTCCAGGCAGAGGGAGGAGAAGAGCAGAGACCTGAGTGGGCTGGGGGAGGGCAGGTGCCTGGCAGGGGGAGGCTGCCTTGTGACTGCCAAAAATTTGAGGAGCAAGAGTGCTGCAGCTTCCAATTTAATTAAGCTCCCTACAGCAGGTAAGCACTCCCCATAAAAATGTATTAATTCCAGTGCAATGTTTGTGCCTCTTTGGGATGTGAGCTTAACACAAAATTGCCGGGTATTCAGGCATCTGCCAGCTGTCTGCGGTCCTCACAGGTATAACCAGGCTCCCTGCCTCCCACCAGAGTTTCATGCATATAAACCATTCAAAGGATTTTCAGGTCATTAGTCATATTTCAGTTTTTATCAGAAGGAAGTATAATAAGGTACATCTCTCCAACAAATGATCATTTCCACCAGGTTTTCATCCACTGGATCTCATTTGCCTCGGCCTTCACAGAGTGTGGAAGTGGGCACCTGGGTGGCTCAGTTGTTACGTGGCTGAGCTCAGTTGGCTCAGTTAAGTGTCTGCCTTCGGCTCAGGTCATGATCCTGGAGTCTGTGGGTCAAGCCCCAAGTATGGCTTCCTGCTCAGTGACGAGTCTGCTTCTGCCTCCATCCCCAGCCCATCCCCTCCCCCACTCGTGCTCTTGCTCTCTCACTCTCTCTCAAATAAAAAAAAAAATAAAAGGAAATAAAATAAAATAAAAACAAATCGTGGAAGGGAGGGAGCTACTGTCCCTACTTGCAGATGAGGAAACTGAGGCTTTCCAAGAACAGTATCCTAGGAAGGAAAGGACCTTTTTCCACTTTCCACTTTCTGTCCAGAGCACAGGCACTACATTCCTCCTCCCATTGTTCTCGAAGCATCCCTCTCCTTGAGGCACGGCTCATCCCTGGCTCATCTTCATGTCCCAGCTCACGGACCATGGGTATAGAGACAGCAAAAGTTTGCTGCTAGATCTGGGATTGTCAGGGTTGTGCTGGAGCTGGCTTACACAGGCCACAAAAATTGTGAAATTTTCAGAAATTTTGCAAGCTGGTTGACATCATGCTGTCGGTTTGAATTCAACCATGTCTTAGTCCATCAAGGCTGCTATAACAGTATACCATAGATGGGTGGCAGAAACAGCAGAAATTTTCTTCTCACAGTCCCGGAGGCTAGAAGCTCAAGCCACAGACAGATTTGGTGTATGGCGAGCATCAGCTTTCTGCTCTATAGATGGCTTTTTATGGTGTCCTCACACAGCAGATGGGGAAGGGAGCTCTGTGGGTCCTCTCTTATAAAGGCACTGATCTCATTCATGAGGGCTCCACTCTCATGACCTCATCACCTCCCAAAGGCCTCATCTCCTAATATCAACCCACTGGAGGTTAGACTTCAACATATGAATTTGGGGGAAGACACAAATATTCAGTCCACAGCAAGCCGTGACATGGAAATCAGCTAACTCTGCAATTCAGGGCTTGCTGTGTTTCCCTTGCAACCCAGGTTGTTAAGGATTTATTTACTGCTATGTTATTGCTTTCAATCCCAATGCTGCCACCTGTTAGCTATGTAGCTTTGCACAAATTACTTAACTCCCGGGTCCTCAGTTTCTCTCACTGTAAACGAGATAGTAACATCCACCCCACGAGAAGCTGCTGAGGATTAATCAAGACATGATAGGAAAAAAGTCACGCCCTGTAGGTGATCCATGAAGAGTGGTATTACTAATATTATCAGGCATTGAAGAAGTGTTGGATGAATTTTGTAGCTCCCCATGGGCCAAGGACACTCCTAATTTCAGAAAAACACATGGGAAATATCAGGAGCAGTCAGAAATAGGTGTCATGGTGGGTCAGGAAATGGGGAGAGCAGAGTACCCCCAAAGACCAATGGCAGGTCCAAGGTAAGTCTTTGCTCTTTCACATGACCTTGGGAAAATCCCATGCCCTTCCTGACTGATTGCAGGATCCCCCATTCACTTGCAGGGATGGTCTAATACAACAGAGTCCATGCCCCAGGCCCAGCCCCACCTCCCATGCACCCTGTGTTTGCATGGCACGACCTCTGTCTCCTCACTTGCCCTCTCCTCAGTCCAGGGCCCACCCTCTGGATGTCAGAAAGCAATGTGGGCCATCCTGTTCCACAGGCATGACCCCAACCCTGTCCCCTTAAGAATAACAAACATATGGCACTTTAAAAAAATAAAATGTGGGCAATCTGTCATCTTGAAAGCACAAGCCAGAAGTTATGAGCGATGTTAACAAATCCTAGAATGGTAAAGTTTGTAAAAAGAGTCCTGAACAAGTCAGCATCACCTCCTGCCCCCTTTATTAAGGCAGTTTCCATGGAGATGGAGGCTGAGGAAGTTACTGACTTGGAAAACCCCCTGAGCATTTTCCATCTGTGTATCCAGGGTGGGCCAGGAGATCACCTGACCCCCAGCACATGGGGGACATGAGTAATCTATATATCTTTAAGTTACCCCATGACCCCACAGGACAGTGACTACTCAAGGTGTCAGGAAGAAAGTGGGGGAGCACATCAACTGTTGGCTTAATGTCTGCAAGCACTATGAAGACAGAGAGTGAGTCTGTCTCAGATGCTGGGACGGTGTTTACCGTATTGCATGCCAGCCCTTAGCACTGAATGCATGAATTTACTGGGCATCAGACACTGGGAATGCAGGGATGAATAGACATGGCCCATCCCCCAAGCAGTTCCCTACTGATGATGGCAACGGACCCACAAGCAGATAAATGTGACTGAGCTGCCTTGTTCGGTAAGAAAGTCCCGCCAGCTGGGGACATGTCTGGCAGTGCTGAAGAAGCTCGATGGAGGACGTGAACCTGGACTATCAACTCCAAGAGGACAAGGCTCCTTTCATCCCTGTACCCTGAGAAAGTTAGATAGTACCTGGTGCACAATCAAAGTCCAATATACACCTATTTAGTGAATGGATACTTGGGGGAGGAGAAGAAGTTCTCACCGTGAACAAAAGGAGACAGTGTTCCAGGTGGGAGAAACTGCCTGTGCAAAGGCCCGAGAGATGAAGACAGCAAGACGAATGACAGGTGTCACTCGTGAGTTGGTTTGGTTGGAACAGAAATGGAGCAAGATGGTAGCTGAGGTTGGTGTCAACAGGAGAGGCTGGCCTAGTGGCAGTCGCCTGGTCATGGAGAGACACGAAGTCTGTGGGTGTGAGGACACCACTGTTGGGTTCTATACAGGGAGACGGTGACCTCGGATTTGCACTTTGGTAAGATGTGCCCAGTGCCCTGGACTCGATGATTGTGTCCTCCCCCATTAAAAGCTAGATGTTGAAACCCTAGTCCCCAGCAGGGTGGTATTTGAAGGTGGGGCCTTTGGGTGAGAAGTACGTTATCAGGTGGAGCCCTCATTGTGGGAACAGTGCCCCTTTAAGAAGGAATAAGAGAGAGAGAGAGAGAGAACGTGAGCTCTTTCTTGCCCTCACCCTGTATGAGGACCTAGCAGGAACCTGCCCACCAGGAAGAAGGCTGTCACCAGACCCCACCATGCCAGCACCCTGACCTCCAGCCACCAGAACAGTGAGAAATACAATTTGTTGTGTACACTGCCTCTTCCATCAGAATCCGGGAGGGCGGCCAGAAATGACCAGGACACCCCGGCAGGGCAGAGTGGTGATGGACAGGTGGGGCTGGAAGTCGAAATGCCAGGTGGGGGACTACAGCCATAGTCAAGGCCAGCAATGATTATTTTTACAGAAATGAGGCTGCTCAGCAACTAGGGATTGTGAAAGGCTTTTATCCTTCATCAAAGCTTCCCAGGGATGGGGGGTCACGGCTGCTAGTCTCTGTCTCCCCCCCCAACTCCTTCCTGCCCCCCTGCTTTAGTCAGAGAAGCCCCACACTTAAACACCTTACACAGTAGTCTCCGCACTTACAACGTCAGGCTCTAATTTAAGGAGGGGTCTCTCTTGGCTCCCATGGCATGCAGAGATCTGTGTCTTAACTTGGTCTGCCGCTACTCAGGGAAGCTTCTAGAAACACACACCGGCTATGAGGACTGTCTGAAATGACTGTGGTTGTCTGTCCTCATCCTCTCCTGCCAGGTATTCACTCCCATGGTGACTTCAGCGGTAAAATGGTCAGGGGATGCACGGGAGCAATTTTAAATGAAACATTTCAACAGCAAGTCTGGTAAATGTAGGCAACCCAGTAAGTGGAAATGGGTTTTGAAACCGAGAATGGGGGACTAAGTGAGTTGTGCAAGCAGTGGAGGCCCACCCCAGTGAGCGGGGCTGAGACGGTCAGCACCATCTCTGGTTCTTGATCTGTGCGGCACCTGCACAGTGGTACCCCGCCTGGTCCTTCCAGCTGCCCTGTGGCATAGCTGTCCTTCTTTTCCCATTTAACAAGAAAGGAAAGTGAGACACAGGGAATCGGTTCGCTCTTAGGGCCGCTCTAGTCCATGACCTGACAGGCTTCAATTGCAGAAGGCCATTTTCTCACAGCTCTGGAGCCTGGAAGGCTGAGATCGAAACGCCGACAGGGTCGTGTTCTGGCGAGAAGCGTCCTCCTGGCTTGCAGACAAGTCTCCTTCTGACTGTGTCATCATCACTTCACAGAGAGACTCTCTTCATCTTCACAGGAGACCCTCTGTTCTGTTCAGGACCCCACCCTAATGACCTCATGTCACCTTAATGAGCCCTGAAGGCTGTCCCTGGATACAGTCACACAGGGGAATCGGCATCGGTATATGAATTGGGGCGGGGTGGGGGGTGGGGAGTCCATGGTTCAGTCCACAGCAGCCTTACAGCATGAGAGAGGCAGGGCTGCCATTAAAAGCCCGAGGACAGACTCTGAGCCCGAGAGCTGAGATACCCCTCCCACCTCTGTCCTGCCCTCTTCTCCCCTGCCTTCCCCTCCCCTCCATCTCTCTCCTGCCCTCCTCTCCCCTCCACCCTACCTCTCTCCTGCCCTCCTCTCCCCTCCCCCTACCTCTCTTCAGCCCTCCCCTCCTTCCCTCCTCTCCCCTCCCCACCTCTCTCTTTTCTTCCCCTCCCCCCCAACCTCTCTCCAGCCCTCCCCTCCTCTCCCACCTCTCCACAGCTCCTGCTAATGCGCTACCCTCACCCTCCTTTGGGTGTGATTTCTCCTTCCCTTTTCCCTTTGTCCCTTTAGTCTTAAGCCTTAGAGAGCAAACCAGCACCACTTAGAACAGGTAAAAATATTGCTCTTGAACAACCTGGATCATCACAGGCTTGGGAACACACATCATTCATTCCTCAGGGGCAAAACTGCCATGCAAATAATCAATGCCCGACCTTCACCTTCCAGTTACAGAGTACATCAGCAAAAAAGCCGAACAAGAAGGGGCACGGGGTGTGTGTGTGTGTGAGATTTCCAAGGCTGCGAAATTGTAAGGAGGTGGAAAGCTGATGTGTAATTAATGCAAAGCGGCGATGTTTTTATGAACCCATCAAGCAATTCCACCCTCTGCTCCCTTCCAGCAGGGGCCAGAGAGGCAGCCCAGCAGAAGTCTGGCAGGAGGGCAGGGGACAGGGCTCAGGCCTTCTCACGCCAGCTGTGGGGGGGGGGGGGGCTGATGCCAGAGAGGCTGGCTTCAGTCCCATCTCCACTTACTCGCAGTGGGACTTGGTTACACCATCTGTATAATGGGGACAATAATATTAGGATGACAGTAGGAAACCAACGAGGCTGTTAGGAGGATGAGGGAAGTTAGGGATACTTATCAATAAATGTGAGAGGTCATTTCCGTCTAACATTGCCCTCCTCTCCTCTCCCCACATCTCTCCTGCTCTGAAAACCTCCGGACACAGTGGGATGGCCTTGAGTTTGAATCACAGTTCCGTTTAGCTTCTTTGAGTCCAGCTTTCCCTCTCTGAGGAAGGGAGCCCAGGGCCCTCGCCTTGCAGCAGGTGATGGGCTCCGACCACCAGGCAGACACACTATGGTTTCCCAGAAACAGGCTCCAGTCTCCCTCTGTGGGTCTCTATCTCCTCCCTCATTCTGGGTTCCGGAGATACAGGTGGGACTCACCTCTTGCCCTCTACCTCTGCTTCAGGAATAGGCATGTGACCTGAACCAGGTCCACCCCCCACCGCATCCCCTTCATCCTCTGCTGAGAATGTGGTGGCTAACAGGGGAAGTCGGAGCAAGCAGCAGGCAGAGCGAGTCACAGCTCTGGAAACAAAGCTAACACCAGAAAGAGACAGACACCAAAGCTGCAGGAATTCTAGACCTCTTTGCTACAAAACCCAAGAGACACTGCTTTGCGCTGAAGCAAGTTTAAGTTTCTGCCCCTATAGCTGCATAAATCTGAGCCATACCCTGTGAGAAGTGCTCAGGACCAATGAGCCGGCTGAGGAGCCCTTCCAGTTTGTTCAGAGCTGGAATTGCCCACCTCCCATCACACACAGACACACAACTTACAACCTCTTACAGTGGGCAAGATTTTCATTTACAGAAAACATACCTTCCTATCCCTCCCCCTCAGCTGACTGTCCAAATGGTCCTAGCAGTAAACCAGAGCATTAGTTAATTTTATTTTAAGAGGGAGGGTGGGGGCGCCCAGGTGGCTCAGTCGTTAAGCCTCTGCCTTCAGCTCAGGTCATGGTCCCAGGGTCCTGGGATAGAGCCCCACATCAGGCTCCCTGTTCAGTGGGAAGCCTGCTTCTCCCTCACCCTCTCCCACTCTCTGTACTGTGTTCCCTCTTCTCTCTCTGTCAAATAAATAAGCAAAATCTTTAAAAAGAGAGAGAGAGAGAGGAGAGGCAGAGGGAGGAGGAGAGAGGATCCCAAGCAGACCCCTATGTGCGGAGCTAGACGCAGAGCTCAATGTCATGACCTGATATCACGATCCGAGCTGACATCAAGAGTCGGAGACTTCACAGACTGAGCCAGCCAGGCATCCCAGCCAAGGCCATGATTATCACCATTAATGGGTGACACTTCGAGATGTGACTCTAACTCCAGCAGCCAGTCACTCCCTCTTGCTCACACTGGGAGTGCCATGCCATGGGGCCCAACGACGGCAGAGAGCGCCCTCCCTCACCCCGCGCAGTCCGCAGTGCCTTCGTCCTGGTGGGTGGCAGTAACCTGCATCTGCCCGCACATCAACGGAGCACGGAAAGGCGGTGCCTCCAGAGGGGCGGCGCCAGCCTAACCCCCTCCTTCAACACGCGTCAGGCATCCGGGCGTCCATCCAGACCCCATGCTCCACTCTAAGGAGTCCCCTGGGAGGATTTAATTCCCACAAACCACTGAAGGGTTTGGCTCGCTGCCCGGAGACACGGAGAACCTGTGCTTGTGCTTCAGGCTCGAGCCTGTAACACAGACTTGGGCTTGTCCCCATGGAGGCGCCAGGGTGCGTGGTGCCTGCCAGGCGCACTGTGGTTTTCCCAAGCAGGACAACTTGTATCGCCTTGGTCTATCACCCCTGTTCGGGGTGCCTCTATGCGTGGAGAGCAAAGGAAAAAATGGGTGGCAGCCTTTTGGGAGTACGCACTAGACTAGACTTTCCCACTGAGGGTCATGAAGGATGCTCACCTGAGGTGCACAATGAAACAACCAGAATTTGTGTCCTAGAACAGCCTGTTCTGTCCCCTTCAACAAGACCCAGCACTGGGAACGCGTAGCAAGTACCTCTGACGTGTCTGTGACTGTGTCAGACTCCCAGAAGCAACCAAGAGAGCCCCTGCCTTCAAGGGGCAAGGGATTCCTCCCTAAGGCCCCAGGCTTGGGTTGGGGCTCACAGCAGGAAGGGCGGGGTGGGTCAAACAGAGACCCACCCGGTGGGACACGGTGGACATGGTGAGGGGCACTCAGCCGGCCTGTGAGCGCCTGTGCTCAAGGGAAGTCTTCTGCCCCAAGGGTCCCCTAAGCTGGATGAAAGGAATGTATGGGGATTTGGTCAGAGGAAGTGGACTCCATTGGTGAGGGGCAGAGGAGAGACGCAGGTGGAAATTTCAGGAAGAGGAAATGTCCTTGCAAAGGCACAGGGGCAGGGAACCACCGGCAGGTGGCATTTCAAGGATGCCAGTTTAAAGCGGAGACAATAGCCAGGAATGGGATGCAGAGAAGGGCCTTTTGGGCCAGAGTCAGAACTTGGAATTTAGCATATCCATTCAGGGCAGCCATCCGGAGGCCTTCTTGCCATCAACACTAGAGGTGACATTTTTTAAAAAACCAAAGTCCCCTCTATTTGGCCTTCTCTTACAGCTTCCCACATGTTTCCTCAGAAATACAAAAGCCTTCTCTTCAAAATCTATTTTCATCTCCCGATTCATCAGGTAAGAGAACAGAATTAATATGAAAAGTGAGATCTTCCAGATGTCATGAGAGAATGTACTCCACAAAACAGCCATTAGAGAACATAACTCAACAAAACATTCAAAAGGGTATCTGCATCCAGAAAATTTTGTTCCCATCTCTCTACCAGGCAGAAGCTTCCTCTCGGCAGAGCGGGCTTTTTGCATGTGGCTCTGCGGTGGAGATGCCCGAGGGAGCCCAGTATGCCGTCACTCACCACAGGTTGACCAGGAAAGGGTGCTCCAGCCCCTGCATGATCTGGAGCTCCCGGAAGACGTTCCGAACCTCGTCCCTCTCGATGCATTTTTGCTTGTTCATGTACTTCATGGCATACATTTTCTTCGTGTCTCGCTTCTGCACGATGCATACCTGAGCAACAATCAAAGGGGAAAACATTCAGGCCAACATTTACCAAAGGGGGGTGGAAAAAGGCAACCCTCTCCCTGCACTTGCACCTCCTGGTTTAAGCCCCTGTTCTGAGAAGCTACTGGTGCACGGTTCTGGCTCTGTCACAGCCTGTCCACATCTGGAAAACGGAGAACTTGGGCCAGATCCACTGCCTTCAAGGGGTGCACAGCTCAGGAGGAAAACAGACAAAAATGCACTAATGTCCGCAGCCTTGAGGCATGCGGCATCTGTGCCAAGTCTCCCCAGGCCCGCCCCACCTGAGCACACACCTCTGCCAGCCCTGCTGTTCTCTGCTCGAGGACTCTCTCTGTCTGCAGTGCCCGCTTTGCTGTCCAGGCAACAGACCAGCAGGAGCAGCATCTAGACTGCAGGACCCTTGCCCATTCCATGGCACAAGTCTGAGAAGTGGCCCACAGGGCACCTGGCTGGATGGCACACCCTTTATGGGCAGTCTTCCTGCCTCTCCTCCCTGACTCCCTTCCCAAATCACCTCCCTGTACTGTTTTCACCTCGCCAGTGCCCTGAACTGAGTCCTCGCCTTGTACTCTGCTCCCAGGGATCCCTACCCTCAGGCACTGAGGGGGCAAGGGTGGGGTGTGACGCCATGATGGCAGCTCCTGGGTACCGAGCACTTTACTGTAGGCCAGAGGCTGAGCAAATGTTCCCCATGACAATCCATTCAATGACCTCTCCAATGAACCCTCCATCTACCCTCGAGTGTGGGAAGTTGTGGCCCTGAGTGCACTCATTAGTGCGCCCAGCATCCAAAAGGCCCTATGTGCAGGACAGAGAGTCAAACCCAGACAGTCTGACTCTGGAGCGACCCCCTTGCTGGGCCGTGGAGGCAGGTAAGAGGACAGGCCATTAGGGAGGGTTCCCTGGAGGAGTTAATGCCTGACCATAAGGACAGAAGGATGGACTGATGGGAAAAGAAGAGGCTTTTAGGGAAATGGAGGGGTCTACAGGAGGACCTGAGGACTGAGGACACCCAGCAAGGAGTGCAGGGCAGCGGGAAATGGTCGTATGCACCGTGAACAACTAACAAGGGCTGTATCAACCTGTTCTTCCAAAGACTGGATAAGTTATTGGCCTTACTTCCTTGGGCCACCACAACACAGAGCCACAAGCTGGGTGGCTTACAAGATACACATTGTCTCTTGGTTCTAGAGGCAAGAGGCCCAAAGTCAAGGTGTCAGCAGGGCCGTGCCCCTCTGAGACTGCAGGAGAAGGTCCTTCCTTGTATCTTCTGTCTTCTGGTGGTGGCTGGCACTCCTGGGCATCCCTGGGGTTACAGCGGGCACTTTGATCTGGCCTCTGCTGTCTCATGGTCTTATCCTCTCTGTGTATCTGCATCTCTGTGTCCAAGTTTCACCTTCCTCTTAAGGATGCCAGTCACTGGATTCAGAGCCCACTCTACTCCTGAATGACCTTCTCTGAACTAATTACATCTGCAAAGATGCTCTTCCAAATAAGGTCCATTCTGAGGTTCCAGGAGGATATGAATTTTGGGGGACACTATTCAACCCAGCACAGGTAGCTATTATGATTCTCACTTGTCAGATAGGAGAGAGGCACAGGAAGTTTGTAGTCCCTCCTCACATCTCTGGACCCAAACCCAGATCCTGCTTTCCCAGCAGGTACTTTCCACCAACACCCTTCCTCCCTGAGAACAGGATACTGGAGACAGAAGGCCAGGGATAAGATCATGGCCCTGAAGCATAACAAATAGCATGGAGGACATGGGGATATAGAGAGGAGAAGGGAGTTGGGGAAAATTGGAAGGGGAGGTGAACCATGAGAGACTATGGACTCTGAAAAACAATCTGAGGGGTTTGAAGTGGTGGGGGGTGGAAGGTTGTGGGAACCAGGTGGTGGGTATTAGAGAGGGCAAGGATTGTATGGAGCACTGGGCATGGTGCAAACATAATGAATACTGCTTTGCTGAAAATTAATTAATTAATTAATTAATTTAAAAAAAAAAAAAAAAGAAAAGATCATGGTCCTGAGTCCCCATCTCAGAGGCTCGGGGTCTTCTCCTGCATGCCACATTGTTCCTCTGCTGGAAATCGGACTCCTTTTATCTCTGACATGTTGTGAATATGTCTGAGGCAGATACAAGACAATGGCGAGAGCCTGAACTCCCTCCCAGGCTTTGCTTCTGCCTCCCTGAGCCCCAGTCTCTGGCTCTCTCTGAAGGGAGTTAGCCAGGCCCACCCTGATCCCCTGCGGGGTGGGAAACTACATGAGACTACATGAGACCAAGGAAGTGGAAGTGCCCAGCATATCAGGGGGCGATAAATATCCTGACTCTTAATGTCTTTAACAGTACATTTCATGCCCCCTCCAAAAGGATGTTCTTCCAGGCAGTAAAATCACCGGCATGAGACTAAAGGTCCATCGAACGTCCTTTCCAGTGACCTTGAAAGTATAAAACACTAAGTAGCAAAGGTGTCCCATGAAAAGCACCGGGAACCCTGGCTTTGTGGGCATCCTAGCAGAGACTTCTGGAACCCTGGACCCAAGTCCCTGAGACCCACATCTGCAGGCAGACATGTGGTGGGCAAGGCTTCTCATCCCTCTCTCTTCTCTTGTGATTTCTCAGAAGTCCACACTGTGAATATGGTTATGGTTAGTTCATATTCATATGTGAATATGAATATGGTTAGTTACTGGATGAGCAGCTATTCTCAACAAAAGATGTCCATGTTCTGCCAGGGCTGGGAGCCCTGAAGTCCAGCAAAGTGTATCGGCTACAGAAGCTTAAGCTGTGATTAGTTCAAGTCCACTCAAGGGCCTGGTTCCAAGGCCTGGCTGATAAAGACCTCCATGACCCTCCCCAGTTGTGGGGGGCAGAAGTGCCAAGAGATGGCTCTCACCCCTGGGCAGGGGGGAGCATGACACTCACCACAGCTCAGAGACAGCACGAGGGGAAGAACTGGAAAAGGCTCTTCGAAGTGCAGTTAGCGTTCCGGCTTTCAAAGAGAGCTGGGGATTGGGATGGAGCTTGGAAGGGAGACTTTGCAAAGCAAGGCAGAGAAGGGCAGTTGACACAGGATGTTGGGGACAGCTTGGAAGTTTGGTTTCACAAACGAATGGGGGGGGTGTTAAGGGATGGGGCCCTGCCAGCTTGACACTGATGAATGAGTGTGGCTGCACCTTGACTCCCTCCTGGATAAACTGAGGGCTTGGATCTGTTCTCTAGGCATCTTAGAGGTACCTTATGTTTCTCAAGAGCACATAGCTCAGGAGGTTGGACCCAGGGCAAGGCGAGGGGTGCTCTGCTCCGGGTCCTCCTGCTGATCAAGAGTGGGACCACTCACCTATGCTTGGCCTCGCTTCCTCATTGGCCAAGCAAGGCTCACAGCAACAACTGAATCAACCTGACCATTAGATCAAGGCTGAAACAGGAGATGTAAGGCAAGTCTAATGTGCTGGGTAGAGATGAACATCTGCTGGGAAGTCACAGACATGCAGAAAGTCTGGGCTCTGGGGACACCCTGACCAGGGCTTATAATCCAGCTTTCTGCTGCAAGAGCCTGGGTAACTCACCCACCCTCTCTGAGCCTCAGTCTGCTCATCAGTAAAGTGGGAGTGATATGTCCTTCCTCCCAGAGTTGTTGTGCAGGCATGAGAAGGGATGCGTCAAATGGTGCAGTATGGTGTCTCACGTCATAGTTGCTAACAGAGGCTAGTTTAATTTGCTTCTCACGGCATTATGCACATATAATGCTCCTGGGACAGAGGCCCTCCACAAATGGCAGCTGTAATTATGATTACCAGGCTTTCATCATAACTGCCATAGAGGGCCCACCTGAAGGAAAAGCAGGGGTGCTGCGGGGAGGAATCTGGACTGGTCAGGGCAACATTTCCTCCTGACCTGATGGAGTGGTTGGGTAGAGCCCTTCACGCTGCCGAACCAAGGAAGTGGGGATACTTGGAAGCAGCCCCCAGGCTTTGTCTCAGGCAGGTGGCTAAGGCACAGAGGATGGAAGGAACAAAACTGGAGAGGAGGGGAAGGGCAGGGGATGGGCAGCCTTAGTTACTGGATGAGCAGCTGTTCTCAACAAAAGATGTCCACGTTCTAACCCCCAGAGCCCGGGAATGTGCCCCTATCAGGATAAAGGGCCTTTGCAGATGAAGTCAAGAGTCCTGAGATCCCTCTGGATTCTGGCAAGCTCTAGATCCAACCAGTGTCTTTATAAGAAGAGAAAAGAAGCAAGAAGACCCAGAGGAGGGGGGGATGTGACCGTGCAGGCAGAACTGGGAGAGATGACAAGTCTATAGACTGAGGCACACCGAGCATTGCTGCCCACCCCCTAAGAGAGAGGCACACACACGGATCTTCCCTTGAGTTTGGGAACTGTCAGATGAGCTTCTGTTCTAAGCCACCAGCCTGTGGTTCTTTGTTATGGTGACCAAAGGCCATCAGTCTATCCATGTTATTCATGGCCAACCACCTGCAGCTGACCAACTTGGCGAAGCGCCTCTGTGGGCTCTTTTGTGTATGTATGTGAGGACTGACCGTCCCGGGTCTATGGTCAGCTCTCTGTGGAGTCCATGGAGTGGGCTGTGGTCCGTGCAGTCACCCAGTAAACATGGGGTTATGGGTGATGGACAAACGGATGCCTGGACTCCAACCTTGAGCCATGAAGCAGGGGGCGCTGACTACACTCTGCTCCCAAAGTCTGTGCTTCCCAGGACCCCACATTCCAGCCGCAGCTCACAGCCTATGTTCTCTCCACATGAGTCCCTGTGAGCAGAACAATCCTGGGCTATTAGAGTTCAATGCGTGAAATTTCAGACGGGAAAAGTTCACTGTCATAACTTCCTAAGTGGACGGTCCCACCTCTGCTCTGCTCTCTGCAGGTGTCCGGCTGCCTAGCGGGGAATTCTGAAAAACGGGACCCTTCAAGGGCTTTCTTTCGCCTTCAGGAAACAAGGTCTGTATCTTGTCATTCCAAGCCCTCCCTGCCTGTTACCTCTGACACACACACGTGGGTGTACACACACTAGACACACATATACACACCACACACATGCATACACACACACCACAGAGAGCACACACACACACATCCACACCACATACAAAACACCACATCAACTATCTCAAGCCCTTTAGGATTTCTTTAAAGAATTCCTCCACCCCCATACGGCCTTCTCCCCTTCCTGCCTCCTCCCCCACCCTCTCACCAGCTAACTCTGTGCCCGTTCACTGCTTTCTTTAGGAAGCTTCCCTTTATCCTTGAACTCCATATTTAGACCCTTCCCAATGGGCTCCCAGAGCCCCTATTTTTAGCAAGCTGCTTCACACACTGGATTATGAATCCTATGCTCCTTCCTATACTGGATTATAAACTCCTGTTTCTTTTCCAACAGTCAGAGCCCAGACATCCTGAAGGCAGGGGCCAGGATACACGGTTCCCTATTGAAACACACTTTCAATAGGGAACTGGGACACGTGAATTTACCACCTTGGCCCCGGACTCCTGGCAGGAGCGTATTCTGTTCCCTCTGCTTAGGATACATCCTCTTGCAGCCCTCCCTGGGCCTCACTCCCTCCGGGCATCGTGCCCTCCTGATCCCAAGGCCTCCCTGACACTGACCTCCAGGCCTGAGACAGAATTCACAAAGGAGCTGGATTTCATTGACTACTGTGTCCACCATGCCCTGTGTGGCCGCAAGCGGGTCAGCATCCTTGGGGCCACTGTTTGGACAATGGAAGAGGAGGGGCTTCTGTTTTTCCAACCTCTGAATCCCGTGGCAGCCTCAGGATGGAGGGAATCTGTTGAAAGCTCATGAGCTCATGGCAGGTGCTCTAGAGGCCAGGTGAGCACTCCTCTCCTCCCTACCAGGTGACTGCCCAGGTCCTGGGAACCTCTGACTTCAAAAGAAAAGCAGTGGATCCCCAGCAACAACCACAGCTCCTTCACAACACAGCACAGATTTCCATGAGAAATCCCAGTTAATGAGGCAGAGAGGGAGAAGTTTGGCCAAAGCCGCTCAAGCTGCCAAAAGGCAAACACTCAATTAGCATTCCTCATTATTCTAATTCAGTTAGGAACGGATGTTATTGCTATGAATCACAACTTATTGGGACAGATAAATAAATGCTAGCTAGCATGGATTTCAGGTGACTTGCCGGAAGGAAGGCATGCGTCACGCAGACATCTCCATGTGGGACTGGAGAAGGGGACCGATGCATATTGCAAACCTCCGCATCCCTGGTGTCTGGGTTGGGGGGGTGGCTGTCTCCAGCCCCCCTTCACATTCAGAGTGCTGGGGATGAAGGTTCTGCAGCACACCCAGGGGTCTGGAAGGGTCCTGGGATTTTGTGGTTTTTAAAGATCCCCCCCGGAAAGTCTGATGGGCAGGCTGGTTGCGATCTGTTCTCTGGACTCCAGGAAAGTCTCTATCCAGCTGCATCTTCAGTGACCTTGACGGTCAGGACACTAATCTCCACCTTACAGGTCAGGCAAGCCAGTCTCTGGGGTCCAGGGGACCCCAGAATCAGAGTCAGAGCTGAGCTGGGAATCCAGAGCAATGTGGGTGCAAAGGCTGGCACTGACCTTCCATGCGCCCCCCCCAGGAGTCCCCCTTGACAGAACTCAGCTCATCTCTCTGCTGCCCACCCACTCCCAGCTACAGTGCACCTAGAAAAGCCTGTTGAGTGAATACACTGCCACTGGTGTGCCCTAAAGCATAATGGTTATGCTTGTAGGAGCGAGATTCTGGAAAACGACCAATGTGGGGACAAGCAAGAAAAAAAATCAGGATGAAATAGGTTCACTAAAGAGAGTACTCATGCTGGATACTATTATTCAAATATCCTACGTGACAGGAAGACTGACTTTGGCATACAATGATTATGAACTGCATAATACACATCCTCCCCCTTCTTACTCTATAATAGGACAATTTTCTTCAAGGAGGCAATGTGATCCATTAAATACTCATTTGTAGCCAGAGGATGCTATCGTTCTGGCTAGTAAGACATTAGTCTGCTGGAGGCTTCTAGGATGTTTTGCTTTCTGAGTAACAGGGAATAACTACAGATGATCCCAATTTCTCTCCTTCACTACTTTTTTTGTCCTTCCTATCCTGAACACATATGTAATGTCTGGGGCTGCAGCAGTCCTTTGTGACCATGAGGCCAAAGGCATCTCAGAAATGCTGAACCTGTTATCATTGAGTCACCTACCTTCAGAATTCTTGTTATGTGAGAAAAATAACCCCTCTTTGTTCAAACCACCAAAAGGCAGACTATCTGTTTCTGGCTGTTGAGAACATTCCCATCTCATGCACAAACTATAGGATTGTTTTTCACAGCACAGAAGGCCCATGTGGACTCTGACCAATAGTGGTTTCTGACCAGTTGTGACGAATGAGTAATCAAAAGTTGGCCTCATAAACAATGAATCTTAGAACACTGAAAAAAACAAAATAAAATAAAAAAGTTGGCCTCAAGAAAAATACTCATCTGGATGAATATTTTGCTCAGCAAACAGTTATGAAATGCCTGCCATGGGCCTGGTACCATGCTAGCTATGAAGATATGGCGCACACATATCCCTCCCCCCCACCGCCCCCCACACACAGACTCAAAGTTAGTGGGATAAGAAGACAATATTCAAGGACAAAAGCCAAAGTCGTTCACCATTAGCCACTGGGCCCTCCACGGCCTGGCCCAACACCCTTCCACGCATATCTGTTTCTCTCCTCCCTGCTTGCTTCCACACTGGCCTCCATGCCCTTCTGTGTCTGCCACCCCCTTTCCCACACATCCTAGTCTTGGGTCCTCACCTCCTCCAGGCTCTGCTCCCCAGTCGCTTTATCAGGTTGACATCCCTGACCTCTCCCTGTGCAAGAGCTACCCCCCTCTCAGTCCTCACTTCCTCTACCACCTGACCAGCTCCTGTCACTGATCATGCTTCTCAGTTGATTTGTTTCTCCCTTGTTGGTCTCCCCTCTGTGTCATAAACTCCATCACAATAGGGAATTTTCTCTCTTTTGTTTGCGGCTCCATCCTCAGTAACTAGAACGGTGCCTGGCACGTGGCAGGTCTCTGACTGCTAAGTGTGGCTGGCTGAGGGAATGAATGGGTAATTGTTTAGGAAAAGGTAGTGCTGTGGGGAAGGGGAGCACATGAGGCTAAGGGATCCAGAAGAGGGATACTAGGTATAACTAGGTAATGGGATTAGGGAAAGCCAGTCTGGAAGAGACTATTTCTGAGTCTTCAAGGGTTGGCTTCATGGGATGGAGATGTAGAGGGGAGAAGGAAAGAAGTATTATCACAGCCCCTCTGGAAGTATGAGATAATGGAACATGCATCGGTGCATGTTAGCATGGGTTATCAGCTTTCTCAACTTGCTCATCTGTAAGATGGGGATAGGAGTGTACTTAATGGGTGGTCACAAAGGTTGCACAGTAAACACTTCCTTCAATATTTACTAATACTATGATTATGATCATCATTCTGAAGGTAGGAGCAGAGATGTCATAGAGATATGCAGAAGTGGCCCAGGAAAGACCCTAGGAACAATTTCACAATCATCATGACAGGTAACTTTATGTGTTGGCTGGGTTGGGTCACGGTGCCCAGCTATACGGTCAAATGTCATTCCGGATGTGTTGGTGGCAGTGCTATGAAGGGTTTTAAAAGTGGATCTAGGTGGGGACACCTGGGTGGCTCAGTTGGTTAAGCAGCTGCCTTCCGCTCAGGTCATGATCCCAGCGTCCTGGGATTGAGTCCCACATTGGGCTCCTTGCTCAGCAGGGAGACTGCTTCTCCTTCTGCCTCTGCCTGCAATTCTGTCTGCCTGTGCTCACTCTCTCCCCCTCTCTCTCTCTGATAAATAAATAAAATCTTAAAAAAAAAGTGGATCTAGGTGTACAATTGTGATTGGATGAAGGACAGAATAAACAAGCAATATGGAAAACTGGGGTGTGGGGAGGAGGGGAGTTCTTCCTGGCAGCAGGCTGGAGAAGATGTGGGAGACAGTTGCAAAAGCTGATCCTGTGTTTTATTAAAAAAAAGTGATGCTACTGATTTCCTTCCCCCAACCCCTGAGTCACTGTGGGAGACCACCCTGTCAGAAAATGCCCCCCGAAAACATGGGAACAAGAGCCCCAGGACAAGCCCTCGTGCTTCTGAGGCCCTTAGTGCTAGAAATGTGTCCTCTTGATATGGTCCATATATACAATGGAGTATTCTGCCTCCATCAGAAAGGAGGAATACCCAACTTTTGTATCAACATGGACGGGACTGGAGGAGATTATGCTGAGTGAAATAAGTCAAGCACAGAGAGTCAATTACCATATGGTTTCACTTACTTGTGGAGCATAAGGAATAACATGGAGGACATTGGGAGAAGGAGAGGAGAAGGGAGTTGGGGGAAATTGGAGTGGGAGATGAACCATAAGAGACTGTGGGCTCTGAGAAAAAAAACTGGGTTTTGGAGGGGAGGGGCTGAAGGTTGGGTGAGCCTGGTGGTGGGTATTATGGAGGGCACATATCGCTGGGAGCACTGGGTGTGGTGCATAAACAATGAATCTTGGAACACTGAAAAAATTAAATTAAAAAAAAAAAAAAAGAAATGTGTCCTTTTAGGTGAAGCAAGTTGGACCCATTCCATGGGCATGAGAAGCCCTGAACATTCTCGTGTAGAGGATGGAATGAGACATCACTATGGGAAGATGTCAGGAAATGCAGGAGGCAGTGAGGTCTCTCAGACTGGTCAGTAATGGATCATTTGCTGCGGTCGATGCTTGAGACTTCATGAGTGAGCCTGCATTTCCTGTGATATTTAGCTCTTAATAAAGCGATCCCCAAGAGCCAGGAAATTCCTCCAAAGTATGCCTCAAGCCAAACACGACCTAATTAATATGAAACGAATAAATATTTCATTAAAAAGAAATGGATTCCATCTTTTATAAAAGATGTCTGTACAAACAGTAAGGGCTCCTAGTAAAAGCACCATGTTTAAGAATTCTAAAAATGACTCTTATGTAAGAGGAACAGCTCACAGGCGCAGGAAGTTAGGCAACTTACCCAGAGTCACTCGCCTGAGCCAGATTTCCAACTTAGCTCTGTCAGACTCTGGATTTGTATCTCTCTAACCCTCATGCTATAAACTAACATGTGCATTTTCTTAAAGAGAGCAACCATATACTCCAAATCCCCATTGCGGCAGACATGGTGCTAGCTGAGAATCTGATACACAGCTACTGTTTCTTGTCCCATTGCTAACTGTCCCTGCCACAGGACCTTTGCACCTGCTTCTCCTTTTGTCCATGCTGTTCTTTCCCTCAGATCTTCACATGGTCTGCTGTCCTGTCAGCAATCAGAGCTTAGTTTAAATATCTCCTTCTCAGGCCTTCCCTGTTGCCCTTCTCCTCCAAGGAAAGCAGTCTTATCCTCCTGGGTTGCTGTTCTGTACACTTTCTGCAGAAAAACGATCATCACTACGTCATTGTGTTTGCTTAATGCTTGCGTTTTAGTGTCTGGGCATCAGGAACCTTGCCCAGCTTGTTCACCACACCATGACAAGCACCTGGAATAATGTCGAGATGGAACAGCTGCCATCAACACTGACTGATTCCTGCTGCGTGTTCTACCATGCTACCATTATCTTGGAGGCCCAGCACTTTAAAAGATCAAAAAAAAAAAAATCCAAAACACTAAGTTAAAAAACAAACAAACAAACACCTAAGCCAAATATTTCTAAACACTCAAACTTATAAATGTACATAGAAAATGCAATCTGGGTTTAATTCCAGAATGGATTTATTACTGTCTGATCACTAAATTGGTTAGTCTGCTATTAATCAAATATGGTTTTTTTACATGACAAATTCACATGCAGATGAAAGTCTGGACTGTGGAATGAGACAACTAATAACATGCTTAGGTATGGAAATGATCATCACTACACAGTGAGGCAGTGTGGAGTCTGGGATGACCATCCTGATTAGTCTTATCCAGAATCTTCCTTTGAGGGACATAAAGAGCTATTGTCATAAAACTCTTGCCACTCTCTACTTTATGTGCAGACTGCCTTTAGCTATTCCATGAATTTTAATTAACTCCTGATTATTCTGCTTCAACCCTGAGGCTCTTTAAGCAGAAGGCCTAATGGCCAATCCAAGAAAGACACTTGTGAAGCAAGGTTCACAAGACACTGCTCAGAAGGTTCTGGCAAAAGTTCCTCTTCCTTCCTTGAAAATTATTATGCCCTATTGACTTCAAAGTCAACTGAGATGGGAACACTTCACCCTGCACTGTCTGTGCTGTCATAGAGGAAAGCAGACTGGCTCCATCTTTGAAGGCTCAAGGGGTGTGTGTGGAGGGCAGAGAGGGAGGCCACAGAGGGACTGAGGGAGCTGGAGGGCTAGTCATGAGACACACATCTGTAGCAGGGGAGACAGTGCAGTTCAGGACCCTCACCCAGGGACAGTCGGAAAAACAGTCAGCCAACTTCATCGGCCAACTACTTAACTATCAAGTGCCTCATTCACTTATATATATTCATGCATACATACGTACCGTATCCATAGCACAGATCTATACACACCTGTGTACAGGTAGATTCTTTTTTTTAATGTTATGTTAGTCACCATGCAGTACATCATTAGTTTTTTTTTTTTTAAACACTTATTTATTTATTTGTCAGAAAGAGAGAGAGAGCACAGGCAGGGGGAGCAGCAGGAAGAAGGAGAAGCAGACTCCCTGCCGAGCAAAGAGCCTGATGCAGAACTTGATCCCAGGACCCTGGGATCGTGACCTAAGCCAAAGGCAGACCCTTAACCAACTGAGCCACCCAGGCATCCCCATCATTAGTTTTTGATGTAGTGTTCTATGATTCATTGTTTGCGTGTAACACCCAGTGCTCCATGCAATCCGTGCTCTCCTTAATACCCACCACCAGGGTCACCCATCCCCATGCCCCCTCCCCTCCAAAACCCCCTGTATAAGTAAATACATGGTGCTTGGGGGTTTTGTGTGTGTGTGTGTGTGTGTGTGTGTGTGTGTAATATGTTGCTTGATGGGTATACATATGTCTATCCATATATCTATGTATGTATCTATATACTATATATATATATATATACACATTGCTGTATATCACATGTTTAAATACTATATATTATACATAACTATACCAATATATTATAGCATAATATATATTATAGTATATTATTATATAACTGGGATCAAGTTCCGCATCAGGCTCTCTCAGGAGTCTCCCCCTGACCACCAAGGTTTCAGCTGATATGCATGTGATGAAAGCTGGTTTCAAACTAACTTCTGTATTTGGGAGGGACATGTGGAAAGAAGACAGGCTATGTGTGGCAGTGGTGTCCTCTCCAGACCTCCAAGTCATCCTGAATGTAAGAGGGAGATAATAATGCCCAGCACACTGGGCCATTAGGGGGACAGGATGATAACAGGTGCCTGGTTCCCAGGACAATGACTGTGAGTTTCTGACCAGTCAGGACTTTGTAGGTTGCAAATGTTGGGAACCCATCATGATCTCATGTAAGCAAAATAGGATGCCAGTTCTGGTAGCTGGTCAAGAGAGTGAAGGGCCCAGAAGACTAGAAGGACACACTGATGGTGGCACTGGGGGTGTCTACCTGTGTCCCCTCTCATACGCCTTCATGCACAGCAGGAAGCTCACTATGAGCCCTTGAGACTCTTCTGGGGAACTTTTCTGCCGTCAATGGGACAAGCCAGAAGTGCAGGAGGTAATGTAGCTTGGAGCAGCCCTCCACCAATGAAGAAGGGGGAACTGTGCATAAAAACATCAGCTTCTCTAAGTTCAGCTGCTCCTGGGGGACACTATGCACTGTCTTCCAAAGGTCCCACGGAAAGGTAAGTCTGGGTGCCACAGTGGTGAATGGTTCATCCAGTGCCTATCACTGGCTACCTCCCTTTCTCTTTCTCACTCGCCTTCTTTTGCAGGTGGTTTTTGGGTTTGCCTCCTGATAAACTGCTTGCACTTCGGTATGAGCTTCTGGAAGAACTCAACCTCAGGCAGTGACCAGCAGGGCCATCAATGGTGAGGCAAGCAAGGAGTCTAGAGTACACAGTATAGGAAGCAAGTACTGACATGCATTTACAGGACCCTGGAAGCAATGACTCCTTGAATTTCGTACCTGGGTGCCATGCTTGCTCTCTCTAGTTTGGATCCTATCCTAGAGGACCCTGTCTTCCCCACCCACCTCTTACATCTGTTTGTTCCTTTTCTGTGGGCCTCATTCTTTCCTTCTACCAATAGACTTGCTCCTGAGGTGACTGGATGGTGCAGTCAGTTGAGGGCCCAACTCTGGGTTTCAGCCCAGGTCATGATCTCAGGGTCCTGGGATTGAGCCCTGTATCAGACTCTGTGCTCAGCGTGAAGTCTGCTGGAGATTATCTCTCTCTCCCTCTGTTCCTCCCCCTGCTCAAGCTCTCTCTATCTCTCTCTAAAATAAATAAATAAAATCTTAAATAGACCTTCACCTTCACCAACTGCTGAGAAAAACAGCAACCAACAAATACAGACCTGTTTTCTTATGTCAGTCATGAGGGGAAGAGAACAAGCCTATCACCACTGATTCTAAGGAAAGACTCCGAATGACTGGGCTTGGGTCTCAAGGCCACTCGTGAGAGGAAGCACCGGTCTAGCTGAATACGGTCCTGTGGCTGGCACACAGACATATCACGTGCCCCTCTTAGATGGTGGGGGGGGGGTGGTCCGGGCACACCCTGAGTAGAAAGGTGTTCTCTAAAGAAAGGGATGCTATGATTGCTATGATAATAACAGACAGGATTGCAAAGCATGCTGAACAGTCAAAAACTGCAGCCCTTACGTTCCTTCTGGTTCTCTGTCCTCTTTCCATTTCACAGATGAGAAAACGAAGCTTCAGAGTATTTAATCTACTTTCCCAAGGATCCACAACTAACACATACCAGAGTCGGCCTGACTCCCACACCTAAAGTGTTTCACTGGATAGACAGAGATCAACCTGTTGGGCCATAGCTGTCCAAAAATGCAGCCATAGAAGAATTATTATAAAAAAAATCAGTAAATTCTTGTTTAAATAAATCAGTGGATTGCCCACAAATGTTACTGTACTGGGGAAGCACAACTCTCCCAGCATAAAAGTAAAATGAGATTTCTGTGCTTTCACATGTGCTCCTTCCTGATAATGAAGGCTACTGACATAGTTTAACAATGAAATGTCTTACTCAAAAACTCTTAATAAACGCCAGATATTGAACCCACCAAAGGCAGGAATTAAAGCCAAAATATCCTTTCAATATTAGGAGGGTGGTTTTCTGCCTCCTTTGCCAGTCCACCTCCACCTTGAGGTTCATAATAGGCACACAGACTTCATCTGAATCTACAATGAAAGGCAGTGATTATTGGTATTTGACTAGAACAAAGCTAGGTTCTATTGCCTGAAAGTCAACCAACCTCATCCTGAATCCTGGATGCTTGTGTACATCCTACATGAATTTGGGTGTCATCAAGAAACTGCAACCCAAGAGAGACTTAAAAACTGAGCCTCTAACAAGCTTTCGTTTTTCAAAACATCCACAATCACAGTAGTTTTAGTACATGTATGCCCTGGACTAAGGTTCTAAGAGCCAAGCCAGCAGGCAAACAGCAGCACAGGTGTGGGCAGCCACCTCGACCAAATTTTCAAGGAAGACAACAGGATAAATCAATTCAGAAATTAGGAGGCTACATGCACACAGATTTGATAGTGGGCCATGAAGTGGTGCAGAGGGTTCCCGACCAAAGTATCAATGATGTGACAGTAAAAATGATATGCTTCCATGCTCAGCATTAGGATGACAAACAAAAGAAAGTTTCAGTAGGATTTCTAAAATATGTATTGTTGTTATGGAAGTTCAGCCACTGCCTGTGAGATTACAGGCAAAACTCCTAAATTCTCTCAGCCACAACTCCTCTTCTGAGAAATCCAGAGAAAGGAACCGTCCAATGTGGCACTTGAGCTCTGTCCATATTGTTGGACCCATAAAGATCACAGTATGGGTCAGGCTATAAGCAGTCTAGTGAAGAAAAAAAACAACAACAACAAAAAAAAACCTGGGTGGACTGAGATTTGTGTGCCTCTCCAAGAGACAGAGTATGCATTGTAAGTCCAACCAAGTGAATTGTTTATTAAAAATCTATTTTCTAAGAAATACAATGGAATTCAAAGTCTCTACAACATAACATTCTCAATGTCCAGGATACAACCCCAAATGACTCAACACATAAAGAACCAGGAAAATGTGACGCATTTTTTATAAAGATGAACCCTAAAATGACCAAGATGTTGGAATTAACATAAAGGACCTTAGAGCAGTTACAATGGCTATGCTGCACAAAGCAAAGGGCAATATAGTAAAAATAAATAAAAATATAGGAAATTTAAGAAAGAGAGAAAAACTATTTTTAAAAACTCAAGAATTTCCACTTAGGTATTAGGCACATCATAGTCAAACTGCTGAAAGTTAAAGATTAAAGAAAAATCTTAAAAGGAGACACATTATATATCAGATAGCAATGATTCAAGGTTTCCTGACTTCTCATCTGCAACTATGTAGATCAAGCCACAATGGTACATAATCTTTACAGTAATGAGAAAAAAACTGTCAACCCAATAATCTGTATTTAATAGATATATTTTCCAAAAGAGAAAGTGAAATGAGATGAAGGAAAAAAATTAAAAATATATATTTCAGATAAATTAAAATTAAAAGAATGCACTGGCAGCAGACTTAACACCACATAGAATACTAAGGGAAATTCTTCAGGCTGAATGGAAATGACATCAGAGAAAAATGCAGGCTTGCATGGAAGATATAAGATAAAAGGTAATTAACAAGGACTATTTTCTTCCTCCTAATTTTTAAAAACCTCCAAAAATACATAAATATTGCTAATATTATTATATATGTATATATAATTTATAATTTAAATATATATATTTTAAGCAAAAAGCTCTAATATTGTTTTGGAAATTTATAATTTAAAAAACTATAATATATGTGACAACTGTAGTATAAAGTTTGACTGAGGTGGTAAGTGGACCTATACTGTTGTCAGATTTTTACATTTATGTCAAGTATAAAATATTAACTCTAAGGAGACTGTGAATTAAATTAAGGATGTATACTAAAAGTCCTAGAGCAATAATTTTAAAAGATAATAGAAAAAAGTAAAACTATAAAGTCAATAGAAAAATTAAATGAAGATTCTAAATTTCTAATTAATCCAAATCCAAAATAACATGGGAAAAGAGAGAGAGAGAAGCAGAAAACAAATAAAATCATAGCAGACCTAAATCAAACCAAATCAATAATTATATTTGCTATCAATGAGCCAAACACTCCAACTAAATGATAGAGATTGCCAGAATGAATTAAAAAAAAAAAAAGGAAGACTTAACAATATGCTAGTGAAATATAAAAACACAGACAGAATGAAAGTGAATGCATGAAAAAAATATATGTCATGGAAACAGTAAGCACCAATAAGATAGAATGGCTATAGTAATCTTGGAGAAAATAAGCTTCAAAGTAAATATTAGATACTATTAACAAAGACAAAGGAGAACATTTCACCATGAAAATAGGGTCAATTCATCATGAAGACACAACAATCATACATGTGTATGTGCTGAGCTACACATTCAAAGTATAAGAGGCAAAACTGACCAAACTAAAGGATGGAGAATTATCTCCATAATGAAACTTGAAGATTTTACACAACTCTCTCAGAAAGGGATAAAACAACTAGATTTTAAAAATCAGTAATGACTGGGCGCCTGGGTGGCTCAGTGGGTTAAGCCGCTGCCTTTGGCTCAGGTCATGATCTCAGGGTCCTGGGATTGAGTCCCACATTGGGCTCTCTGCTCAGCAGGGAGCCTGCTTCCTCCTCTCTCTCTCTGCCTGCCTCTCTGCCTACTTGTGATCTCTCTCTGTCAAATAAATAAATAAAATCTTTTAAAAAAAAATCAGTAATGACCTAGAAGATCTAAATAACATTAACTACCTCAACTGATATTTATTGAATATTGTACCCAATGACTTTTTAAAATTATGTTATGTTAGTCACCATACAGTTCATCCTTAGTTTTTGATCTAGTGTTCCATGATTCACTGTTGGCATATAACACCCAGTGCTCCATGCAATCCAGGCCCTCCTTAACAACCATCACTGGTTGTTAAGTGATGGAGCACTGGGTGCTATATGCAAACATATGTTAAGTGATGGAGCACTGGGTGTTATATGCAAACATCCCTCTATCCCCCTCCCCTCTAAAACCCTCAGTTTGTTTCCCAGAGTCCGTAATGGTTTTAATTACGTAATATTTTAATTTTCATTAAAATTTAAAATCTCCCTGCCTCAAAACACACTGCTAGTAAAAGTAATGGGCAAACCATATTCTGGTTAAAAAAAAAATCTCATATCTGACAAAGGACTGGTATCTCATGGTTTGTTTCCCCCTCTGATTCCACCGCTTTGTTTTTCCCTTCCTTCTCCTAATGTCCTCCATCTTATTCCTTATGCTCCACAAATAAGTGAAACCATATGATAACTGACTTTCTCTGCTTGACTTATTTCACTTAGCATTTCACTTAGCATCTCCTCCAGTCCGATCCATGTTGATACAAAATTTGGGTATTCATCCTTTCTGAAGGCCGAATAATATTCCATTGTATATATGGACATCTTCCTTATCCATTCGTCTGTTGAAGGGCATCTTGGCTCTTTCCAAAGCTGGGTTATTGCGGATATTGCTGCTATGAACATTGTGCATGTGGCCCTTCTTTTCACTACCACTCTATCTTTGGGGTAAATACCTAGTAGTGCATATTATACCTAATGACTTTAAAATACATGTTTCTTTCAAGTAGGCATGGTGTATTCTAAAATAAGCAATAAACTGGGCATAAATTTGAGCCTTAATAAATGGAAATGGATTAAAATTTCACAGAGTATATTCTTAGAACACAGTAGAATAAATTAGAATCAAGAATACTAAGAAGTTTAGAAGAAAAACCCCCAAATGTTTGGAAATTAAAGAACACATGCCTAAAAAATGCATGGGTCAAAGAAGAAATCATAAGAGAAATTAGAAAATATTATAAACTATGTACTAATAAAAATATAATGTTTTAAATTTTGTGTGCTATAACTAAAGCAGTACTTGGAGATTTACAGCTTAAAAAGCATATATACATATGTGTGTGTGTATATATATATATACATATATATATATTTGGCTTACCCAATTACAATTTAATACTGCTCAAATTTTTCACATTCAAGTTACTTGATAGAAATACTTCATTTTCTAACTTGCCAGAACTGATTTTTTCATAAGCACAGTTCTTTAATTAGAGATGAAAAGTTTTTCATTTGCTCATCTTTAAGATTTTATTTTTTTAATTTAATTTAATTTTTTTGTGTTCCAAAATAGATATATATTTTTTTAATTTTGTTTATTTGACAGAGAGAGACACAGCAAGAGAGTGAACAGAATCAGGGGGAGTGGGAGAGGGAGAAGCAGGCTCCGTGCTGAGCAGTGAGCCTGATGTGGGGCTCCTAGGACACTGGGATCATGACCTGAGCCAAAGGCAGATGCTTAATGACTGAGCCACCCAAGCACCCCCAAAAGTATATTTTTTAAAATGTATAAAATCTGTAACCGATCACTCCTATATTGACAATCTAAGAATATATAAACTGATCAGGGGAATAAGAGAAAGAACAAATTACTAATAACAGAAATGAAAGAGGAGTTATAATTACAGATTGTATAGAAATTTAAAGGATCATATGATAATATTATAAATATTATAAATTACCTTATGCCAACAAATTTGCTAACACAGAGAAAGGTTGCTAAATCCCTTGAGCATTTCAGCTTAACAAAATTCACATAAGGAAAAACCTCAGAAAATCTGAAATTGATTTTGTTGTCAAAAGCTTTTCCACAAAGAAAACCCTATACCAAATGACTTCATTCATAAATCCTATCCAATGTTTAAAGAAGGTAACACCAATTCTACACAATATCTTTCAGAAAATAGAACCCAAAAGTAGAACTCCCACTTGTACAAGGTATCTGATTTTATACAAGGTCACCAAAGCAAGCCAGTGAACAAAGGAAAGTCTTTTCAAGAAATGAACTTCCAAAAAAAAGAAAAGAAATGGACTTCCATATACAAAAAAAAAAAAAAAAAATAGACCCTCAGCACTTCCCTCCCAACACACACACAGTTTATTTCAAGATACATCATAAACTAACCCTATAAGCTAAAGCCATAAAGCTTTCAGAAAGTGAACATAGTACAATATCTTCATGACTTGAGTACATTTTCTTGAGCCAAGTTTTCTCACACAAGTCACATAAAGTAATAACCTTATAAGTTAAAACACTTAACAAATTAGACTTCATTAAAATTTAAAATCTCCCTGCCTCAAAACACACTGGTAGTAAAAGTAATGGGCAAACCATATTCTGGTTAAAAAAAAAAATCTCATATCTGACAAAGGACTGGTATCTGTATATATAGCCCATACCTCAGTAATAAGAAGAAATCAATCCCTCTTGATATCCTGTTTTCATTTCCTTTGGATATTTACCCAGAAGAGGGATTGCTAGATCATACAGTATTTTGAATTTTGAATTTCATTCTATTTTTTATTTTTTTAGGAACCACCACTCTGTTTTCCATAGTGGCTGAGCCAATTTATATCCCCACCAACTGCAAGAGGGTTCTCTTTTCCCACATCCTCACCAATACTTGTTATCTTTTGTCTTCATGATAATCAACCCAACATGAGTGAGTAATATCTCATTTTACTTATTATAAATATGCATTTCCCTGATGATTACTTAAGCACCTTTTCAGGAACCCATTGTCCATCTGCATGTAATATTCAGAAAAAAATGATTATTTATTTCCTCTTGTCCTTTTTTTTTTTTTTTTTTAAGATTTTATTTATTCACCCGACAGGCAGAGATCACAAGTAGGCAGAGAGGCAGGCAGAGAGAGAGGAGGAAGCAGGCTCCCCCCTGAGCAGAGAGCCCGATGTGGGGCCCGATCCCAGAACCCCGGGACCATGACCTGAGCCGAAGGCAGAGGCCCCAACCCACTGAGCCACCCAGGCGCCCCACCTCTTGTCCTTTTTGAATAGGATTTTGTTGTTGTTGTTACTGAGTTGTAGGAGTTTCCTATATAGTGTGCATATTAACCCCTTTTGTGATATGTGATTTGCAAATATGGTCTCCAATTCTGTAGGTCACCTTTTCATTTTGTCGACTGTTTCTTTTGCTGTGTAGGAGCTTTTTAAATTTGATGTAGTCTTACTCATTGATTTCTGTTTATGTTTCTTTGCTTTTGGTATCATACCCAAAAAACCATTGCCAAGATCAATGTCAAGGAAACTTTTCCCTATGTTTTCCTCTAAGAGTTTTATACTATCAAATCTTATGTATCAATCTTTAATCCATTTCAAGTTAATTTCTGCGGGTGGTGTAAGATAGGGATCCAGTTAAATTTTTCTGCATGTGATTATCCAGTTTTCCCAGAACCATTTGTTTTTATTTTTATTTTATTTTATTTTTTCAGCGTTCCAAAATTCATTGTTTATGCACCACACCCAATGCTCCATGCAATATGTGCCCTCCATAATACCCACCACCAGGTTCACTGCAGCCTCCCACCCCTTCTCCAAAACTGTCAGTTTGTTTCTCGGAGTTCATAGTCTCTCATGGTTTGTCTCCAGCTCTGATTTCTCCCAACTCACTTCTCTTCTCCATCTCCCAGTGTCTTCTTTGTTATTCCTTATGCTCCACAAGCAAGTGAAACCATATAATTGACTCTCTCTGCTTGACTTATTTCACTCAGCATAATCTCCTCCAGTCCCACCCATGTTATACAGAAGTTGGGTATACAACCTTTCTGATGGAGGCATAATACTCCATTGTATATACGGACCATATCTTCTTTATCCATTTGTCCATTGAAAGGCAGCTTGGTTCTTTCCACAGTTTGGTGATTGTAGCCACTGCTGCTATGAATATTGGGGTACAGGTGGCCCTTATTTTCACTACATCTGTATCTTTGGGGTAAATACCCAGGAGCACAATTGCAGAGTCATAGGGGAGCTCTATTTGTAATTTCTTAAGGAATCGCCACACTGTTTTCCAAAATGGTGCACCAACTTTCATTCCCACCAACAGTGTAAGAGAGCTCCTCTTTCTCCACAACCTCTCCAACACTTGTTGTTTACTGTCTTAATTTTGGCCATTCTAACTGGTGTAAGGTGGTATCTCAATGTGGTTTTGATTTGAATTTCCCTGATGGCTAGTGATGATGAACATTTTTTCATGTGTCTGTTAGCCATTTGTTTTTTTTTGTTTGTTTGTTTATTTGTTGTTGTTTTTTTTTTTTTAAGATTTTATTCATTCGACAGAGAGAGATCACAAGTAGGCAGAGAGGCAGCAGAGAGAGAGAGGAGGAAGCAGGCTTCCCAACAAGGAGAGAGCCCGATGCAGGGCTGGATCCCAGGACCCTGGGATCATGACCTGAGCCGAAGGCAGAGGCTTAAACCCTCTGAGCCACCCAGGCACCCCGTCTGTTAGCCATTTGTATGTCTTCTTTGGAGAAGTGTCTGTTCATGCCTTCTGCCCATTTTTTTGATGTGATTATCTGTTTTGTGTGGGTTGAGTTTGAGGAGTTCCTTACAGATCTTGGATATCAGCCCTTTGTTTGTATTGTCATTTGCGAATATTTTCTCCGATTCTGTGGGTTGCCTCTTTGTTTTTTTGACTGTTTCCTCTGCTGTGCAGAAGCTTTTGATCTTGATGAAGTCCCAAAAGTTCATTTTACCTTTTGTTTCCTTTGTCTTTGGAGACATGTCTTGAAAGAAATTGCTGTGGCGGATGTCGAAGAGGTTACTGCCTATATTCTCCTCTAGGATTTTGATAGATTCCTGCCTCAGGTTGAGGTCTTTTATCCATTTCAAGTTAATCTTTGTGTATGGTGTAAGAAAATGGTCGAGGTTCATTTTTCTATACATAGCTGTCCAATTTTCTCAGCACCATTCATTGAAGAGACTTGTCTTTTTTATGCTGTATATTTTTTCCTGCTTTGTTGAAAATTATTTGACCATAAAGTTGAGGGTCCATATCTGGGCTCTCTACTCTGTTCCACTGGTAATACTTACCAGTAGTTCCACGTAATACTTACACTGTAGACTTACACAATGTTATATGTCAATTATATCTCAATAAATTTCTCTAACAAAACAAATGCAATAAAGATGTTTAGAAAAGTGGGGGAAAAAACAAATAGCCTTTTCTTTTTAATGGCAAAAGCTTTGCACAGAAACTCCACAAAGGAAGATACGTGACTGGCCATTAGCACATGAAATAAATGTTGATCATTATTAGTCATCAGGAAGTACTCATTCAAGTTACACTGAGATTCCACTGAACACCCATCAGAAGAGTGAAAGTGAAAATCTGTTGGTAAGGGTGTGAAACGAGGATCTTTTAGGAGTAGTATAAAATGGCACAACCATCTTGGAAAACCTTTGGGCTGTTTTGCACAAAACAACATACACCCAGTCTACGATCCAGCAATTCCAATCCTAAATATTTATTTAAGCATATGAGGTCATATGCTTATGAAAAAAAGACAACATAAATTTTTGCAGCAACTTCATGAAAAAAAAAAAACCAGTAAAACCTAGGAACAGAAAAAATAAGAAACAACAACTAGGAACAGTCCTGGAGTCTGTTACGATGAAAATAGATTACCAACTGATATAGTAATAGAACGTAATACTATTATCAATGAAAAGGAAAGAACCTGTTGCTAGATGAAACTCAAGAACATTAGGCTCCAAAATTATTATGTGTACAAAATACTCAGAAGCATTACACAAAAGATCGCTTATGTAGGAATCCATTTACATTAGGTTCTAAAATAGGGAGACCTCCTCTATGGAGGAAGTGTGGTTGGGATGAGGATGAGTTTTGACTGGAAAGTCTCAACAGGGGAATTCTGGATGACAGTAATCTTCTATATCTTTGGGGAGGTGCAAATTACACAGATATATGCATTCCTCAAAAGTCAGCAAATGCAAATGTAATATTTGTGCATTGTACTGTATGTACTCTTTACACCAAGAAAAACTAGATGAATCTTTTTGCTAAAATATTTAGGGGAAGGGTACAGATATTTGCAATTTACTATAAAATGAATAAAAGGTAACATGGATTAATAAATAGAAGGATAGGAATTTCACAAAATAAGTTTGATAAAATGTTCATGGTAGAATGGACATGGTGGATATGGATGCTTACTATGACATTCTTTCAACTTGGCTGTATTTTTGTAAATTTTCCTATTAAAGTGTTAGAAAATATTAACACACATCCAGTCAACCCTGACCCTTAGGGAAAGGGTACTTTTATTTTTTTTTTGCATTTTTCTTTTTTTTTTCAATTTATTTATTTTCAGAAAAACAGTATTCATTATTTTTTCACCACACCCAGTGCAATCCGTGCCCTCTATAATACCGACCACCTGGTACCCCAACCTCCCACTCCCCGCCACTTCAAACCCCTCAGATTGTTTTTCAGAGTCCATAGTCTCTCATGGTTCACCTCCCCTTCCAGTTTATCCAAATTCCCTTCTCCTCTCTAACACCCCTTGTCCTCCATGCTATTTGTTAATGCTCCACAAATAAGTGAAACCATATGATATTTGACTCTCTCTGCTTGACTTATTTCACTCAGCATAATCTCTTCCAGTCCTGTCCATGTTGCTACGAAAGTTGGGTATTCATCCTTTCTGATGGAGGCATAATACTCCATAGTGTATATGGGTACTTTTTGAAGTCTGAATTCAGTTCCTCCAAATCCACCCCATACACACGAATCTCCTGGGCTTCTCACTGTCAGTGTTCTTCAGACTGGACTTCAGTTATCTGTTTCTTTCTCTGCCTCCTCCGTGTATGTAAGAGATCCCCAAAAGGAGGCACCACATCTGGTTCATTTCTGTGACCTCAGAACCTAGAACAGGGCCCAGAACAAACTGATCCACTGTATGAGGGCAGGCAGGTGAGGTAAGCAGGAGCATAGAGGAGCAAATAAAAGAGGGAATAAAAGAAAGGAAGTAACAAACCAAAGCTGCTTGGTTTTATATCAGCCCCTGATTGGTTGGTTTTATATCAGAAGCTGCCAATAACAAGACACAGGGATGAGAAAACTAAGAGAAACCACAACGACAAGGGTTCTGTTAGAGCCAGAGCTAGATGGCTTACCAAGAGGAGGAGGGCTATGTAAAATCAGGAGCCTTGCCAAGCCTGGCCCGCCATTTGTCAACAAGGAAAGAGGTCATGAACGGTGAGATGTTCTGGGAACGTAAGTGTACCTACCTGCCCCAATGCCACACTTATGCCCAAACAAAGGACTCTTCAGGGGACCTGGGTGGCTCAGTGGGTTAAGCCGCTGCCTTGGGCTCAGGTCATGATCTCAGGGTCCTGGGATCGAGTTCCGCATCAGGCTCTCTGCTCAGCAGGGAGCCTGCTTCCTCCTCTCTCTCTCTGCCTGCCTCTCTGCCTACTTGTGATCTCTCTCTGTCAAATAAATAAAATCTTAAAAAAAAAAAAAAAGGACTCTTCATGCAAGAACAGTGCATGTCACCTACTTCCAAAAAAGCACATTTGGGGGGCACCTGGACAGTTCAGTCGGTTAAGTGTCTGACTCTTGATTTCACCTCAGGTCATAATCTTAGGATTGTAAGATGGAGCTCTGTATTGGGCTCCACACTCACCACGGAGTCTGCCTGAGATTTTCTCTCTCCCTCTGCTCCTCCCGCATAAACTTATGCTCTCTCTTTCTTTCTCACAAAACAAAAACAAAAACAAACCACACTTGGTAAAAGCCTCCCTTACCTGACTTCCTGCTGCCTCAGGGAAAAGTACCAAGCACTGAGGGGTCACTGTCTACCAAGCAGAACTTCAAATTCTGGGCTGTGCCACCTCATTTAGGTCTCATGCAGCCTGACATGGAAGACACCGACATGCCCATTTTACATGTGAGCAAACAGAGGCTTGGACCCTACAATGCTGTCATTTGCACCCCTGTGTGCCTGACACCCGAGCGTCTGTGCACCCACAAACCCTTGCTGGCTGATGTCCCAGAGGTAGTAACCATCCCAGGGTAAATTCTTGTTTGCTGGAGGATATTGCATAAGGATGAGCTGTTCCGTGTCAACACAGACCATGGATGGAGCTGTCAGCCCTAGCGCACCCATCCCAGATTCAGCTCAACCTGGTCAGGTGGGGAAGGTTAATGGTGGAGTAGATAGAGAATTTGGTTCAAGGGAAAACCATCACTGACACCCCAGCAGCCTGGCTGGTGGGGGCCAGGCTGGCAATGAAGAAGGTCAATTACTCATTTAAGGTAACTTTTCTTTAATTTTCTTTTTCATTTCAGTACAGTTGACACACAATGTTGCATTAGCTTCTGGTGTACAACATACTGATTCAACAAGGTACCTTCTGAGAAAGGTCTTAATGGGCGAAGAGGCCAGGTTGGGGCCTCTTCTGAGATTTTCAGAAGTTGGGGACAGAAGGAAGGAAAGATTTGTTAAGATTTGAGAGAAAGGGAAGAGCACAGCACTGTAGGGCCTGCATGTGGAAGGGCAGCAGGAACGCCAGGGCCTTCCTCAGTTCCCCAGACTTCTGGGGATTCTGGCAGCTCAGTCCCAGCCACACCTGCCTCAACTTTAAGAAGCACAGGAAAGAAAGGAAGGAGGGGGACCCAGAGGCTGGTCCTGCTCTGGCCAAGGTGAAGGCAGGGAATGCTGAGGGACGGTGTGCTGGGACGTGGGGACAGGCTAGGAAGGAGTCGAGAGATGCATCTGGGAACTGGGTTGTGACCCATGTGTCAGTCTGAAGAAGAACCATGTGTCTTCCCCCATCACACAACACAAACCTCAGTGACATTCTACCCCATAGTCCAAGCCTGGGGAACTGGTCACCCTCCCTCCTCAGGCATGCCCTGAAGCATGAGCTAAGGAAAGGGGGCCCTGGAGGTGGATGAACTCCAGAACAAAAGCAGGAGTGTGGGTTACGACATGACTTCCAAAGAGGCACTGGTCACATCTAAAGTACAATTTCTGAGAGTCTAGTCTCTCATGGTTCATTTCTCCTTCTGATTTCTTCCCCTTCATTTTTCCTTTCCTTCTCCTAATGTCCTCCATGTTATTCTTATGCTCCACAAGTAAGTAAAACCATATGGTAAGTGACTATCTCCTCTTGACTTATTTCACTCAGCATAATCTCCTCCAGTCCCATCCATGTTGATACAAAAGTTGGGTATTCATCCTTTCTGATGGCTGAGTAATACTCCATCATGTATATGGACCATATCTTCATTATCTCTTTGTGTGCTGAAGGGCATCTCGGCTCTTTCCACAGTTTGGTGACTGTGGCCATTGTTGCTATGAACATTGGAGTATATATGGCCCTTCATTTCACTACATCTTTATCTTCAGGGAAAATACCCAGTAGTGCAATTGCTGGGTCATAGGGTATCTCTATTTTTCATTTTTTTGTGGAATCTCCACACTGTTTTCCAAAGTGGCTGCACCAACTTTCATTCCCACCAACAGTATAAGAGGGTCCCCCTTTCTCCACATCCTCTCCAACATTTGTTGCTTCCTGCCTTGTTAACCTTTGCCATTCTAACTGGTGTAAGATGGTACCTCAATGTGGTTTTGATTTGAATTTCCCTGATGGCCAATGATGATGAACAATTTTTCATGTGCCTGCTAGCCATTTGTATGTCTTCATTGGGGAAGTGTCTGTTCACGCCCTCTGCCCATTTTTTGATGTAATTATCTGTTTTTTGAGTGTTGAATTTGAGGAGTTCTTTATAGATCTTGGATATCAGCCCTTTGTCTGTAGTGTCATTTGTAAATATCTTCTCCCATTCCGTGGGTTGCCTCTTTGTTTTTATGACTGTTTCCTTTGCTCTGCAGAAGCTTTTGATCTTAACAAAGTCCCAAAGGTTCATTTTCCCTTTTGTTTCCTTTATCTTTGGAGACATGTCTTGAAAGAAGTTGCTGTAGCGGATGTCGAAGAGGTTACTGCCTATATTCTCCTCTAGGATTTTGATAGATTCCTGCCTCATGTTGAGGTCTTTTATCCAATTTGAGTTTATCTTTGTGAATGGTGTAAGAGAATGGTCAAGCTTCATTCTTCTATATATAGCTGTCTAATTTCCCCAGCACCATTTATTGAAGAGACTGTCTTTTTTACGCTGTATATTTTTTCCTGCTTTGTCGAAGACTATTTGGCCATAGAGTCGCAGATCCATATCTGGGCTCTCTACCCTGTTTCATTGGTCTTTGTGTCCGTTTTTGTGCCAATACCATGCTGTCTTGGTGATCACAGCTTTGTAGTAAAGCTTGAAATCAGACAACGTGATGCCCTCAGCTTTGTTTTTCTTTTTCAATATTTCCTTAGCGATTTGAGGTCTTTTCTGGTTCCAAATTTTAGGACTGTTTGTTTCAGCACTTTGAAAAATGCTACTGGTATTTTGATCGGGATGGCATTGAAAGTATAGATTGCTCTGGGCAGCACAGATATTTTAACAATGTTTATTCTTCTGATCCATGAGCATGTAATGTTTTTCCAACTTTTCATGTCTTCTTCAATTTTTTTCATGAGTGTTCTGTAGTTCCTTGAGTACAGGTCCTTTACCTCTTTGGTTAGATTTATTCCCAGGTAACTTATGGTTTTAGTGCTATTGTAAATGGAATCAATTCCCTGATTTCTCTTTCTACAGTTACATTGCTAGTGTATAGGAAAGCAACTCACTTCTGTGCACTCAGTTTGTATCCTGCCACATTACTGAATTGCTGTGTGAGTTCCAATAATTTGGGGGTGGAGTCTTTTGGGTTTTCCACATAAAGGTTCATGTCATCTGAGAAGAGAGAAAAGTTTGACTTCTTCTTTGCTTATTTGAATACCTTTTATTTCATTTGTTGTCTGAGGATTTTAGAGGGGAAGGGATTGGGGGAGGGGTGAGCCTAGTGGTGGGTATTAAAGAGGGCATGTATTACATGGAGCACTAGGTGTTGTACATAAACAATGAATCTTGGAACACTGCATCAAAAACTAATGATGTATTTTACAGTGATTAACATAACAATAAAAAAATAAAGTACTATTTCTGAATAATCTTTCACTAAGTTAGATTGGGTTCAAAGTGCCCAAAGCAGAATAAATGAACCTGAAACAGTTTCCTAGGGCTTTATTTGTGCTCTGGCCTCTTGCTAGTAAGTGCTTCCCAAACCCTCCTTCTCCCCACCATGGCTGAAGCTTATACACACTCTTGTCTTTCTTATTGTACCATGTGGTAATTGGGAATCTCCAGGGAGACAGAACCACTGAATAAGAAAGAGACAGGGAGACAGGAAAAGACAGATTTATTTTAAGGAATTGGTTCCACAACTGTGGCTGGCAAGTCTGAATTTGCAGGGCAGGCCAGCAGGCTGGAAACCTAGGGGAGTTGGGGTTGCCACCTGGAGGCAGGATTCCTTTTTCCTTAGGGGACTCTCAGTCCTTCTCTTACTTTTGACTGATTGGATGAGGCCCACCCACATTATGGTGGGGGTCATCTGCTTTACTCAAAATCTACAGACTTAAATGCTAATCTATTTTAAAACTACCTTCACAGGGATATCTAGTCTGGTGTCTGACCAAATATCTGAGTACCGCTGCTTAGCCATAAAACCCATAAGATTAACCATCACACACCATACCATAATTTTCAATTTCTCCTACCTGCTTTTTCAATAAGATTTCTGCCCTCAGGAAGCCACCAGTCCTGTCAGGAACACAATATCTAATGTAGCACATGTCTGTTAAATTAACAAGCAACCCAATTCACTTGATAATACAAATCGTCAATCACTTCAACGTGTCCTTGGCCCCACACAGGCTACTCACGGCATGGCAGCCAAGGTGACCTACTATGCACTTCACAAATAGATTATGTTATTCCTGAGGTCAGAACTTCCCAGGGCCTTCCCTTCTCAATCTTTAACATGGCAGACTAGGTCCTATGTGATCTGGTCCTTGTGGACATCACTGACCTCTCCTGCCATTCTCCCCACCTTAAAGCTCCTAAAAACTACTGACCACCCTCCCTTACAGAGCCTTTGCACTTGCTCTTCCCTACCTGGAATCTGCCTTCCTCCTTCACTTCTGTTAGGTTTCTGCTCACATAGCATCTTACCACCAAGGGCACCCTGTCACCCTCTTTGTGAGCACTGGCCAGCAGAAATGTCTAGGATAATGGAAATGACCTATAATCTGAGCTCTCTGGTCTAGTAGCCCCAGCCTCATATGGCTACTAAGCACTTAAACTGTGGCTAGTGTGCCTGAGGAACTAAATGTTTATCATCTTCTTTAACGTTAATTAACTTAAATTTAAATATCCACATGTGGTTAGTAGCTCAGCTATGACAGCTCCGCTCTATAAATCAGCAACCTCTTTCTGCCTATGACAGCTCAGCTCTATAAACCTCTTTCTGCCACTACCTCCCAGAACACCATACCCCCCACATTCCTACAGTTTAATGTACTTATTACTCTGTAATTACCATAAATATACATATTTACCTGTTTGTCATCTCTCTTCTAAATGTAAAGAAAAACACTCAGGTCTACTACTGGATCAAAGTCTAGTGCTTAGCACTGGGTAGGCACTCAGTATTCAAGGACTGAATTAACAAAAGAACTAAAGAAAAGATAAAGGAAGGAAAGAAGGTAGGAAGGAAGGAACAGAGGGAGGAAGGATGGGAGGGAGGGAGAAAAGAGAGGGAGAAGGGGAGGAGAAAATGAAAGGAATGGTGGGAACAAAGGAGGGACGGCTGATTCTATGCAACTTCTTAGATCACTATCTCAGTTTAACTCTATGAATTGTGAATGGTCTAATTAAGAGTGTGGGATTGTTAAAACGGCAGGTGCCTGGTCATCAGTCCTTGGTTCAAATCCCAGCTGGGACACTTCCTGCCTGTGTGACCATGGGTGGGCCACTCCATCCTTTGGAGTCACCAAGTCTAAGTATTTCTGTCTAGGCTCTTCCACTTCTATAATAGAAATAATATTTACTTGAGGATATAAGGATATCTGACATTCAGTATGTAACCAAAGCAAATATTACCAAAGGAGATTTCTGAGTAAGTGGGAACAGACAGGCTCGGCTAGGGGGCTCCTTCTTATTCTCTAAAAGTCCTTGCCTTCTTTTCATTGTTTCCAAGAGCCTGTCACTGGAAACAGTTGAGGATTACAAATAAGTACTTTCCACAAACCAAGCTCCCAACAACAACACCACCAAAAAAAAAAAAAAAAAAAAAGCCCAAGACAGTTGGATTCACTGTGGAATTTTACCAAAATGTTTTACCAGACATTTCAGGAAGAATTAATACCAATTTTCTCAAATACTTCCCAAAAACCGAAGAGGAGGGAACACAACCACTCATGTTACAGGCCTGAAAGGACCATGTTAACAAAGCCAGGCAGAGAAAGACACAAGAAAACAAACTACAGGCCAATCTATCTGGTGAATATGGATGCAAAACTCCTCAGCAAACTACTAGCAAATCAAATCAATAGCACTTTAGGGGATCACACACCATGAGCAAATGCAACTTATCCCTGGGGCATAAGGATGTTTCAACATATGGAAATCAATTTATGTGATATCCCACAGTAACAAAATAAAAGATAAAATCACATGATCATCTGAACAGAGGCCGAAAAAGCACTTGACAAAAGAACACTTTCATGATAAAAATCCTCAACGAAGTAAGAATAGAAGGGAATTACCTCAATACAAGAGAGGTCATATATGAAAAGCCTTCAATTAACATTATAGTGAAAAACTGAGTTTCCTTTAAGATCAGGAATGAGGCAAGGATACCCACTATCCCTACTTCTATTCAACATAGTACTGGAAGTCCAAGCCAGAGTATTTAGTTGAAAACAAAATAAAAGGCATCCAAATTGGAAAAAAAGTAAAATTGTCCCTGTTTGCAGCTGATATAATCTAATATATAAAAAATCCTAAAGATGCCACTGGGATGGGGGGGGGGAGTTGAATGAATGAATTCAGTAAAGTTGCAGGATACAAAATCAATACACAAAAATCAGCTGTGTCTCCATAGTCTAATAATGAATTATCTGAAAATGACATTAGGGAAACAGTCCTATTTATAATAGCATCAAAAAGAATAAATACTTAGGAATAAATTTAACTAAGAAAGTAAAAGACTGATATATAGAAAATAACAGAACCTTGACAAAAGAAATTAAGACACAAACAAAAGGAAAGGCATCCATTTCATGGATTGGAAGACTTACTATTATCAAAATGTCCATACTACCCAAAGCAATTTACAGAGTCAATGCAATCCCCATCAAAATCCCAATGGCATTTTTTTACAGAAATAGAAAAAATTATAAATCATATGGAACCATGAAAGATCACAAACAACTGAATCAGTCTTGGGCAAGAGCAAAGTTGGTAACACCACACATAGCTGATTTCAAATTATGTTACAAAGTTACAGTCATCAGAACAACAAATGGTGCTGGCATAAAGACAGACATAGAGACCAATGGAACATAATAAAGATCCCAGAAAAAAAAATCCATGCATATATGGTCCACTGATCTTTAACCAGGGTACCAAGAATATACAGTGGGTAAATGCAGTCTCTCCACAAATGGTGCTGGAAAACTGGATATCCAAACGCAGACAAATGAACTTGAACCCTTATCTCACACCACACACAAAAGTCAACTCAAAATGAGTTAAAGGTTTAAATGCTAAGACTTAAAACTATAAACTTCCTAGAAGGAAACATTAAAAAAAAAAAAAAAAGCTTCATGACATTGGTCTTAGCAATGATTGCATAGGTATGACATCAAAAACACAGTAACAAAAATAAACAAGTACACCAAACTAAAAAGCTTCTTGAACAGCAAAGAAAATAGTCAACAGAATATAAAGACAACCTACAGCATGGGAGAAAACATTCAGAGGCCAGATATCTGATAAGGGGGTCATCTCCAAATATGTAATGAGCTCCTCCAATTCAATAGTAAAAAAAAAAAAAAAAATTAAAAGTAAGAATCTGATTTTAAGGTGGGCTACGGACTTGAATAGGTGTTTCTCCAAACAAGATGTACAAATGGCTCACATGTATGTTAAAACATGATGAGTAGGACTAATCATCAGGGAAATGCGAATCAAAATCACAGTAAGTGGGCACCTGGGTAGCACAGTCAGTTAAGCTTCTGACTCTTGGTTTTGACTTGGGTCCTGATCTCAGGGTCATGGGATTGAGTCCCATATCTGACTTCATGCTTGGTGCAGCGTCTGCTTGGGATTCTCTCTCTCTTTCCCTTTGCCCCTCCCATCATGCCCTCTCTCAAATACATAAAGGAAAAAAAAACATACAATAATATAATCACCTTACACCTGTCAGGATGGCTACTATCAAAAAACAAAACAAAACAACAACAACAAAACAAAAGACAACAAATATTGGCAAGGATATAGAGAAATTAGAGCCCTTGCACACTCTCTGTTTCTATGGGAATGTAATGGATAATATAAAATGCTTCTATGGTGGGAATGTAACATGGCGTACCCACAATGGAAAACAGCATGGCAGTCCCTCAAAAAATTAAAATGAGAACTGCCATATGAACTCAGCAACATCACTTCCAGATGTTTATCCAATATAATTGAAATCGGATTTGAGAAGAGATCATTGTACTCCTATATTCATTGTAGCATTAGTCACAATAGCCAAGATTTGGTAACAATGTAAATGGCCATCAACAACAGACAACTGAATTTTAAAAATGTGGTATATAGGTATAATGAAATATGATTCAGCATTTAAAAGAGAAAGAAATTTTACAATACAAATTCTATAATACAACACAGATGAATCTTGAGGAAGCCATGCTAAGTGAAATAAGTCAGTAATGGAAAGACAAATACTGCCTGCTTCTACATATACAAAGTATCTTAAAAGTCATAAGTATCAAAGTCCTAGAATCAAAGAAAGGAATGGTGGTCGTGGGGTACTGAGGAGCTAGGGAAATGGGGAGTTACTAACCAAGGGGCATAAAGTTCCAGCTATGTAAGATACTGGATAAACTCTAGAGTTCTGCTGTTCAACATTGTACTCATAGTCAACAATAATATATGGCAAACTTAAAAATTTGTTCTGAGGGTAGATCTAATGTCAAGGATTCTTTCCACAATAAAAATTCTTTATAAAATGCCTACAGTGCAGGAAAGAGTTGATGTTGGCTGTTTCCTAAATCTGTGGCTTTTGTTTTCCACTTTCCTCATTTAGATCCTCAAGGAAGAAACGGCATAAGCAATCTTGAAATAATTACCATTGTAATCCACCTAACCCAGGGCTGCCGTGGTAACCTAATTTGCAAAATGAAATTATAGTGGATCCAAAGGAAACTATTCAAACTTTCTTTCACATTTCAAATTTGGCAAACTGAAATCTGTCAAACAGGAAATTCCCAGTGCCCGGCAACCAACATAGAAACAGACACAGACACGCACATGTACATGACCCTAGGGGTTGGGACTTTTATATTTTGTTAATGAAATTTTTAAAAATCCATCATCCTTACCTTTCCAAAACTCCCTTTGCCAATGGCCCGCAGAATCTGAAAATGGTCAAAGTTGACTGCAAAAGAAAATGAGGGAAAGAAACAAATCAGATTTGCCAAACCTTGCACTGGTTCTTGGAATTTCTCCCTATGTACCTACCCGTGTATTCCAAATGGCTTCTGGCTTCAATTCATTCCATCTGCCATGGCAGCACTCCACCACTGAATGGATACTTCTCAGCACATTTTGTGCCCCACCCCCAACACCTCCCCAGTGGGTATATCGGATGAGAGACATCTTTTGGGCCCAGGGGAAGGGATCACAGAGAAAAATCTGGATACTTGAGTTACCAAATTCTTGCACTTACTGTTGTTCCCTTTGCCAGGATGACTTTCCCCTACCTCTTATCTTACATGCTCAGATCTTACACACTCAGCTCACCTGTCTCAGGGTCCAAGGTGTTAATCTGTCTCCTTTATGGTATCTGAACCTTAAAATGCACTGACCATATCATGGGTCTTTCCTGCTTGGATGTCTGTCTAGCCCGGGCATGGTGAGCTACTGGAGAACGGCGATGATGATCCCTCAGTCTCATCCTGGCAGTGCCCTGTCTCATGCCTTCCCTTTCCTCAGAGGTCTCCCCAGTCTTGCTATTTCTACTGCCTTACTCTGGTCTGGTTTCCGCCCCAACCCTACAGGGCAGCAGACCAACAAGTCATGTTACTATATCCAATGGATACCTTTCTGTCCTCCTTGCACATGGTCGCTCGTCCTTTTTAAGCACCTGCTTGGCTTCTATGGAGGCCAGTTCATGCTTCAGCTCATGCTTCGTGCACATTCAGCTTCATCCTCCCAACCACTAAATACTGAATTCTATCAAGCCTCCATCTACCACCTTCCTTTTCACGCTGGCTCCAAAAAAGGCTTCCAACAGCACCTAACCGCCAATGACTCTCCAAGGAACCTCTTCTCTAGCCTCCAGTCTTTATGTACTGATTGACGCCTGCTTCACAACAACTCTTAAAAGATTCAAAGCCACCTTGAACCCAACAGGTCAAGGGGAGCATAGGAGGAGTACTTCATCATGCATTTGACCTCATGCACTCAAAGTCTAGAAACTCATCTGACACCCCTCTCTCACCCAACCCCTTAGCTATCCCTTTATCTGGTTAGGTGCACTGTACCTCTTGGCTCTCTCTCCCTTCTGTCCACCAGTAGCCACTCTGTGGTCCAGTACTCCATCCTCTCTTGACCTTCCCATCCCAGAAAATGTGCTTATTGTAGGCAACCCACCTTGCTCAGCCTCTGCTCCCAACCCTTCAATCCTCCCTCATTGTTTTCTGGGAAATGAGCAAATTCTTAGACAATCAGACCGCTGCCACTTCTACTGCACCCCCCACCATGCTCCCCACACCACTGAGCTCCAGATGCACAAGCTTCTTTCTTGTGCCTAGAACAGTCATTCTCCACCCCTTTAACGCTCTTCTCCTGGCTGTACAGTCACTAACTCTGCTCCCTCTTCACCCTTTTGCATCCAGAAAAAACTGCTCTCAGCCTCCAGATGAGTCTGCCTCCCACTACACTCTCCCAGGGCTGTGGGACCCTCCTGCAAAACACACTGTTCTGTATTATTGTACACGGATTTGATTTAAATCCGTTTTTCCCCACTAGATGCTAAGCTCCCTGAAGTCAAAGGACATGTCTGCTTGTCCCCCGCGTCCCCAGCACCTAGCACAGTGTCAGCACACAGTGATGATTCAACAGCAATTTGTCACTAAAGGGCCAACTGAAAGCAGTTCCCCACATTCACAGTGCCAAGCACAATTGCTGGTCCATAATGAGTGTTCGGTAAATATTTTTTAATTAGATTGAATTACAGCCAGTTCCCAATAACTAGGAGAGGCATGTCGTTTATAAAAGATGAAGTGAATTGATTAGTTCACTACATTATGGGGGAGAGTATGTGGGGAAGTGAACGAACACAATTAGTTGCCTCTGTTTTAAACGTACGAGCAGGAGGACACTTAATGTTGAATTGCGTCCCTACAGACGGAAGTCAGAATCCAAGGTGCCATCGAATGCCTGACGTGCTTAGAATAGAGAGGCAACATTCATGGGTAACTTAGCAAAACCTGGGTTCCTTGACCTTTGCTTTCCTTGGTGTAGAACCTTCCAGGAAAAGAAATTCCGGGCTTTCACTTCTTGCCCACTCACCAAAAGTCAAAGAAGAAAAGAAAAACACGGTATCTAGACTGCATTTGCCATGTGCCCAGCAGTGAGCTAAGAAATTATGCAGATTGTCTCGCAAACCCCAACGCCCCCGAGGGCTTGCCAGCTGTCCCCCACTCAGCAGCAAACATCTCTGCTTCCCCAAATTCTCACTGGAGCATCAGGGCTGTTCCTCTGGGCTGTGATTTCCCAGGCCTGGAAAGCCATTCCCCAACACCCCAGCTCCTGCCTGGCCTAGACACGTGGCTCCCATGCTCTCTCAGGAAGACTTTCCCCACTCCCAATGCATCCCATTCTCCTTCATGCCGTCTCTGGACTTCCTGATCTGGCCACCGATCAGGAGAACCCAGCCTGAGTCAGAGTGCTTAGGTCCACAAGCCAGCCCTGCCACAGCCTTGGATGAGTCACTGGGCCTCTGTGTGCCTCACTTCCCCCACCTGTAAAGTGGGAGCATCGGTGACTACCTTCCACAGAAGTGTAGAGTAGTGCCTGACACGGCGTCCTCCGAAAAAGCCCTCGCGGTTGTCCAGGGGGTGAGGAGCAATCCTCCATCCCATCTGGTTTCTTCTAAGAGGCCTATTTCCCTGGACACCCATGGCCTCTTGCCCCATCAAAGGTAGTATGAGCCGGACAAGGAATCACAAAGTGTATTTCTGCTTGTTCTGTTATCTCTCTGCAAACTGTCTTCAGGGAGCAAGATTTTCCTCTGACCCTTTTCCCCAGAAGCTTCTTAGGGCCAGCCGCATGTGCAGGGTACTGTGCAGCTCAGAGTTGCCATGAAGAGTCTGGGAGTCTGGCTAATTCTGGGCTTCAGCATCAGGGAGTCCTTGCTGGTGCCCTCCTGGGCCACACACCTCAAACCCAGGTAAAGCATGGCTCTCCACTGCCCACCCCCACCCCGACTTGTCTCTTAACTGGAGAGGGGTATTAATTACCCAGCCAACTGGCAAATGCCAAAACCCATTATCATTTTTTTAAAAGATTTTATTTATTTATTTATTTAACAGAGAGAGAGAGAGAGAATATAAGCAGGGGGAGTAGGAGAGGGAGAAGCAGGCCTCCCGCCAAGCAGGGAACACAATGCAGGGCTCCATCCCAGGACCCTGGGACCATGACCCGAGTTGAAGGCAGATCCTTAACGACTGAGCCACCCAGGCACCCCAAAACCTATTATTATTTTAATAGTTAGTATTATAATGCTGTAAGTAGTCTTTCTCATCCTTATCCCCTACAAAAATGTGTCCTCCTTGCGGGCTTCTTACACAATATATGAGACAAATAGGTACTCATTTAATGTTTATTTGCTTATTGGACTAGATTGGATTTAAATGACTTTGAGCATATGGCCTGTGTTTTCCATTTATTTGGCATCTCCCTGAGGCCTGGTATACTGATACTTACATAAGTAATGCCTACATGAGCACACTTTGAATAAGTGAAGGGTTTACAGTTGGCTGGTAAGCATTTGAAATGGCTTCAGTGAGCTTGCCAAGCAAAAGACAGGTCTAGAAGTTACACTGTCACATAAGGTTGTTGGTCCAGAGCAAGAGGTCTTGGCTGGGGGACATGAAGGGTTAACCAGTGAGTTTCTTAGGGTGACCACCTTATCGTGGTTTGCCTGGGACCTACCTTGTTTTATCACTGACAGTGATGCAGTCCTGGGCAAACCACGACAGTTGGTCACCCACAGGTTTCTAAAATCATTAACCTGGCCCACTGGGAGAAGTCACACTCACTCCTCCAGGAGGAGGGTAAGGTACACTTGGGGACGGCAAGGTATACTCTTTAAAGAGACACTGTTCAGAACACAAGACACAGAGGAAGCTGACAAGGGTGACACTGTGACAATTTTGCTGTGAAGGTAGAAACAAGGGGGCACACTTGCCAGTGACTTCACCCACACAAGACAGCAGTGGCATCCACCTGGAGGACTGTCACAGGAACAAGGAAATGACACACGGGCCATTAAATAACTGGTTGCTTGCCCCGCAAGGGCAACTCTCCCAACCCCGCTGGGCTCAACTCTCTCTGCTTCTCTAATTAAGAAAGCTCAGGTCTGCTTAGGGACCTATGTGACCAGCCCCAGGTAATGAGTCACAACTGGTCTAATCCAGTGGTATTCATCCCTGGAGGCTTCTTAAGACAGATCATGGCCCCACTCCTTAGTTTCTGCAGAGGGACCAGAGAATTTGCATCCCTACTAAGTTCCTGGTGATACTGACAGTCAGGGGCCAACTGTGCATCCCACTTTCCCAGACATTTGTGCTGCTGGCAGTGATCCTGTGCCCAGACCTAGTCAATGAGAGCAGAGGATTATGGGGGTATTTCTGGGAAAGCATTTCTTTTTCCTGATGAAAAGGGATTTATAGGTAGAGTGGCTCTTTGACCCTCCTGCCTCTTCCTACAATAGATATGGATACGATGTCTGGAGCTATAGCAGCCATCTTGTGACTATGAGGCAAGATAGGTGCAGAGAAACCACTCTCTGTTGTCAAGCCTTTGAAGCCATGCCAGGAACCACCTACCTCTGGACTTATCAAAAAAAAAAAAAAAATCTTATTTGTTCAAACCACTGGGGCTCAAGCTTACTATTACTAGAAACCAGAGGCACTCCTATCTGACACACAAAGCCAGCCACACAGAGATTTAGTAAACGCCAACTATTTTATGGTTGCATTTCCAGCCTCATCAAAATTTTACTAAAAGGAAGAAGAAGAAACGTGTCTGGGGTATAAACGTAGGGGCCAGGCTACCCGGATATGAAGACTGACTCCATTACTGACCGGCTGGGTGACCTCGGGAAAATCACTTAACTTCTCCGTGCCTGCCTCTTCACTTACAAAATGGGTGTACTCAAATGTTTACCGACGGTGGTTGTGCACATGCAATAAATTCATACAGGTAAAATATTTAGAACGGTGCTGGCCCTGAAGTAAAGGCTACAAAGAGTAGGTATTATCATCCTGAGTATTCTGCATGAGAGGCTTGTCCCCATTTTTCACCTCCATGACACAACACTAGTCTCATTAAATCATGACCAAACATCACAGGGTGACACAGCTAAAGCTGTATTAGTTCCCATTACTTATTGATGGTGATTATCACACTGGGGAAATCTGGTTGTTCTGCCATTCAAGCCTGTGGGCTCTTCTCATTTCCATCAGACTAATTATTTCTAAGGCAATTCATAGCATTCTTTCAATGTGCTATCTTCAGGAAGCAGTATACTCAGAGGCAAGTGTGAATTTTCAAGAGAACTAATTACTCCTTCAAACAATCTCTAATGGAAGGTAGCCCCCAATCGAAATCCCATAAGAATATATGCATTTAAGCATTGTGGGCACCAGGCAAAGAAAGCAAGCCAATGCCCCCTTTCTCACCTCTCTGAAAAGCTAAACCGGGGAGTTCCTTCCTTATAACTCCCCTGCCACACACACAGATTGCACACAGGCCATCCGTCACCCGTGTGGGAAACTTCACCCCAAAATCTCAACATCATTTCAAAAATTTCAAGATCTGCCCAAACTGGCCCTATGATGTCCTTTGACAAAAGGCAGTAGTCTTATGATTCACCACAGTCTGTACCAGCCCAGCTCCCTGCACCTCTATTTCTTGCCTAATCCTGTAAGCACTTGAGGTTTTGGCCATGGGATGGCAGTAGGAAGAGACTGAACAGATGGGGGAGATGGAAAGGGTCAGAGGTGGAAGGGAAGGTTTGGTGTTCCCCTTGGCTAGCTTTAAGCCCTGCTTCACCATTTTGGTCAGTGTGGACTGGAACAAATAAATTCACTTTCCCAAGCCTTGATTTTCCTATCAGTAAAATGGGGGTAGTAAGGCCTACCTCCCCAAGTCAGGGTCAGAGCCATGGGCAACAACCAAGCAAAAGGCTGACTCAGCAAACAGAAGCCACTCAGAGAGTATCAGTCCAAACCCTTGAGTGACCCTAAGAGTATTGATCCAAACCCCTGCTTCAGCCTGTCCACTTAGCAACTTAGAATCTCGATTTGTGCCTCAATAAAAAGGGGTAACGCTCATCTGGCTGGATTTTTCTTAGAATGAGACTATTCTGTAATTAGTGCATAATGGCCGTGATCATTTGGCTTTGGTTTTGTCTGTCATCAGCACATAGGTAAGGGGGGTATCCGGGTGACTCCTTGAGGATGGAGCTGAGCCCTGTGCCTCCTCGAATCCCAGGTACCTGACAGGTAACACAATACACGCTCACGAGACACCTGAGAACACGCATGAGTGAACTGGATAATGAGGTGGGAGAACAGAAAGGGGGCTCCTCAGGGACTGGGAACTGCGGTCACCTTCTTTACAGGAATTACTGACCTCCACACACATAGGAGGGGTAAGCCGGCTGCAGCAGGCTTCCCAAAGTACTTATTGGGTGAAAAAATTAAGACCTATGGAGGGGATGCATACTTGTTGAATGCATGTCTGCTGCATGCCTAGCCGTGGCCCAGGTCCTGGGGACCAGCAGTGAACAGAAGACAAAATGACCTTCCGTCCATGGAGCTGATCTTCTGGAACCCAAGGCAAATAACCCACCAATCCCTAACTCAGTGGTCTATTCTATGAAGAAAAATAAATCCATGTGTATTCGTTTCCTCGTGTTGCTATAACAAATCATCACAGACGAAGTGGCTGAAATACAAATTCATCATCTCACAGTTCTGGAGGTCGGAAGTCCGACACAGCTCTCACTCAGCTGTGACCCCTAGGGGCTCAGCAAGGTGGAGGCCCTTCTGAGGCTCTAGGGAATCACTGGTTCCTTGGCCTCTCCAACTTCTAGAAGCTGCATTCCTTGGCCGATGGCCCCACATCACTCCAACCTGTGCTTCCAGGGACACATCTCCTTCTCTGACCCCCCACCCCCTTCTTTCCTCATAAGGATGCTTGTGATTTCAACAGGCCAACATGGATAATCCGGGATCATCTCCCCTCCTCAGGGTCCTTACTTTAATCACACCTTCAAAGCCCCTTTCGCCCTGTAATGTACTATATACATAGGTTCCAGGATGGAGGTGTGGACATCTCTGGGGACCATGATTCTGCCAACTCCCCCCATCCAGGTAGAGGACTAGACAGTGACTATGTTGGGAGAGAAGCTGCTATTTTAGACAGGATAGCCAGGGCAGGGCTTTCTAAGAAGAGGGCTATTGAGGAGATCTGAGAAGGTGAAAGAACACTCCACGAAGATATCCAGGGGATGGTTATTGGAGGCAGAGGGAAAAGCAAGTGCAAAGGCCCTTGTCAGGAATGTGCATGATAGTCCGGAGGCACAGCAGGCAGGCCAGGCTGGCCTGAGTGCAGCTTGGGGAGAAAAAAAAGTGGGGGAGCTGGTCACCCGGGGCTGCGGTAAGGGCTTTGGGAGGTTTTCTAAACACGATGCAACAGTGCTAGAGGGCTTAGAGTAGGGGGAAAAAAACTGGTCTGGAGATGTTTGTTTAAGCTGCTTGGAAAGATCCAAATTTAGATGTGAACTCAGGGGGTCAAAACTGCCACACCCTGGATGCGGGATCCCAGCAGTTGCATCAGTCCTGCTAAAAGCAAGTTCATCTGAGAGATGCAGTGGGTACAGAGGATTTCTAAGGCAGTAAGAATACCCTGTAGGAAGCTCTGATGGTGGATACCTGTCATACATTCGTCCAAGCCCACCAGACGCTCCACACCAAGAGGGAACCCTACTATAAACTGTGCTCTCTGGGAGCCAATGTGTCCATGTGGGCTCATCAGCTGTCAAAAGGCACCACTCTGTGGGGGTGTGGATGACAGGAATACCTGCATGTGTGGAAGCAGGAAGCACACGAGAAATGTCTGTACCACCCCTTCAATTTTGCTGTGGACCTTGAACTTTCTTTCTTTCTTTTTTTTTTTTTTTTTAAGTCTACTAAAACAAACAAACAAAACAAAAAACCAGATGGAGTGGGGTGATCAGCCAGCAACCCAGGGAAGGAAGAAGCAAGCAAGCAAGTGTGCAGAGGTGTTGGTCCAGCCTGTCCATATGTGGAAAACAGAGGCAGGGACATTCTCAACACTAGACTCGGGTCTGTTCTCACGTCTCCTGTGTCTATGATACGCCCACCCTAATGGGAACAGGGAGGTCAGAGGTGGCAGGCTCTGCTCACCAAAAGCTCACAGCCCATCAGGGACCCAGCCAGGTCCTGCAGACTCGGATCCAGGCGCTGGAGCAGTAGAAGGGCTAAGCACCAAGTCCCGGGCGGGTGCGCTCCATGCTACTGGGAAAGCCCAGAAAAGTTTTCAAAAGCCCAAGATCCCGAGTGTGGGTTGGAGGAATTATAAGACTTCTCCAGGGAGGTAAAGAGCAGAAGGGATTTCAGGAAAGGCTCCAAGAAAACAGGAACTCAAGGGCATGAATCAGCAGGATGAGCTCCCTGCAACAGCAGGACCTGGGTGCAAGTGGAAAAAAATGAGTAGGGGGATTCATGCATTAGATCACTGGACCTGTCCTCAGGGCAGGGATGCATCAGGCCTCAGCAGAGGTGGGAAAAGGATTACTCCAAAGGGACGATCTTCCCTTTGCAGACGGTCACCCTCCCTCATCCCTGGTTCCTCTGCCCTCAAGTGCAGGTCTCAGCCATGGTTACACCCAGGACCCATATTCAGGTGAAGACACGAATGAAGCCCCTGGCCAGCGTCCAATCTGGCTGCTATGGCCACAGTTCCTACAGACTTATCGTGCGCTCCTGCTTATACCCCTAGCACAGAGTAGACAACAGTGATAGCTAAAGTGAGCTGCAACCATTTCTTTTAGCCTCATTAAAAACTGTTTTGTTTTCTCATTGATAAATGTGTTTCATAAAGCCCAAAAGCCTTTTTTTTCTTTCACTCTGCACTGTTATCAGCATAAACACTGTATCTATAACCATTTAGGAAATCACATGCCTAATTCATATAGGAACATATTATATGGCAATAATCTCAGGACAGAAGCTAATTTGGATGCTGGTGGAAATGTGGAATCCGTGATAAAGAAAGTGTCAAACGTGTCTGAGAGAGGAGAGTAAGAACTAGGCTAACTGTTCCTCGAAAGCAATGCTACCTCACACCATCAGCTGCCTCCAGTCCTGTGGGTCAGTTTGCTGTGGCCGCCATAATAAAGAGCCACCAACGGGGTGGGGGTTTTAAACAACAGAAATTCACTCCCTCACAGGTCTGAAGACCAGAAGTCTGAAATCAAGGTGCTGATAGGGTTGTGCTCCCTCCAAATGCTCTAGAGCAGGATTCTTCCTCGCCTCCTGCAGCTTCCAGAACCTGTTGGCAATCCTTCTTGGCTTCTGGCTGTCTTAGTCCAGTCTCGGGCTCTGCTGTCCCATGGCCCTCTCCCCACTCTGCCTGTCTCCATCTTTCTTCTCCTCTTCCAACAAGGACCATAGTCATTAAAGTAAGGCCTCATGCAGTATGACTTCAACTTAACTCATTACATCTGCAAAGATCCAACTTCCAAATATGGTCACATTCTGAGGTTCCAGGGGGACATGAATTTTGGAGGGATGCTATTCACCCCAGTGCAGCCAGAACAGCTCCTCACCCAGAGAAGAGGTTCAATAAATGATGGCTGGCTGGCTGGTTGGCTGACCAAACAAGTGAGCCCACATTCATGCATACCTGTATGTACACACCTGTATCTTTCTGAGTTATAGAAACAAAAATATATTTTGGAAATATCGTGTCATTGGCTCTTTATCCTGGTGGGGTAGAATCAAAGCTAACCAGTTCTGGGTGAGGCAGGCTTTGGTCACTTCTCAAACTGACTCCCAGCTGTGCAACCTTGGGAAAAAGAGATGCAACTAAATTATTTGTAAGGGCCAAGCCTGCTCTCAATGTGAGGCTTCCAAGAGGAGCTTGCAAATACTTAAAGAGTGACCCTTTTTCATATAGGCAAAGTCATCCATTCCTGATCTTTTTAGGGAAAGAACAGTATAGGATTAGGGGTCTAATTCGTGGTTTAGAGTCTACTGGTATTTTTCAACTCACCTACTGATCAGTAGAATGGGGAGGAGGGGATAACTGATAGTCACAAAAATGTCTGTTACCTTTGCTTTTGCACAGATGACAGTATTGCAAATCCACAGCCCAATGCCGAGATAAAGGTGCTCTGGACACTGGTTCTGCCTATTTGCTTTATTCACCATGAACGCTGAAAGGAACTTAGCCAGACAGGAGAAATAAAGGAGCCAGTATTTGGACTCAGATGATTATGTTTTGATTTATCTTCTCATTAAACATAAGCAAACATTCTCCATTGGCATTTATTTGAGGTCCTAGAAATTTTAAAGGTCCTCAGTGTGTATGCTGGGTATTCACCACACCAAGACTTGACACTTAGAACTCCTGGGACCAAATCTTTAATGGCGAAATTGGCCTGGAGGGAGGGTCTGTTAGGGTGCAGGTCCAGGGCAGCTCCCAGAAAGCAGGAACAGAGGGAGGAGATGGGGATGTAATAGACTGACAACATTAATTGCCCCAATTTTCCACCCCTCCCTGTACCCAAGTCCTCTGCAAGGTGACCTTCTGGCTTACAAGGTCAAGCACACTTCTGTACCCACTGATTTCCCCATTCAGCCATAGGATGTGGATTGACTGAGCCAGTGGGATAATATTGGGTTTGGTTCAAGCCGAGGCTTGACAAAGTGCTTGTATACATCTGCTTCCCCCTTGCTTATCTACCTCCACCAAAGGAACATGGCAGTCGACTTTCTGGACAGTGACATACTGGCAATACCTGCAGCCCAGTACCCAGGTGAAGAAGCCATCCCAGAGTGACAGCCAGCCAATCCCCAGACAGCTGAGAGAGAGACTATCTGAGACCAACAGAGCCAACCTGCAGAGGAGAAGGATGCTCACATCTCACTGGTGTAAGCCACTGGTTTGGGAGCAGTTTGCTCTATGACCTTACTGACAGTGAAGTCAAAAGGGACAGCAGGAGGCAGGGGGGAAAGAAAAAAGACAAGAAGGGAGGGTGGGGTATTTTAGCCATGGATAGCTAAAACAGTCTTGAGAAAAAACAATCAAGCAGGAGGACTCACTGTATCCAATATTAAGACCTACTACATAGCTACAAAAATCAAGACTGAGTGACATAGAAAGAAGGATAGACAGATGCATAAATGGGACAGAACAGAGACCCCAGAAATAGATCCACATAATATGCCCAACTGATTTTTGACAAAAGTGCAAAAACAACTCAGTGGAGGAAAAACGGCCTTTCAGTAAATAGCATTGGAGCAACTGGACAATCACAAGCCAAAAAAGGGCCCTCAGCCTATGTCAAGGCAAGAGCAGAGGGCTGCAGTCAGATCACTGGGCAACATGCCTGGACAAGAACAAGAGATGGGCCTGTAGTGAGGTCTGAGGGTGGGAGAGGAGTCCTAGGGATACACTTGCAGAACTCAGCTCCTTGTGGTTGTAGGATGGGGGTCCCTGTTTCTTTCCTGGGTCTGAGCATCTAGAGATTGCTAATAGTGCATCAAATCCTTCTCATGCACCAAACCTCTCTTACTTTCCTTTTAGCAGCTGCTCAGGAGAAATCCCTCAGCTTTTAGAAGGCTCATGTGATTAAATTAGGTCCATCTAGACAATCCTCTTTTTACAAGGTAATGTAACATAATCATGGAAGTAGGGGGGTTAGGTAAGAAGGTGAAGGGGCCATTGTAAAGTTCTGCCTTGTATGGAGTCAGTTAAACGGTGAATTTATTGTCAGGAGCTCCTAAAAAGTAGTGGTATCTCCTAAAATACACACACATGCACAAACAGGGGCATGTACACAGTATTGATCCTTTATTATCCTAACACAAACTACAATAACGAGATGAGAAGCCTCATTGACACTCTTAATACTCATGGCCTCTTGTGTCCCTTTGGGTTCACAAGATCTTCCATTTATTTTGTATTTCCTTCCTGAACTTTTTGGAGGTCTGGTTCTATTCCAGGCCCTGGGCCAGGAACAAACCAAACACCATCCTGTCAAGACGATAAGCAAACACCATGTAAGTACTAGAATGGGGGTGAACTCGGGAGGCTTTGAGGTGGGAGCAGGGAAAGTACCATCTTTACATGACATCAGGAAGCTTCAGGGCCAAGAAAACGCCGATTGCTTTAAGGAAAAGAACAGAGATCCCACATCTCTTGATAAGCACAGTGAAACATTTTGCTCATTCAGACATCTCATGAACGTAGTCAAAAGTTCAGGACTGATTCTCTCTGAGAATGCCAAATTACATAAGTCAGAATAATGGGTCTGGTTTGCAAGCTGATGGGCTGCATGGGGGCTCCCCTGGCCTACAGACTGAGGAGATTATGACATTTTGGCAGAGCCAGGGCATGAGAGAGCTGCTTTCTTGAGTAGGCATCATGGGGGGTTGACCGCACTTCTCTTCTCCATCCCTGAAAAAATGTAGGTCATAGGCATGTTGGGAAATCAATGAGATTGTGCATGAAAAGTTTTAGGCCAGAGCCCAGTTCATACTAAGTGATCGATAAATGGTCATGATACAGATGACAGGATGATGGCACAGGTGACATGATTGATGATGATGGTAATTGTCATGGGCTGAACCATGCTCCCTGAAAATCCATGTGTTGAAGCCTAAGATCCAGCACATCACACAGTCATATTTCGAGACAGGGCCTTTAGAGATATGATTAAGTTAAAATGAGGTCATTGGGGTAGATTCTAATCCAATAGGCCTGGAATCCTTCTAAGAAGAGGAGAGCAGGACACAGACAGGCACAGAGGGATGACCGTGTGAGGACACAGCCATCTACACACCAAGAAAAGAGGCCTCAGAGGGAATCAACCCTACCCACACCTTGATCTTGGACTTTCAGCCTCCAAGACTAGAAGAAAATAAGTGACTGTTTAAGCCCCCAGTCTGCGGTGCTTTGTTATGGTGGTCCTAGCAGATTAGTACAATAGTGATGACAATGTGAATGTTGCTGTTAGAAAAGCATGGGACTAGACACCATGAGGCACCCTGGCTTATCAATGGAAAACTGTATTTGGTAATCCTCCATGCCCACCACAGTCTGGGTCCAAGGAAGAGGGGTCAGGAGCAGAGGGAGATGTGCAGTATCCAGGCAAAGGAGTGGGAGTGCCTGAACAGGAGCAGGACGTGGGGAGAGAAAAGACCTGAGAAAGACACAGGACACACATCAATGAGAACAATGGATGTGGCCAGACAGGATGGAGATGTGGAATCCATGATGATTTCTGGCTCCCCAGAACTGAGGAGATACAAAGAATGAAGGCTTCAGAGGAGGCAGAGATTGGGGGAGAAAAAAAGGATCATTTGTGGAGAAAGAAGAGACCTTGGTTTGAGTCACGTTGACCTTGGGATCCCCATGAGGATGAAGAATGGCAGGAGGATGCACCTGGAAGGGAGTTGGGATCTGGAACATGGTTGAAATGAATGAGTTGGCCCAGGCGAGGCATGCTGAGTCAAGAGCAGGGGTTGAGTACAGAACTTAGAGGACACCAACAGCTGAAGGCATGCTAATCAGGAACCCCAGAGGAGAAACAGAGCTCAAAGAGGTAGGAGGGAATGGGGAGAGTATCATGGGATCTGTCTTAGCTTGTGCAGGTATAACAAATACCACAGACCAGGGGGCACAAACAACAGACATTTATGTACCTTGATCTGGGGTCATGACATCCAAGATCAAGACACTAGCAGGTCTAGATCTTGGTGAGTGCTCTCTCCCTGGATCAAAGATGGTTGTGTTCTCACTGTATCCTCACATGGTGGAGACAGAGAGCTCTCCTCTCTCCCTCAATTTACCAGGGCACTAATTCCACCACAGGGCCCCACCCCCATGACCTGCTCTCCACCTAATCACTTCCCCAAACCCAAATCACATTGAGGGCTTTGGCTTTGACATATGAATTGGAGGAGCTAGGGTGCATAATTCAGTCCATACAAGATTTCAGCTGGGGAAAGCTCATAGAGGGGTCCACCAAGCCAAAGGACACAGGCATAAATGTGGTCAGCATCCCTGGTAGGACTATTAGTAAATGGACCAATGAATGAATGAAGGGTCACAGGGAACACATGGCCACTTGGCCACATTTCTGTGGATGTTTCTCCCTTCTCTGGCTGGCCTCCCCACTGGCCCAGGAGATTTGCATGGCTAGGCCTGGATGTGGCCTTCTTAGCTTCCCTGGCCCCTCTATGTGGCTGGCCACCAAGTGGTGTCCAGGACACGTTTCCTGAGCAAATGGCTATCTCCTGCCTGTTATCAGAGGCTGGAGCCACCTCAGCTCTCACAAGGGGCAACCCAGCACAGACTTGGGTGCAGACAGGCCCGACTGCAGCCCCAGCCCCTTCATCAACACTGCTTGGCCTAGGACTTCCTAGGGTTTTGTTTCTATGTCTGCAAAATAAGATTAACAATAATACTTGCCTTCAAAAGTCACTGTAAAACTTAGAGATGAATTACAGGAAACATCCAGCATTCTACCTGACTGGTGAGACCTGCTCTTGTATAAGGAATTCCTGCCGTTGTCCTTTGTTCTTGGCGTTACTGCGATTACAACCATGACCATGGGTTGTTGTTATTGTGAATCATCATTCTAACGACATCATTACACACACAGAACTTGAAGCCAGCTCTTCCCTTCCCAGTTTGGTGACCTGCTGCCTCACCTCTCATAAGGAATAGTAACAGCCTCTAAATGACTGCTCGTTGTAGGATCAAATTATTTACTAACCAGAAAGCGATCAGAACAAAGCATGGCACCAGGTATGTTCCCAATCACTGTCCCTAGCCATTCAGCTGTTGTTCTGTTACTGACAGACAGGAAATCTCAAAGATCCTCAGGATTTCATTCATTATCCCTAAATAGGGCAGGCGTTCATTCAACAGGTGCCTGTAGGGCTTATAAAATGATGGGCGATTGAAACAAATGCATGTGGAGGATGGAGACATCATTAAAACTTGAAGGAAATAATGGAGTCGGTGCAAAAAAAAATTAAAAATTAAAACTTTTGTAGCTCAAGTGACTACGTTATTTTCAGACTATAAAAATGTGTTCCTTGAAATTCCGTTAGCTCATGTATGATGCTCTTTCCTCTCAGCTATAAGCTGAGTGCATTCTTTCAAAACTGAAACTGTCCTTATCTAATTTATTTTAAAAAATAGAACACTTTGTAACAGAATCACACAGCCGTAACACAAAGTGCTAAGCATCCTCTCTGGTTGTGTCAGATTCTTGGAAGGAGATAAAACCTTGAGAAGAGAAGTCGGGGGGGAAAAAAAATACCTGACAATATTTGAGAGTGGACAAAAAGGAAATGAGAGCTCTCTGGACGTATGTTCCCCACTGTTGAGCAGAGCTCCAAAGCACTCCTTTTAAGAAAAAGACGAAACCATTTCCTCTTTTGTCTACATGGAAATGGAAAACATCCCTGCCTGGCATGACATCTGCCTGACACCCCAGTGATTAGATGTGCTCCTGCTCTTCCATGAGCTCTCCCGGCAAACAGGGCATCAAGCTTCTCGTTTCCACTGCCAACAGGATTTCACACACCAGGCACAGAAAAGCATACGATACTGGGGACCCCGCTGAAGATGCGGAAGCTCTCCGTCCTCAGGAACACCTGCAGTGTGCAATCCCTCCCACAAAATGAAATTCTGGGGGTTCTGGGAGGAAAAATAGTCTCAGTCTTATATGTGCAAAGCACAGACGCATGCAGAGAGCATGAGCAGGTATGACATACATCTGTGGTATCAAAACTCCACGGCAGGGTGGGAGTGGGGGAGGCGATTCTGAAAGTAAATGTCCCAAGAGCCTCCAAATGTCCAAAAGGCAGGGATAAGGAAGTGATAATGCAGGGAAGGTATGGAAGCCCAGGCCCATGGAAACCAGACAACATGGGGAAGAAGAGGCGACTATGTGCCATCTGGCCAAGCGTTTGTCGAACACCCTAGTTATTCACGCAGGAGTACTTAACACAGCAGACCCAGGCCAGGAGCTTGGTAAAGAGCAGCGGTCAGCAGAACAGGCCTCCCCAGTCGTGGAATTCGCCCTCTAAGCAAGAAGCCTGGGAAAAAGTCAGCAAATAACTAGATAATTTCCAAGTGGCAAAAAGCTGCATAAAGGAGATAAAGCAGGGGTGTGGGTGGCCAGCAGGGGAGGTGGCTCTCCGCAGGTGGCCAGGGAAGGCCTCTTTGAGCAGGTGGCCTCTGAAATAGGACCTAGAGGCAAAGAAGCCTCAGCCTTTTGGGAACAGAGACACATGTTCATACTTCGTTCGGGGAACGGCACGTACAAAGGTCCAGAGCAGGAATGAGTTTGGTGTTTCTGTGGACTTGATCAAAGACTTGTGTGTCTGGAGCAGAGAGTAGTGGGAAGGGCAGCCCAGAGGTGAGGACCAAGAGGCAGGAAGGTTAGTTCGTGCAGGCACCACTGGCTGCTATTCATAGAGGTTGGAGAGGATCTAAACGCAATGGGAAACTAAGAGTCCCAAGTTGACCTGGTATGTGATCTAACTGAAGTTTTCAAAGGAACACTTTTGCTTCCTATAGCAAGTAGATGGGCTGAGGACAAACACAAAAGGGGCATCAGGTATAGAGTTCTGTAGCAAGGTTAGGCAGGAAAATGCATAGCGTGTATGCACATGTGCCTGCCACAGCTGAGTCAGTGTGGACAACCTCCCAGGTGTGTTCAGGGTGTAACAGAATCAATAAATGTGCAAAGCAGAAACCACATCATTATAATTTGGATCCATCCACATCTTCAATCTGAGGGGCTGACCTTCCTGCTTCATAAGAGAAAGATGGGAGTGACAGAATTAAGAATTCGAGAAGTCCTACCATGAATCAGATCATTTACATCCTTCCAAAAACCCTATGAGATTTATATTATGCCTGATTTTATAGTTAGGATAACCAGAGCTCAGAGAGGTTAATTAATACCATCAATTTCTCATAGATAATAAAATCTCATGCTTTGTATGGTTCTTTCTGGTTCAAAAGTGTTTTCAACTTTGTCTGACCTTCATGGCAGCCCTGGGAAGGGGGCAGAGCAGAGATGCTTTTCCTCGGTTTACTGGGAGCCAAGGGACCTGACCAAGCTCCTGTGACCAGCAAAGCCACGATGCCACAGCTAGAAAAAGCTCTCCGCCCCTCAGGCCCAGGACTCCACATGCTTCCCCTCAGCTCCACGTCTGGTTTCTCTGTAAAGACCTGTGAACTGGGTAGCCATCCTAGTTGCGCTTTTCCTGTTGGCTGCAAGAGAGCTGAAATGTGCATAGGACTTTTTAAGGTGCACATGTCAAGACTGGTCCCAACGTCATTTCCGCCCCATCCTTGTTTTTCTTTGTCTTCATTCGTGTTTTCACCGGTGCCATCCACTTATGCTTCAGGCACCTGCTGAGTCAACCTAAATCTTTTCTAGAATAAGGCAGGACAGCAATTTTCAGGCTTACACATGTTTTCCCCCCACTGTGATTGTTTTCAGGGTAGCGGCTGTTTGAGAAGACGGGTGGACCAAGGACTGGACCTGGGTTTGGCTCAACTGGACAACTGTGTGCAAATGAACACGAGGGACCCCAGGGGCACCAGGAGAGCCCTGACGGGAGGGAGAAGGGGTCTCCCATTCAGGTGGTAAAGCAACATGGCAAAGCTAACCCGTAACACCAAGTGTGCAACAACACACTCACAGAGAACTGCCCTTGAGAATTTCCCAAATCCCTGAGTTCCTAACCAAATTAAATCACAATTTCTTTGTGATCTCTGAAAACACAGGATGATGTCTTGGGGAATGTCCCCAACTACTCTCTCACTGGCAGGGTATGTTTCTCGCAAACTGTGGGCTCACAACGTGGTCTGAACCGCTGGTCTCTCCCTGACAGGGTTCATGAACGCGGGGTCATGGGCGCAGGAAGAGCTGGGGCTGCCGAGCAAGCCTAAACAAATGACAAGCTCCAACCTGTGACAGTCAGCATGCCACCAGCCCATGCTCCCAATTAGAGCACCACACGTCTCTCTGAGCAGCCCCCCGCCACTGCACGAGGAACAGCGTGTTCTGGAGATGTGCTTCTTGGAGTCTAAAGTCTCTTTATGGGAAGCCGGAATGGAATTCTTTGAAAAGATTTGGATGCAACAAAAGGGAGTCCTATGTCTCTCTACTTGAGTTTCCTTTTGAAAGACAATCTGGAGTTTAATAAAAGCACTCTAGTGGGAAACTGTCAGAAAGATCTTTTATTTATTCATTTGATACATATTTACTGGGAGCTTCCTCTCCAACATTGTCAGTGCTCTGTGCTGAGAAGAAATAAGACAGCCATCATCCCTGTCTTCTAGGAGCCTAAAATCTAACAAGAGGCCTGACATTACACAGGGATTTCACCTGTAATTTGGAGAAGTGAGAGTTTTAAGAAGATATGTTGTGAGAAGGAATAGACCTGGTTGGGGGTGGGCAGGGAAGGCTCTCATGGAAAAGTTAATTTGAAACAGAGACTGGAGGAATGCACAGGAGTTGGGCAATGTCAGAAGTAAGGCAGGATGGGTGGGACTGGAGAGAGTATGAGACTGTTACAAGCAGAAGCACTACAGGTTCAAAGATGCTAAGAGGGAGGGAGTGGCAAGAGACCTCTAGACCACTAGAGACCACTAGAGACCACTAGAGAGGTGCCAGTGGCAGGGACCAAGGCTTGGATAATGATGCTTCTCCTTACCCTGAAGGCAATGGGAAACCTACAGGGTTTTGAGTGATAGAGAGGAACATGTGCATGTGTGTGTGCATGGCTGTGTGTGTGTGTGTGTGTGTGTGTGTGTGTGTGTATTAAAGGGATGAGTTAAGAGATGAACTTTGCCATTTAACAAAATGGCTCATATATCAGTATGTTGCGGTGCAACAAATCAACCCCAAATCTCAATGTCTTCTAATAATAAATGCTTGTTTTTCTCATTCATACACCATGTCCACACTGATCAACCCCTGTTCTGCTTACTGCACTCACTCAGGGATCCAGACTGACAGCAGCTGCATCTGAACTACTACATATTTTACTCCTTTCACTACTGTCTGCTATTTCTCTTAAAAACTAGTATACTTGGGACACCTGGGTGGCTCAGTGGGTTAAAGCCTCTACCTTCAGCTCAGGTTATGATCCCAGGGTCCTGGGATCGAGTCTCACATCAGGCTCTCTGCTCGGCAGGGAGCCTGCTTCCTCCTCTCCCTCTGCCTCCCTCTCTGCCTACTTGTAATCTCTGTCAAATAAATAAAATCTTTAAAAAAAAAACAAACTAGCATACTTGTACATCCTGTTCACTCCCTTTTCCCTGGTGCCTGGCACAGAGTGGGCATTCTACTGTATCTGTTAAATAAATTAATCTTGTTCATTTTGGTGGTTCACAGCCATTTGTATGCCCCGAAAGCCAGCCACTTGCCTCTCTTCTTACTCCTAGAACTCTTCTCCAGCTCTCTGTGAACTCCAGCCATGGTTCATTTTTCCAGTCTCCTCTTAGATCTCTCCTAAACAGAAAAACTTTCTTGGACCACATTTGTGATGATCAGCTTTATGCATGAGGTGCCTAAATATTTGGTCAAATATGATTCTGGGTGTATTTTGAATGAGATTAACAACTGAATCAGCAGACTCAGTAAAGCATATTGTCCTCCCTAATGTGGGTGGACCTCACCCAATCAGTTGAGGGTCTCAATAGAATGAAAAGCTAATCCTTACCCATATAAGCAAGAACTCCTCCTGACTGATTGTCTTGAATGGGGAAATCAGCCTTTCCTGCATTGAGACTTGATACATCAGCTATCCTGAAACTCAAGCCTGCTGGCTTTCAGACTGGAACTTACACCATTGGCTCTCCTGGTCCTCAGGCCTTCTGACTCAGACTGGAATGACAGCTTTCTGACTGCCGTCTTGGGACTTCTCAGTCCGTATAACATACATGACAATTCCTTATATGTCTCTCTATGTATCTATCGATCTGAATCTCTCTATCCTATTGGTTCCGCATCTCTTTATTCCCTAATACAACTTGCAGCAGGCACTACTGGTGCCCCACCCATCTCCCTTCAAACCTTCACCACCTTGATGCACACACTGCCAACAGCTGCATCATTTGGCTGGAGGGCTTTGTCTGGTGATGGGACTCTGCTCTGCCCTGCACAGCAGGAGGGAAATGCCCAGAATCAAGCAGCCCTCAACCAATGGTTGATGGGCATGGGTGGACCACTATCCCAAGCCCCTTAAACATAGGGCGGAATGACTCTGAGGCATATTCCTCAGACTTCCCAGAGTTTGCAGGTGCCCATAGTAGTATAGTAACTAATTTGCTCAATAACATACCTCTTATCAGTTGCCTCCCTTCCTGAGATCACCTCCCATACAAACTACTTGCATCAGGTTCCTTGTCTCAGAGTTAACTTCTAGAGACACCCAAACTAAAACAAACCCCATTAAGGAGGTCCACGCACATCATTTCCTATCATTGCATCCTGTGTCTTTCCTTCCGGCCATATATCATAGTCTCTTATTTTTGTGTATTTATCAGCTCATTGTCTATCTTAACAAGGGCATTGTCTATTCTCCTGTGCCTAGTGCAAAGCAGTGATTCGATAAATATTTGATAAATATCTGTGGAGTAAATGAATGAAGGGTTAACCCCAAACATGTGTCTTCTTTCCAGACCTCAGCTCCCTCATTAGGAAAATGAAACACTAGTGCATGGCATCTGGAAGGGTGCTTCTGGCTTTCATATCCTGAAACTCCGAGATGTCAGAAGTTGCAGGATAATGAAGCCCATGGTTTTGTCACTGGACAAGACTCTGGATAGAACATGGCTTCGTCTGCATTAATTTGACAAGGAAGCTGGTGAGAACATGGCAATTAGGAGGGGGAGAAAGGAAAGGGGAAAAAATCCTCCATTGAGGTGGTCTTTGGAGGCTAATGATGGAGTGCAACCTTACACAGCAGGAATATTGGGAGTGTTTGCATATAAATTGCCTTTTAAGGTTTCCATTCTTCAAGACTAATGAGTGTTTCAGACTTAAACATAACTATTCTCTACTAATTACTGTTTTAGTCACTCTCCTGTTTTTCCTCATGATTTCTACTTGTGATTCTAGGAGGTAGAAAGACAAGCCAGCTTCCTGGAGTCAAACACTCTCAGCATTGGCAGATTTAAGGTTTGCAGGCGATCCTGAAGCCTCGCATGTAAAGACGCATAATGTCACATGAACTTGAACATGAACTTGAAGCACCCACTCTGAAAGTCACCTGACTTTCTGGCTGACAGCTAAAAGAATAAATAGAAAATCCGAATAGTCCTATTATCTATCAGGAAGTTGAATCTACAATTAACTATATTGCCACAAGTAAAACTTTAGGTCCAGATGGCCTCAATGGTGAATTATTCCATGGAAATAGAAAAGAACACCAAAACTGTGTAAATTCTTCCAGAGAACAGAAAGAGGGGGAATACTTCCCAATGTGCTTTATGACATCAGCATAATCTTGATGTGAAAACATGTGAGAACAGAGTAAGAAAGAAAAATTACAGGTCAATCTGACTCATGAATATAGATACAAAAATTCTGAACAAAATATTAGCAAATTGAAACCAGCAATTGTTGGGGTTAATGTAGAGCGTGAATCGAGCCATGATACCTGGCTTGCTAAAATGTAACACAGAGGCCCTGGGGGGAAGGAAGGTTTCAGAGAAGGGGTAGGGCTTTGGGATACTGAGGCCTACACTACCACTCTGCTGTGGAATGCCACAGGGAATTGCCTTCCCAAAGCTTTCTTAGCCCAAACAGCTGCCTTTGATCTAAGAGATGCATGTATTGTCCCTTAGGCTATGGTTAGCAGAACCCGCAGATTAAGCATATTTTATCTTTCCTGTTTATTAGATCCTCCTAGTTTTAGTAAGACCCATTGTCACACACCCTGTGCTTGAGAAATAGTGATAAGATTTGTGATTATCCTGAATGACCAATAAAAGCCAGAGCAAAGAAGACCAAAGGGTCTTCATCTCTGAGCACTGACCCCCTGCGTTCTCTTCTCTTTTCACAGCTAAATTTGGAGTAATCTTTCATCCACTGGTGCAGGGATTGCTGGCCATTCCTGGCAAGCAGTATGTAAAGAAATGATTACACTACATGATTACATCATGACCAGACTCAGTTTATCCCAGAAATGCAGGAGAACATCAACAGACTGAAGGGGGAAAAGGCATTTGAAATAATTTTAATTGCTGCATAAAAAATGTCTAATAATATTCATTACCCATTCATGGTAAAACAGTAAATTTAGGAGGAGAGTTCCCTCCAATCTGATAAAGAGTATCGATAACACAATGGCAGCAAATACTACACTCAATGGTTAGATATTTAAAGACACTAGAAAAGAGAAAAATGCTTATTGCCACCATTTCTATTCAATATTTTACCAGAGGGGCTAGATTATTTCTCAGACACACATGCGAAATAAAAGGTATAGGTCTGGAAAAGACAATATCAAACATCTCTATTCATGTAACTCTTTTTTTTTCCAATTTATTTATTTTCAGAAAAACAGTATTCATTATTTTTTCACCACACCCAGTGCTCCATGCAAGCTGTGCCCTCTATAATACCCACCACCTGGTACCCCAACCTCCCACCCCCCCGCCACTTCAAACCCCTCAGATTGTTTTTCAGAGTCCATAGTCTCTCATGGTTCACTTCCCCTTCCAATTTACCCAAAAGCACATACCCTCCCCAATGTCCATAACCCTACCTCCCTTCTCCCAACCCCCCTCCCCCCAGCAACCCACAGTTTGTTTCGTAAGATTAAGAGTCACTTATGGTTTGTCTCCCTCCCTATCCCATCTTGTTTCATTGATTCTTCTCCTACCCACTTAAGCCCCCATGTTGCATCACCACTTCCTCATATCAGGGAGATCATATGATAGTTGTCTTTCTCCGCTTGACTTATTTCACTAAGCATGATACGCTCTAGTTCCATCCATGTTGTCGCAAATGGCAAGATTTCGTTTCTTTTGATGGCTGCATAGTATTCCATTGTGTATATATACCACATCTTCTTTATCAAATTCATCTGTTGATGGACATCTAGGTTCTTTCCATAGTTTGGCTATTGTGGACATTGCTGCTATAAACATTCGGGTGCACGTGCCCCTTTGGATCACTACGTTTGTATCTTTAGGGTAAATTCCCAGTAGTGCAATTGCTGGGTCATAGGGCAGTTCTATTTTCAACATTTTGAGGAACCTCCATGCTGTTTTCCAGAGTGGTTGCACCAGCTTGCATTCCCACCAACAGTGTAGGAGGGTTCCCCTTTCTCCGCATCCTCGCCAGCATCTGTCATTTCCTGACTTGTTGATTTTAGCCATTCTGACTGGTGTGAGGTGATATCTCATTGTGGTTTTGATTTGTATTTCCCTGATGCCGAGTGATATGGAGCACTTTTTCATGTGTCTGTTGGCCATCTGGATGTCTTCTTTGCAGAAACGTCTGCCCATTTCTTGATTGGATTATTTGTTCTTTGGGTGTTGAGTTTGTTAAGTTTTTTATAGATTTTGGACACTAGTCCTTTATCTGATATGTCATTTGCAAATATCTTCTCCCATTCTGTCAGTTGTCTTTTGATTTTGTTAACTCTTAATACGTAGAAAGTAAAAAATAATCTACAGACGAATATAATTAATAAGTGAACTTAGAAAGGACAGAGAGCATTAAGATCAATATGTAAGAAGCAATTATATTGCTATGTATCATTTTAAAATCACATTCACAGAACATTAGCTAATTAAATATCTGATCATAGATTTTTAAAAAGATGTGCAGGATCTCTACAACCCTTACTGAGAGACAAATAGTAAGAAATACACCATGCTCACGGACTGGAAAACTCAGTATTTTAAACATGTTAGCTGTCCTCCACACTTGTCTACCTTGTTAACAAAATCCTAGCCATTTTTTAAAGAAAGCTGACTACTGGCTCCTCTAATTGTATGGAAATACAAAGGGCCAAGACTACCCCTCAAGGCAATCTTGAAGAATAACTAACTCAGAGAAGTTAAAACATCATATCTAAATTTAGAAATTTAGGGGACTTGGGATGCCTGGGTGGTTTAGCTGGTTAAGCATCCAACTCCTGGTTTCTGCTCAGGTCATGATCCCATGGTCATAAGATCCAGGGCCCCGCATCAGGCTCTCTGCTCAGTGGGGAGCCTGCCTCCCTCTCTCTCTCTGCCTGCCTCTCTGTCTATTTGTGATCTCTGTCTGTCAAATAAATAAAATTTAAAAAAAAATAAACAAACAGTAGTAGTTTTATGTGTTTGGTGCTTTTTGTTTCAGCGATGGCAAACTCTTAACATGGTCTTCTCAATACACAGTACTGGGTAAATGGGAAACAAATACTGTCCCCTTCTCCCCTCATCTCATATATAAAAGTCAACTTTATATAGGCAGAAATTCATTCATTAATGAAAGGTAAAATATATACTGTCAAAGGTTATATAGGAAAAAAATCTAGGTGACTTAGATGTAGCAAAGATTTTTAAAATAGGAAAAACAAAATATGTCTATTACAAGGGACAAATTTATTGTGTTGACTACATTAAAATAACAATTTCTATTCCCTAAAATATACCATTAAGAGAGTGAAAAAGCCAGAGTGTGAGAAAATATGTGAAGTGCATGTACGTGGCAAATGATTCTTATTTAAAACACATCAAGACACTATGGAGTATTATGCCTCCATCAGAAAGGATGAATACCCAACTTTTCTATCAACATGGACGGGACTGGAAGAGATTATGCTGAGTGAAATAAGTCAAGCAGAGAGAGTCAATTATCATATGGTTTCACTTATTTGTGGAGCATAACAAATAACACGGAGAACATGGGGAGATGGAGAGAAGGGAGTTGAGGGAAATTGGAAGGGGAGATGAACCATGAGAGGCTATGGACTCTGAAAAACAATCTGAGGGTTTTGAAGGGGCGGGGGGTGGGAAGGTGGGGTAGCTTGGTGGTGGGTATTATGGAGAGCACGTATTGCATGGAGCACTGGGTGTGGAGCCTAAACAATGAATTCAGGACCACTGAAAAGAAATTAAATTTTAAAAAATTCCCTAATTAAAAAAACACACATATCAAGAACATTTCAAAATCAGTAAAAAGAAGAGAAATACTGTGATTTGAAAATTATTGGCAAAAGATTTAAACAGTGTTTCATAAAAAAGTATCAAGATGGCCAATATACATACACAAATACGCTGAGTCTCATCAGGCACAGGGGAGCTAGAAATTGAAATCACAATGCAATGTTATTACACACCCATTAGAATTTCTAAGATTGTAAAGAATGACAACACTAAACGTTGGCCAAGATATGGAAAAACTAGAATTCTTATGTATTGTTAGTTGGGGGGTGAAAATTGGTAAAAACCTGAAAATCGGGGCTGAGCATTTGCGTGTGACCTTGCAATTCCATTCCAAAGTGAATATCCAAAAAGTTGCAGGTACGTCAAAAACCATGTGCCAGACAATACGCAAGACTTGTTCCAGCCCCAAACTGGAAATAACCCAAAACCCTTCAAGAGAACAGATAGACTGCAATATACTCAACCCTGAAAATCAAGGCACCAGCAAGAGTAAACACTCTTACCACTGCCTGAAACAGTACAAGTGATCCTTAGAAACATAACAGAATGGTGAATAAAAACGTCACATACAAAAGAAAACACATGATGGGTTTGCTTTTATACAAAGTTCGGAACCTGAAAAAACCCAAATGAAAGTCACAAAGTCAGAGCAATGGTAACCTTTTGGAGCAGACAAGTGAAAGAAAGCATGAGAGGAGCTTCTGGGGGCCAGCGATGTTTATTATTTTCTTTTTGGTGTGCCAGAGACTCAGTTCATTTTTGTTTTGTTTATTTTCAATTTTATTTTTTGTGGTAAGAATACTTCACATGAGATCTACTCTCTTAACAAATTTTTAAGCATATGATACTTTCTTTTTTTTTTATTGTGTTATGTTAGTTACCATATGGTACACATTAGTTTTGATGCACTGTTCTATGATTCATTATTTGCATATAACCCCCAATGCTCCATGCAATACATGCCCTCCTTAATACCCATCACTGGGCTAATCCATCTCCCCACCCCCTCCTCTCTAAAACCCTCAGTTTGTTTCCCTGAGTCCATAGTTTCTCATGGTTCATCGTCCCCTCTGATATCCCCCCTTCGTTTTTCCCTTCCTTTTCCTAATATCCTCCATACTATTCCTTATGTTCCACAAATAACTGAAACCATATGATAACTGACTCTATTGCTTGACTTATTTCACTTAGCATAATCTCTTCCAGTTCTGTCCATATTGATGCAAAAGTTGAATATTCATCTTCCATTGTATATATGGACCATATCTCCTTTATCCATTCGTCTGTTGAAGGGCATCTCAGCTCTTCCCACAGTTTGGTGATTGTGGATATTGCTGCTATGTACACTCAAGGCACGTGGCCCTTCTTTCACTATGTCTGTATCTTCAGGGTAAATACCCAGTAGTGCAATTGCTGGGTCACAGGGTAGCTCTATTTTCAACTTTTTGAGGAACCTCCACACTGTTTTCCCAAGTGGCTATACCAGATTGTATTCCTGCCAACAGTGTAAAAGGGTTCCCCTTTCTCCACATCCTCTCCAACATTTGTTTTTCTTGCCTTGTCAATTTTGCCATTCTAACTGGTAAAAGGTGGTATCTCAATGTGGTTTTGATTTGAATCTCCCTGATGGTTAATAAGGATGAACATTGTGTCTGCTAGCTATTTGTATGTCTTCTTTGGAGAAGTGTCTGTTCATGTCTTCTGCCCACTTTTTGACATGATTATCTGTTTTTTGGGTATTGAGTTTGAGAAGTTCTTTATAGATCTTGGATATCAGCCCTTTAACTGTAGTGTCATTTGCAAATATCTTCTCCCAACAATGGGTTGTCCCTTTGTTTTGTTGATTGTTTCCTTTTCTGTGCAAAAACTTTTTATCTTGATGAAGTCCCAAAAGTTCATTTTTGCTTTTGTTTCCCTTGTCTTTAGAGAAATGTCTTGAAAGAAGTTGCTGTGGTCGATGTTGAAGAGGTTACTGCCTATGTACTCCTCTAGGATTTTGATGGATTCCTGTCTCATACTGAGGTCTTTCGTCCATTTAGAGTTTATCTTTGTGTATGGTGTAAGCAAATGGTTGAGTTTCATTCTTCTGTATACAACTGTAAAGGTTTCCCAGCACCACTGACTGAAGATACTGTCTTCTTTCCATTGGATATTCTTTGCTGCTTTGTTCAAGATTAGTGACTGTACAGTGGAAGGTCCATATCTGGGCTCTCTACTCTGTACCACTGATCTATGTGTCTGTTTTTGTGCAGTACCATGGTGTCTTGGTGATCACAGCTTTGTAGTAAAGCTTGAAATCAGGCAAAGTGATGTACCCAGCTTTGTTTTTTCTTTTTCAACATTTCCTTAGTGATTCAGGGTCTTTTCTGGTTCCATACAAATTTTAGGATTGTTTGTTTCAGAACTTTGAAAAATACCTCTTGTATTTTGATTGGGATGGCATTGAAAGTTTAGATTGGTCTGGGCAGCATAGACATTTTAACAATGTTTATTCTTTTGATCCATGATCATGGAAATGTTTTTACATCTTTTTACGTCTTCAGTTTCTTCCAAGAGTGTTCTGTAGTTCCTCAAGTATAGATCCTTCACCTCTTTGGTTAGGTTTATTCCAGGGTATCTTATGGTTTTCGGTGCTATTGTAAATGGAATCAATTCCCTAATTTCTCTTTCTACAGTTACATTGTTGGTGTATAGGAAAGCAACTCATTTCTGTGCATTGGTTTTTGCTCTATGAGTTCTAGAAATTTAGGGGTGGAGTCTTTCGGGTTTTCCACATAAAGTATCAAGTCATCTGCAAAGAGAGAAAGCTTGACTTCTTCTTTGCCAATTTGAATACATTTTATTTCTTTTTGTTGTCTGATTGCTGTTGCTAGGACTTTTAATACCATGTTGAACAACAGTGGTGAGAGTAGGCATTCTTGTCATGTTCCTGATCTGAAGGGAAAGGCTCTCAGCTTTTCCCCACTGAGAATGATATTCGCTGTGGGTTTTTCATAGATGGCTTTTTATAAAATTGGGGAATGTTAGCTCTATCCCTACACTCTGAAGTGTTTTAATCAGGAAAGGATGCTGTATTTTGTCAAATACTTTTTTCTGCATCAATTGAGAGGACCAACTGTTCCTCTCTCTTGTCTTATTAATGTGTTCTATCACATTGATTGATTTGGGAATGTTCAACCACCTTTGCATCCCAGGGATAAATCCTGCCTGGTCGTGATGGATAATCCTTTTAATGTACTGTTGGATCCTTTAATCTAAGATCTTGTTGAGAATTTTGGCATCCATATTCATCAGGTTATTGGTCTGAAATTTTCCTTTTTGATGGGGGTCTTTGCCTGATTTGGGGATCAAGGTAATGCTGGCCTCATAGAGTCTGTGAGTTTTCCTTCTGTTTCCTTTTTTTAAAACAACTTCAGGGGAGTAGGTATTATTTCTTCTTTAAATGTTTGGTAGAATTCCCTAGGGAATCTGTCAGGTACTGGACTCTTGTTTTGTTGGGAGGTTTTTGATCACTGCTTCAATCTCATTACTTTTCAGGTTGTGAATTTCCTCCTGTTTCCAGGGAGAAACCACGTTATAGGTTTCCAGCATACAGTACTTCATAGATAAAATGTTGCAGCAGATCTCTCGAGCTTATTCATCTTGCCTAACTGAAACTTTATGCCCATTGGTTAGTAAGTTCCCATCTCCCTCTCCTCCAGGCTCTGACAACTATCAGTCTACTCTTTGATTCTATGAATTTGATTATTTTGGATAACTCATATAAAGAGAATCATGTAACATTTATCTTGCTGTGACTAGCTTATTTCACTTGGCATGATGTCCTCAAGGTATATCCATTCTGTTATAAAGAATTTCCTTCTTTCTAAGAATGAACAGAATTCTAAGGTATGTCCACAGAGCATTTCCCTTATCTATTCACCTGTTGATAGACATGTAGGTTGTTACCACCTCTTGGCTACAATATATAGAGCTGCCATGAACATGGGAATGCTAATATCTCTTTAAGACACTGATTTCAATTCTTAAAATTGAAATTTTAATGTGGGTTGGTAGATGACATATGCATACCTCACTCTTTCCTAACCCACTGACTCTTCTTTTTTAAAGTTTTTATTTGATTTTATTTAAATTCCGGTTAGTTAACATACAGTATAATATTAGTTTCAGGTATACAATATAGTGATTCAACACTTTCATACAATACCCAGTGCTCATCACAAGTCCACTCCTTAATTTCCATCATCTATTTCACCCATCCCCACACCCACCTCCATTCTGGTAACCATCAATTTGTTCTCTATAGTTAAGAGTCTGTTTCTTGGTTTGCCTCTCTCTTTTTCTTATTTGCTTCTTAAATCCCACATGTGAGGGAAATCATGTATTTGTTCTTCTCTGAATGACTTATTTCACTTAGCATAATACTCTCTAACTCATCCATGCTGTTGCAAATGGCAAGATTTCATTCTTTTTGAAGGCTGAGTAATATTTCATCAAGCACACATACATATACACCACATTCATCACTCAGTGGACACTTGCGCTGTTTCTATAATTTGGCTATTGTAGATAATGCTGTTATAAATACTAGGGTGCATGTATGCCTTTGGTTTAGAATTTTCTATTTTGGGGGTAAATACCTAGTGGTGCAATTGCTGGATCATAAGGTAGTTCTATTTTCAACTTTTTGGGAACCTCCATAGTGTTTTCCACAGTGTCTGTACCAGTTTGCATTCCCATCAATAGTGCAAGAGGGTTCCCCTTTCTCCATACCCTCATCAACACCCGTTTCTTGTGCTGTTAATTTTAGCCATTCTGGCAGAGCATTTCCCTTATGTACCCAGACATTTTATATGATTTGGGAAAAAGAAAAAAAGAACTTACTGAACAATGAGAGACTGTGACTCTGAGAAACAAACTGAGGGGTTTGGAGGGGAGGGGGGTGGAAGGTTGGGTGAGCCTGGTGGTGGGTATTGGAGACGGCATGTATTTCATGAAGCACTGGGTGTGGTACATAAACAATGAATCCTGGAACACTGAAAAGAGATTTTAAAAATATATTAAAATTTTAAAAAATTAAAGAAGAGTTAATACCTATTCTTCTCAAACTATTCCAAAAGATAGAGAAGGAAGAAAAATTTCCAAATTCATTCTATGAGGCCAGCATTACCCTCATATCAAAATCAGATAAAGACACGTCTAGAAAAGAGAACTAGAGGACAGTATTCCTGAGGAACACAGATACAGAAATTCTGAATAAAATATAAGCAAACTGAATCCAACAATACATTTAAAAAAATCACTTGCCCCAGTCAAGTAGAATTTTTTTCTGGGTTGCAAGGGCAGTTCAATATTCACAAATCAATCAACATGATGCACCACATCAATGAAAGAAAGGATAAGAAACATATGATCATGTCAACAGATACAGAAAAAGCATTTGATGAAGTACAACATACATTCATGATTAAAACCCTCAACAAAGTAGGTTTCGAGGGAACATACTTCAACATAATAAAGGCCGTATATGAAAAACCCACAACTAATACCATCTTAAATGGGGGGAAATTGAGAACTTTTCATCTACGGACAGGAACAAGACAGAGACGTTCACTTTCACCACTTTTATTCAACATAGTACAGGAAGTCCTAGCCATAGCCAACAGACACCAAAAAAGCATTTAAAGGCATCCAAATCAGAAGGAAGAAGTAAAACTCACTATTTACAGATGACATGATATATACAGAAAACCCAAAAGATTCCACCAAAAAACTGCTAGAACTGATAATAAAAAAGTTCAGTAAATTTACAGGATACAGAATCAACATACAGAAATCTGCTGCATTTCTATATACTAAAAATGAAGCAGCAGAAAGAGAAATTAAGGAATCAATCCCATTTACAACTGCACCAAAAGCAATAAGATACCTAGAAATAAACCTAACCAAAGAGGTGAAGCACCTGTGCTCTGAAAAGCACCATACTATTTAGAAAGTGTGACTGATGCCTCTAACTTTGTTTTTTCTCAATTGATTTGGCTATTTGTGGTTTCTTATGAATTTTAGAAAATTTTTTTTGCCTTTTTAAAAAAATTTTTCAGTGTTCCAGAATTCATTGTTTATGCACCACACCCAGTGCTATATGCAATATGTGCCCTCCATAATACCCACCACCAGGCTCACCCAACATTTCACCCCCTCCCCTCCAAAACCCTCAGTTTGTTTGAGAACAGTCTCTCATGCTTCATCTCCCCCTCCAATTTCCCCCAACTCCCTTCTCCTCTCCAGCTCCCCATGTCCTCTGTGTTATTCCTGATGCTCTATTTCTGTAAAAAATGTCATTGGGATTTGGAGAGATAGCAATGAATCTATAGATCGCTTTGAATAGTATGGATATTTTAACATTATTAAATCTTCAAATCCATGAACACCAGATGCTTTTCCATTTTGTATTTCTTGACATAAACAGTGGCATTACAGCATGTTCCCTTCTGAAGACTACCTCGAGTTGTATATTAATGGTTCATCAACTACCCACGTGTGTATTGTGCTTCAGTAAAAATATTCATAAAAAAAATAAGACTGTAGAGCACCTGGGTGGCTCAGTCAGTTAAGCATCCCACTCATGATTTTGGCTCATTTCATGAACTCGGGGTCATGAGATTGAGCCCTGTGCTGGGCATTGTGCTCCATGGGTGCTCTGCTTGGGATTCTCTCCCTCCTTCTCCCCCTTGCCCAACTCAGATAAAGAAATAAAATCTTTCAAAAAATTAAGACTGCAATTTACTAAAATACATGGAATAGATGAAAAGCAATGAATTCATAATGAGCCTCAATAAAAAAGGAGAGAGAGAAACAAATTCATTGGAAGGATGACATTGCAACTTGCAAAGACACCAACTCCTCTGTAATCTGATAAGGGGAAAGGCCATCTAAAATGAATGCTACTTCAGAGTAACCAAATATCAAAGAGAATAATTTCACTTACTAAATACAGAATCAGTGGACAAATTAAAACTTATAATTTGCAATTTCTCAGTTAATAGCTGATTTAGGCAACGGTCATTGATGGATGGTAAAATTATTAGGTGGACAGGTAATGAGGAATTTTACAAGAAAAGGATGAGACCTTCATCACCCAACTCATTTATCAAGGTTAGCATCACCAAACATGACACAACCCCAAACTGGATACCAGGCACAGCAGCACTAGTGAAGTATCCATGCCAAAAAATATTAAAGGTAAACCTAATTCACTCATTATATCTAACATAAGACCTTCAGGACACATATGGGTCAGGGGAACAAATTAAATGATACCACAGGGAAGCAATAATAAAACCTGATACACGAAACATTTTTCAGGACAGCTTACTTCTTTCACAAGTAAATAGCATAAAAAAGTAATTTTTAACAGAGCCTTCATTTGGATCCTGATTTCAACAAATAATGTACAAAAGGTATACTTTAGGCAACAGAGAAAATTTGAACATGGACTGAATGATATTAAGTAACTATTGTTAACTTTATTCAGTGTCCTAAAGACCTCTATCTTCCACCTTATGCAAAAATCCATTCCAAGTAGGCTGTAGATGTGAGTATGGATGGTAAAACCATAGGTTTTCTAGAAGAAAACTGGGAATATAGTAAATTTCCTTAATGTGATAATAAGTAATAACAACAAACTTTAACAAACATAAGTTTTAATATTAAAACTTGAGGTGCACCTGGCTGGCTTAATCAGCAGAGTGTGTGACACTTGATCTTAGAGTTGTGAGTTCAAGTCGCAAATTGGGTGTAGAAATTACTTTTTTTTTTTTAAATCTTAAAAAAAAAATTAAGGGGCACCTGGGTGGCTCAGTGGGTTCAAGCCTCTGCCTTCGGCTCAGGTCATGATCCCAGGGTCCTGGGATCGAGCCCCACATCGGGCTCTCGGCTCCGCAGAGAGCCTGCTTCCTCCTCTCTCTCCCTGCCTGCCTCTCTTGCCTACTTGTAATCTCTGTCTGTCAAATCAATAAATGAAATCTTTAAAAAAAAAATTAAAACATGAGAAGTATTTTCACTGAAATCTGGGATAAAACAAGGATGTCCTCTATTTCTCATGCTTTTTAATAATTCAACCTACTGGATAAAATGAACAAAGGATATCAATAGGCAACATACTTTGCCATTTGGGGCATGTTGATGATCTTACAGTAGGCAAAGATTTCTTATGCACTAGCCTTAGGAAAAAGGACTAATAAATGAGATTAAATTTAAGAATATCCATTCACCAAAAAATACTATTAAAAGGGTTCAAATGTACAATATAGAGTAGGAGAAGGTATTTCTAGTAGAGAGCTAAAATCTCTATGGTAGAGCCTATATTCAGAGAACACAGAAAATCCTACTGATCAACAGAGACAAACTCAATCAATGAATTGGCAAAGAGACTTGAACAGGTATTTCACAAAAGAAGATATCTAGATGAAAATAATCACATAAAAAGATGAAAAAAATCATATCACTAATGATAAATAGAAGGTGTAAATTAAAACTATAACGAAATGTCATTGCATGTCCACAATGGCTAAAATATGCAAAGAGCCCTGATGTCCACTGACAGATAATGGATAAAGAAATTGAGATATATACACAACAGAATATTACTCAGCCACCAAAAAGAATGAAATCTTACCACTTGCAATGACATGGATGGAACTAGAGGATATTACGCTAAGTAAGTCAGTCAGAAAAAGACAAATACCACATGATTTCACTTATATGTGGAATTTAAGAAACAAAACAGTTGAATATAGGAGAAAGAAAGGAAAAATAAAATAAGAAAAACATAGAGGGAGGCAAACCATGAGCCTTTTTTTTTTAAAGATTATTTATTTGAGAGAGAGAGAGAGAGAGAGAATGCACAAGCAGGGGTTGGGGCAGAGGGAGAAGCAGATGCCCTGCTGAGCAGGGAGCCCCACACAGGGCTCAATCCCAGGACCCTGGGATCATGACTTGAGCTGAAGGCAGCTGCTCAACCAACTGAGCCACCAAGGCACCACAAACCATAAGAGACTCTTAAGTATAGGGAACAAAATGAGGGTTACTGAAGGGAAGGTGGGTGGGAGGATGGGGTAACTAGTTGACATTAAGGAGGGCATGTGATGTAATGAACACTGAGCATTATATGCAACTGATGAATCACAAAATTCTACCCCTCAAATTAACAATACATTGTATGTTAACTAAATTGAATATATTTTTTATTTAAGTTCAATTAGCAAACATATAGAAAATTATTGGTTTCAGAGGCAGTGTTCAATAATTTATCAGTTGCATACAACATGCAGTACTCATCATTAAATTGAATTTAAATAAAATATTTTTTATTCTGTTCAGTTAGCCAGCATATAGTACAACATTAGTTTTTGATGTGGTGTTCAATGATTCATTAGCTGTGTATAACACCTGGTATTTTCTTTAAAAAAGATTTATCTTTTGAAACATTCATAAAATTATATTAATTATTAACAAAATAAAAATAAAAAAGAGAGAAATAGTCATTGCACACATGCCGGAAAAGCCCAAATTAAAACTGACAAGCAATAACAATTGTCACTGAGAATGTGGAGCAAAGATTCCCTTCTTTTACTATGGGTAAAAATGTAAGTTGTTGCAACTGCTTTGGCAGATAGAGCACAGATATAGCCTATGACCAGAAATTTCACTCTAGGCATATGCCCAAACAGTGAGTGCCATTCTATTATCATATGTGTATCAAGTCAGAAAGATATAATGTAGAACAGTCACACAATGAAACACAGCAATAATGAAACTAAAACTCCATAATATCACAGGAATGAAGATTACCAACAATGTTGAGAAAATGAAGTCAGATACAAAACAACATATTTCTTGATTCTATGCATGTAAGGTTTGAAATCAGGAATAACTAATCAATTGCTATGTAATTTGTAATAAAGATTATCTTTGAGGGGTTGACAGGGTAGAGGCATGAAGGGGCTCTAAGGGTTACTGTTAATTTTCTATTCTTAATTGGCTGTTGATCACTTGGGTGTGTTTACTTTCTGAAAATGTATCAAGCTTTACATTCATGCCTTGTGCACTTTTATATGTGTCATATTTCAATTTAAAAGCTAAAAAGTAGGGGTACCTGCCTGGCTGTCTTGATCTCAGGGTTGTGAGTTCAAGCCCCACATTGGGTGTAGAGATTACTAAAAATAAACTTTTTTAAAGTTAAAATTAGGAGTGCCTAGATGACTGAGTTGGTTGAGCATCCAACTCCAGATCTCAGCTTAGGTCTTGACTTCAGGGCAGTAAGTTCAAGTTCCATATTAGGCTCCATACTGGGAATGGAGCCTACTTAAAAAGAAACAAAAAATTAAAATTAGTACCCATTCATAATGCTTTGTAAAACTGCTTGCAAACTTGGAAAATAGTGAACTTCCTCAAGGTGGCAATACTTGTAGATCAAAACCCTACAATAAACATCATTCTTACTGTTAAAATTTTAGAAGCATTTCCACAGAAGACAGGAATAAGACAAGAATGCCCTCTATTACTGATGGTGTACAGTGATTCAACCTATTGGGGGAAATGGATAAAGGATATAAATAGACAATTTCGGGGCACCTGGGTGGCTCAGTGGGTTAAGCCTCTGCCTTCGGCTTGGGTCATGATCTCAGGGTCCTGGGACCAAGCCCCGCATCGGGCTCTCTGCTCAGCAGGGAGCCTGCTTCCCCCCTCTCTCTCTGTCTGCCTCCCTGCCTACTTGTGATCTCTGTCTCTGTCAAATAAATAAATAAAATCTTTAAAAACAACAACAACAATAAATAAATAAATAAATAAATAGGCAATTTACTCTCCTATTTTGGAAATCTGAATAAAGAATAAATATTTCAAAACAGATTCAGCTTCACTAGCAACAGAACATGCCATTTAAAAAACTCACCACACTGGCAAAAATTTAAGGTTTGAAAATAACAAGTGTTGTCTAGGTGAAGGCAAGGAAGAACTATCAAAAATTGCAGGTGGGGTAGACGGAGGGAAGATGTTGGAAGAGTAAGGGGACCCTCCTTTCTGGTCCCTGGAATTCAGCTAAATAGCTATTAAATCATTCTGATACCTGTAAATTCAACCTGAGCTCTAAGAAAAGAATTGCTGCAATTCTACAGACATTTTCTAAAGAAAATTGACTGGTTTTTGCAAGGTAGGTGTGGAGAAGTTAATCTGAGGTGATATATTGGAAGATAAACTGTTCAGAGGGGAGAGCCTCCATAAGTCAGCTACCAGAAAGCGAAATAGCCTGGGAGTGCAAAATCTGGACTTTCAGAAGCCTGCTCCTGTGAGAATTGACCTTCCCTGAAACATGCACAGGTGGCAAAGTGGAGAAAAATCTTAGGTCAGAGAGTCTGGCATCAGAATTCCCAGGGTCACACTAAGAATGGGGGTAGCAAAGTGTGACAGAATCCTCAAACAATGGAGTGGGGAAGCTGACTACAATTCGTGAGCCCAGAGTGGCCTCTTAGCTAGGTGTTGCCATAAACCACAAACTGCCTCATGACTGGGCAACTGCTCTCCAAGCAGGGGTCAGCAAGTTACAGAACTGAAGTGAGATGCTACTCCTTCCCTGGGGAGGAGCAGTGTGGGTGTGCACACAATTGGGCAACTGCTCCTAGAGCAGGGGCTCAGAAAGCAGCAGGCTACAATGAGACACCCCCCCCCCACACACACACACACACTCCCCGGGGGAGGACCGGTGTGGATGTGCACCACAGGAGTCTACAGAGTTTGGCGCACACAAAAGTGATTGCTTTTCCCTGAGGGTCCATAGAAGAGTGCCCTCCCCATCCCGCCACCATCGTTCAGCCCTGGGGCTGCAGACAGGACACCATGATTTTTATTTTTATTTTTTTCATCCTCTAAAGTGGCAGGAAAAGCCTTTGGGGAACCAAAGCCGCATAGAGTAAGTGGAAGTAGCCTACACTGAGCCCAGTCCCTTGCAAGGGGCAGTGCAAAGACACATGAGAATCAGTGCAACAGGCCCCTCCCCAAAGGGGAGGACCAGTAGGAACCAGCTTAGGAACCAGTAGGAACATCAGTCTATTACCAAGTTTACAGATCACACAGAACTGAAAGGCTCATGCACTAGGGGAAAATAGTGTATAGAATTTAAGGGTTTTTTTCTCATGATTCTTTAGCCTTTCAATTTAAATTTTTCTTTTCCTTTTTTTTCCCTTTTCAACTAGCTTCTTATTTTACTAACATTTTTAAAGTCTTTTTTATTTTTCATTTTCACATTTACATTTTATAGATATACTCTTCTTCTTTCACTATATTCAATTTTATGTGTGTGTGTGTATATATATATATTTTAACTTCTTTAAATTTTGGAATCTAGCATCTATTAGATTATATTCCCTCCCCTACCGCCAACTTTTTTTTTCCTTTTTTGGTTTCTGATCCCTTTGGATTTGTCTAGTTATATTTTGCTAAAGAGCCAGAGGTAACACTCTCTGACATAGACTTAATCAATGTGGATATAAGAAAAATATTAGACCTTGAATTAATTAATTAATTAATTAATTTTAGACATTGAATTTAGAATAGTGATTATAAAGATACTAGCTGGGCTTCATTAAAGCATAAAAGACACTGGAGACTCCCTGGGAGCAGATATAAAAGAACCAAAATGTAAGCTGTTCAAAATGTACAAGAGCACTCTTTGGATAAATAAAAATTGCTATTGTTTCTATTGAAAAAAACTAAAATCTAATCAGGACAAAATAAAAAAATGCTTTAACTGAGATGTAGTCTACAATGGACACTCTAATGGCTTAGGGTAAATGAGGCAAAAGAGAGACTCTGTGGCACAGAAGATGAAAGCATAGAAAGTAAGGAAGCTGAGGAAAAGAGAGAAAAACAATTAATGGACCGTGAGGGAAGGCTTCAAGATAACAGTGCTACTATAAAGCAAAATGATATTAGAATTTGGGGGTACCATAGGAAGAAAAGAGAGAGAGAAGGTATATTTAAGCAAATCACAGCTGAAAACTTCCCTAATCTGGGGAAGGAAACAGGCATCCAAGTCCAGGAGGCACAGAGAACAACCCTCAAAGTCAATAAAAATAGATAAACATTTCAACATATAATAAAGAAGTTTTCAAATTTCAGAGATAAAGAGAAAATGCTGGAAGGAGCTCAAGACAAAAGTCCATAACACAAGGGTAGAAACACTGGACTGACAGAAGACCAATCCACAGAGATCTGGAAGGCCAGAAAGGGCTGGCATGACATATTCAGGGTACTAAATGAGAAAAACATGAAGCCAAGAATATTTTTCCAGCAAGGCTGTCATTCAGAATGGAAAGAGAGATAAAGAACTTCTGGAACAAAAAGAAACTATAAGAATTTCTTGATTAAAACTCCCCACAGTGATTAAAAACAGAGCTTCCCTATAACCCTGAAATGCACTACTGGGTATTTACCCCAAAGATACAGATGTAGTGAAAAGAAGGGCCATTATGTACTCCAATGTTCAAAGCAGCAATGGCCACAGTCACCAAACTGTGGAAAAAACCAAGATGCCTTCAATGGACAAATGGATAAGGAAGATATGGCCCATATATACTATGGAGTATTATGCCTCCATCAGAAAGGATGAATACCCAACTTTTGTATCAACATGGACGGGACTGGAGGAGATTATGCTGAGTGAAATAAGTCAAGCAGAGAGACTCAATTATCATATGCTTTCACTTATTCGTGGAGCATAAGGAATAACATGGAGGAAATGAGGAGATAGAGAGGATAAGGAGTTGGGGGAAATTGGAGGGGAAGATGAACCATGAGAGACTGTGGACTCTGAGAAACAAACTAAGGTTTTTGGAGGGGGGAGGGGTGAGATGTTGGGTGATCCTGGTGGTGGGTATTATGGAGGGCACATACTGCATGGAGCACTGGGTGTAGTACATAAACAATGAATTCTGGAACATTGAAAAGAAATTTTAAAAAATAAATAAAAATTAAAAAAAAAAACTCTCCACAGTGTAGGGATAGAGGGAACATACCACAACATCATAAAAGCCATCTATGAAAAGCCCACAGTGATTATCATTCTCAATGAAGAAAAACTGAAAGCCTTTCCCCTAAGGTCAGGAATACGACAGAGATGCCCACTCTCACTACTCTTGTTCAACATAGGATCAGAAGTCTTAGTTTAAGAAGTCCTAGCTTCAGCAATCAGACAACAAAAAGAAATAAAAGGTATTCAAAGTGGCAAAGAAGAAGTCAAGCTCTCACTCTTAACAAATGACATGATTAAAAAAAAAGGCATGATATGGGGGAAATCACCCCAAATTTACTAGAATTCAGGATTTCAGTAACATGGCAGGATATAAAATCAATGCACAGAAAATCAGCTGTGTTTCTATACACTAAAAATGAGGCAGAAGAAAGAGAAATTAAGGAACCAATCCCATTTACAATTGCACCAAAAACTATAAGATACCTAGGAATAAACCTAACCAAAGAGGTAAAGGATGTGCACTCTAAAAACTACAAAACACTTATGACAGAAATTGAGGCAGACACAAAGAAATGGAAAAACATTCCATGCTCATGGGCTGGAAAAAATTAATAATGTTAAAATGTCTGTGCTACCCTAAGCAATCAACACATTCAATGCAATCCCTATCAAATATACCATCAACATTTTTTCACAGAGCTGGAACAAATAATCCTCAAATTTGTAAGGAACCAGAAAAGACTCCAAATAGCCAGGGGAGTGTTAAAAAAAAGAAAACCAAAGCTGGGAGTATCACAATGCCTGATGTCACATGATACTACAAAGCTGTAATCATCAAGACAATATGATACTGGCACAAAAACAGACACACTGATCAATGGAAGAGCATAGGAAACCCAGAAATGGACCTTCAACTCTATGGTCAACTGATCTTCAACAAAGCAGAAAAGAATATCTAATGGAAAAAAGGACAGTCTCTTCAACAAACAGTGTTGGGAAAATTGGACTTCAAGATAAAAAGATTGTGCACAGCAAAGGAAACTATCAACAAAACAAAAAGGCAACCCACAGAATGGGAGAAGATATTCGCAAATGACACCCCAAAGGGCTGATATCCAAGATCTATAAAGAACTCCTCAAACTCAACACACACAAAACAGATAATCACGTCAAAAAATGGGCAGAAGACATGAACAGACAATTCTCCAAAGATGACATACAAATGGCTAATAGACACATGAAAAAATGTTCATCATCATTAGCCATAAGGGAGATTCAAATCAAAACCTCATTGAGATAGCACCTTATACCTGTTAGAATGGCAAAGATTAACAAGACAGGAAGTAACAAATGTTGGAGAGGATGTGGAGAAAAGCGAACCCTCTTGCACTGTTGGTGGGAATGCAAATTGGTGCAGCTTTGGAAAACAGTGTGGAGATTCCTCAAGAAATTAAAAATAGAGCTACCCTATGACCCTGCAATTGCACTACTGGGTATTTACCACAAAGATACAGACATAGTGAAAATAAGGGCCACCTGTACCCCAATGTTCATAGCAGCAATGGCCACAATGGACAAACTGTGGAAAGAGTCAAGATGCCCTTCAACAGATGAATGGATAAAGAAGATATAGTCCGTATATGCAATGGAATATTATGCTTTCATCAGGAAGGATGAATACCCATATTTTTATCAACATGGATGGACTGGAGGAGATTATGCAGAGTGAAATAAATCAAGCAAAGAAAGTCAATTATCATATGGTTTCACTTACTTGTAGAACACAAGGAATAACACAGAGGATATTAGGAGAAGGAAAAGAAAAGTGAATTGAGGCAAATCAGAGGGGGAGATGAACTGTGAAAGACTGTGGACTGAGAAACAAACTTGAGGGTTTTGGAGAGGAGGTGGGTGGGGGATGGCTAAGCCTGGTGGTGGATATTAAGGAGGGCACGTATTGCATGGAGCACTGGGTGTGATGCATAAACAATGAACCTTGGAACCTTGAAAAAATAAAATTAAGTTAATTTAAAAAAAAATAAAATTGGGACTGCAACATGCCAAATGAAACTGCACCATTCTCTTAAACTATACACAAAGATAAACTCAAAATGGATGAAAGACCTCAATGTGAGACAGGAATCCATCAGAATCCTAGAGATCACAGGCAGCAGTCTCATCCACTTTGGCCACAGCAACTTCTTGCAGGAACATCTCCAAAGGCAAGAGAAACAAAAGCAAAAATGAACTATTGAGACTTCATCAAGATAAAAAGCTTCTGCACAGCAAAGAAAACAGTCAGCAAAACTAAAAGGTAACCAAAGGAAGGGGAGAAGATATTTGCAAATGTCTTATCAGATAAAGAGCTAGTATCAAGATCTATGAAGAACTTATCAAACTCAAAACCCAAAAAATAAATAATCCAGTCAAGAAATGGGCAGAAGACATGAACAGACACTTCTCCAAAGATGGCATAAAACGGATAATAGACACAAGAAAAATGTTCATTATCATTAGCCATCAGGGTAATTCAGATCAAAACCTCATTGAAAGGGAGATGAACCATGAGAGACTATGGACTCTGAAAAACAATCTGAGGGGTTTGAAGTGGTGGGGGGGGTGGGAGGTTGGGGTACCAGGTGGTGGGTATTATAGAGGGCACGGCTTGCATGGAGCACTGGGTGTGGTGAAAAAATAATGAATACTGTTTTTCTGAAAATAAATAAATTGAAAAAAAAAAAAACCTCATTGAGATACCACCTTATACCTCTTAGATAGGCAAAGATAGGCAAAGATTAACAAGGCAGGAAGCAACAAATGTTGGAGAGGTTTTGGAGAAAGGGGAACCCTCTTACACTGTTGGTGGGAATGCAAATTGATGCAGCTTTGGGAAACAGGGTGGAGATTCCTCAAAAAGTTAAAAATAGAGTTATCCTATGACCCTGCAATTGCACTGCTGGGGATTTACCCCAAAGATACCGATGTAATGATCCAAAGAGGCACATGCACCCCAATGTTTATAGCACCAATGTCCAAGACAGTCAAGCTGTGAAAAGAGCCAAGATTTCCATCAACAGGTGAATGGGATAAAGGAAATACAGTACACACACACACACACACACACACACACACAAATACATACACACTGGAATATTACTCAGCCACCAAAAGGATGAATACTTAGCATTTATGTCAATGTGGATGGAAGTGGATGGTATAATGCTGAGCGAAATAAGTCAGAGAAAGATGATTATCACATGGTTTCATTCATGTGTGAAATATAAGAAACAGCTCAGAGGATCATAGAGGAAGGGAGGAAATGGAATGGGAAGAAATCAAGACAGGGTGACAAACCAAGAGAGACTCTTAACTCTAAGAAATAAACTTAGGGTTGCTGGAGGGGAGGTGGGGGGTGGGGTAACCCTGTGGTGGGCATTAAAGAGGGCACCTGATGTGTTGAGCACTGGGTGTTATATGCAACTGATGAATTATCGAACTCTACATCTGAAACTAATGATGTACTCTATGTTGTCTAATTGAATTTAAATTAAAAAATTCCAGGTAGAAGTGCATATTATTCTTCAGGGGAATAATTTATTAATATCTTACACATTCCAAGATGGCACCCTATGACCCAGCAATTCTACAATTCCTCTGTGTATTTCCCACGGAATGTGCCTTACAGAAACTCTCATGGATGTGCACAAGGAAACCCAAGCAAGAATGCTCACATCTATCGTCAATGAGGAGATGAGTCAATAAATTGTGGCATAATCACAGGCAACACTGTAGAGCAGTTAAAATAAATGAAATGCATCCTATGAATAAACATAAGACATAATGGGAAGTAAGAAAAGCAAGACGCAGAATGATCTGATTTCATTTCGGTAGAGTTTAAAAATAGGATATATTGCTTTGGATTACATAACGTTAAGCAAAATAATAAAAATCCCCATGGAAATATTTGTAGTAATCTCTGGAGCATATTGGGAGGATTAGAGTGTGATAGACAAGGGGCCTCAACTGTCTACCGTACTTCATTTCTTACACTGGGGAAGGATACACTGGTGTACATAATACTACTTCCATACTTGTCTGTGTTTGACACATTTCATTACAAAAAATCACTAACAACAAAAAAATGATTTTATTCTTGAATCCTCAAATTCATGAAAAACATTTTTCAGGAAAAAGTCACCGTTTCACCACAAATTCAGAGACAGCCAGTGATATACACACTTGAACATCTTTCCTTCTGTGAGTTGGTCAAAGCAGTCAGTTGAACCATGGCAGAAAACAGAAACCATATATGATGAAGGCACATGACACAGTAGCTGTATTTCTAGGAACTCCAGATCTGTGGTTCGCCTAAAGCCAGTTTTGTTTCTTCCTCCCCCTACAGCTGTTCCAGTGGTTATCTCTTGCCTATGGAAAACCATTTGCATCTTTCTCCTTCAGAACACACTTTTGGAGCCTAATGCCTTTGCTTGTCACACTGGGACAGACTCATTTGGAGTCACATCAAGTAACCAGGCTGGACTCAAGTTCTGAGAGTGGGGTAGCCCCATAGGAATGCTCAAGTGTCAGGGTATATGTTGCACTACAGGAAATGCTCCTGGATCATCCAGCAACATTTGCCTGGACACTTGATCCACTGGGAGGGTAAGTCAGCACCTTGGAGAACAAAGTACCTCAGATTGGAAGGCTTAAACAACAGAACTTGACTCTCTCAAATCTGGTATCAGTCTGTTAGCAGAATGAGTAGTTCCTTCTAAGGCTGTGAGGTAGAATCTGTCCCTGGTCTCTTTCCCAGCTTCTGGGGTTTTGCTGGCTATCTTCGGTGTTTTCAGGATTGTAACATTTCCCCAGTCTCCGACTTCATCTTCACATGGTGTTCTCCCTGTGTGCATGTCCGTGTCCAAATTTCCCTTTTGTATAAAGGCACTAGTCATATGGGATTAGAGCCCACCCTGATGATCCCATTGTAACGTTAATCAGTAAAGACGCTATCCCCACATAAGGTCACATTCTGAGGTCTTGGAAATCAGGACTTCAGCACAGGAACTTCAAGAGGACACAATTAACACATCACTGAAGGCCTCCCTGACTTGTCCAACAAAACCAGAGCCCTGCCTTGCAGTTCACAGAGCATGGAGGCCTCAGCTGCATCCCAGCACTATCAGGCCATATTAACAAGGGACTATTTCTTATTCATCAGAGAGTCCCCAAAGCCCAGTTCAGAGCCTGGATTTGGTAGAAAACATCTAACTTATTTGTCAGATAAATGAATGAATTTTTTTTAAAAATGCCTTTGCATTCAGTGATTTTTTTGTGCATGTTCCTTTTGCCTTTGCTGGTCAACAGAACATCTTTACATGCCCTCCCCTCCTCCACACTTTGGACCAAGCACATTCCCTTCCACCCAAGAGAAGTACTAGCTAACAATGACAACTAACATGTTTCCATCTCTCTGTACCAGGGACTCTGCTATGAGTTTTGCAAGGAATGAATCGTCTCTCATGATAACCTCACAAGGTTGCATTCTACAGATGAGGAAACTGAGTTACAGTGTTTTAGGTAACTTGCCCAGGGTTACAGTGATATGAGATGATTGTATTGGGAAAGGACAGGCATGTGTCTGCCCTATCTACCCCCTCTCTCTAGGCCTAGAATAGAGCCTGGCACAGAGCAGGCACACTATCATTAACACGAGTGTGTACTTTTTAGGGTTAGAACCAGAACACTTGTGATAATAGGAGAGGACACTAAATTGAAGGGACACTGGAAAAACAGTGAAGTTCTGGGCATGCAGGATCTAAGGTTACTTTATCAATAAATATATGTCAAATGAATGAACTCTGGCCTGTCCTGCATAAAAGCCCAGATTTTAGTCACCACATAACACTTAGCAAGATGTATTTGCAAAACCAAATTGTACTTACATAGGGCATTTGCTTAAAAAGCATGCTCCTGGATGTAAATCTACAGCAATTCACATCAGACAGGAATTTCTGTTGCAATTTTATCATTGCACAGACTGTTATTCAGCTCCAGAGGGTGGAAATGCAAATTAAAGAAATGCTTTGTATTTAAAAAAACAAAAAACTCTTTCAGAAGGCTAAGTCATTATGATCCATAATTGGGGTACAAGATGGGATAAAATTTTTATTCTATCAGAGATGATGATAAAGGAGTCATTTCTATCGCTCCATTCTTGAAAAATATAATGGTGTTTCCAATGAACTTTCATATCAATAATGGTCTTAATTATCCATTCCCTTCTTATAAGCCAAATGCCTTTTCTTTTGGCAAAAACAAAGAAGTAATTTTAGTTTTTCTTTCTTCTCTCTCCTCCTTCTTTCCCTTCCTTTCCTCCTTCCCCACCCTCCACCTTTCAGAGAAACAATGTGAGTATATAAACTTCTGAATCAGTGCACCACATCTTATGCTGTGGAATAGTACAGACCCTCCTGCGAAGCCACATGGGGCGTGCCCCCTAAACTTCCTGGAATGACAGCATCTTGGGATCAAAAACAATCTTGTCCTCTCACGCCAATGTCCCTATAAGGCCATCCCTCTGATGGCCATCTATTCATGGTTTGAACACCTGTGGCCCATGCTAGTTGCCCACCCATCTTACCAGAGGATGTTTATGATGGTCTTGTAATTTGGATCATAGTATTAAGAACCCAGGGACCACTGATTATGCCGGACTTGTCACTTCCCAACTGTGTGGCCTCGAGCAAGTAACTCAATCTCTGTACCTCACATCAGAGGATACACATGGAAGCCCTCTGATTTCTATTTGGAATATTCAGTGTTTTTGTTTTTTCAAAAAACTGAATTAGTCCATAAATTTATTTTTTTAATTTTTTATTTTTTTAATTTCTTTTCAGTGTACCAGAATTTTATTTTTTAATGCTTTATTGAACAGTTTATTCATTTGGTTTATAACTTGAAAATATTTGTACATATAGCCCCTGGGCCTCCACGTATCCTTTTGCCAGGGGCATTCTGGTACACATGAGGAACAGGTTTGGTCTCATTCCTTTGACCTGAGGCCTCTGTTTAGAGTCTTAAATATGTTAAAAAAGTGGTGGGTATTAAGGAGGGCACATATTGCATGGAGCACTGAGCATGGTACATAAAGAATGAATCTTGGAAAAAATAAAATAAAATTTTTTTTCTACTCCAAAAACAATAAATAAAATCCAAACTTTTCACAAAGAAATCCAGATTTTCTGACTTCTTCAGAAAAGCAGTAATCTGGCCACCCTTGACACAGTTTCCTTCAAGGCAACTATTTGCTGAGCTGGGTGATGGCTGCCCACTCTGGCTGGGACAGACACCACCTGAAAACACAGGCGCCAACCAGTAGGAAGGAGGCTCCTCTCGTTCCTGTGAGTGTTGTCCCCTGAGGGCAGCTGAGCTAGGGACCACGACATACACACCAACACAGCACTCATCCTGTTGGCAGTAACTGGGTTTGTGGACCAATCCCTTTGTCTAGGATGTTCTTCCAACCAAATTTACCCTTATCCATCCTTAAAGGCCAGTTCATAGACCACTTTCTCCACACAGCCTTTCTCTAACCCCCAATATCCAACTCTGAGGCACTCTACCTCTTTTCACTGCCTCTAATTCTAGACACGACACTGCCATGTCACTTTTCACACCCTCCTTTGTATTCCACTTAGCTGTGAATACACACATACACACACACACACACCAATGAACTTCTTGACAGTGGAGGCCCTTATTCATTTGTGTTCCCCAATTTAACAGTCTCTCTATGGTGGGCAGAATAATGGCTCCCCCAAGATGCCCACATCCTACTTCCCAGGACCTGTGTACATTAAATTACAGGGCAAAGAGTAATTAATAAAACAGATGGAACTGAGCTTGCTAATCACCTGTCCTGTAAGTAGGGATATTTTTCTGGATTATCCAGGTGGGCCCAATGTAATCACAAGGATCCTAAAATGTAGAGGGCAAAGCAGAAAAGTCACAGTGATGGAATATGAGAGGTCTCAATGAGCCATTGCTGGCTTTGAAAATGAATGAAGTCACCAAATCAGGAATTGTTGCCCAACCCACAGAAGCTAAAAAGGCCAAGAACAAATTCTCCCCTAGAGCCTCCAGAAGAAAGCAGCCCTGTTAACACCTTAATATTAGCCCAGTGAAACCCATTTCAATCTTCTGATGACCAGAACTATATGAAAATAAATTTGTGTTTTTGTTGGGTTTTTTGTTTGTTTGTTTGTTTTGTTTTTTTTTTTTGTTTTTAATGAGAGAAAGAGATCACAAGTAGGCAGAGAGGCAGGCAGAGAGAGGGGGGTAAGCAAGCTCCCTGCCGAGCAGAAGGCCCGATGTGGGGCTCAATCCCAGGACCCTGAGATCATGACCCGAGCCAAAGGCAGAGGCTTCAACCCACTGAGCCATCCAGGCGCCCCAAATTTGTGTTGTTTTAACCAATGGTGATGGTAATCTGTTAGAGCAGAATAGGAACCTAATATACTCACTTTCCTCACAGCAGGTCCTCAATGTCTGCCTATGGATGGTGAATCTGACAGCATCTTCTTTCCTTGGGTCCCAGAACCACATAAGGACAAGGATTCATTGGCTCTCTTACCACACTGTTGAGTCAGGAGGGCACACAACTGAACCTCTAATGAGAAACCTGCCTAGAACAGAGAGAGCAGCTAGAAAACAGGAAAATTACAGGGAATGTGGCTTCAGAAGATGGGGGCTAGGATCCTGACCACCACCTCATACCTATGGTAACCTCAAGTGAATTTCTTCACCAATGAGTCTCAGTCTCCTCACCTATAAGATAGGGGTAGCTTCACTCCCTATAGAATTACTGTGATGAGTAATCAGTGTACCCATGCCATTTATTTCATGCTTGGCACACACATACACATACATACCACATACCCATTATAAAGCCCTTCAAGGGCATTTCAATCCACTCTCTGCTGCTGATGGTGGGTTTTATAACCAGGGCAAGAGCTCTGTTTCTCAGCCAAGAGGCACTGGAGTGTACTAGTTCCATGGATCTTTCTGTCACATGAATAATACCTGTAGATCTTAACAGCCCTATCTCCTCCCCCACACTACTGTGAAGAAGAAAACTCTCTGCTCTAAGTCACTGACTTTAACACTCACTTTACCCATTACCATACACACCCTTTGCACTGCAAATTTTGCCTCCTCCCATTAGAGATGGAGCCTATATTTCCCCACCCCTTGCATCTGAGCTGGCTTAGAGATTTGATTTAGCCAATGAAATGTGGTGACAGTAATGGTGTGTCCATTACAAGCCTAGGCTTCAAGAGGCTTCACACAGTGAAGCCCTTTCTCCTGGAATCTTGCCACTATCTATGAACAAGCACAGGCTAGCTAGTTAATAGATGAGAAACCATGTCAAACAGATGATTCACTGCGGCCACGGCCATCCTAGACCAGCCAGTGCCTAGCTGACCCACCAGTTGAATGCAGACACCTGTGTGAACACACACAAGATGAGCTGAGCATAGTCCAAATTAGCAGGACTTCCCAGCTGACTTGCAGACTCTTAGGCAATGAGAAAAGTTTACTGTTATAAGCCACTGAGTTTTGGAGTGGTTTGTTATGCAGGAATAGCTAACTGATACATGTCCCTTTCTGACTTACTAGTTAGTAAAGAAACATCTAAATGGTATATCCAGATGACTAATGAGTGAGTGACCAGGGTGCCATTTGTGCATTAGCCTTTAAGGCCTTTAGAAACTACAAAAACCATTCCTCTGAAAAGAGTCTAATCAGAATCATCCAAGTTAGAGAATAAAATTCATAGATGACTTCATGAAGAGTCCAAGCTCCCAGATTCCCCTTCCTGGGTGCACTATAGTGCCTGGAGTCTAGAATATCATTGACAAGACAGGACTGGCAAGGAGAGGGGGTTGTCTGGCAAGACCCTAAGGGTCCACTGAGGAGTAATCAGAGACTCTTCCCTTGTGGATATGTACAGTTACTGCTGAAAAGGCAACTTCTAGGGGTACCTGGGTGGCACAGTCAGTAGAGCATCTGACTCTTGATTTCAGCTCAGGTCATGGTCTCAGGGTCCTGGGATTGAGCCCCATATCAGGCTCCCTGCCCAGTGCAAAGTCTGCTTCTCCTTCTCCCACTCCCCCTGCTTGTGTTCCCTCTCTCGCTCTCTCTCTCTCTGCCAAATAAATAAATAAAATCTTGGTGGGGGAAGAAAATATTTAAAAAAAAAAAAAGAAAATACAACTTCTAGATGAAGTTCATGTGTCCTCCTAAGCAAGGGAGAAGTTGGATGACATCATTTAAATTCTATAAACTCAGCAAGTAATACCATCAAGAAGTGAGAATAGACAGTAACAACAAGTGTTGGAGAGGATGTGGACAAAGGGGAACCCTCTTACCCTGTTGGTAGGAATGCAAGTTGGTGCAGCCACTTTGGAAAACAGTGTGGAGGTTCCTCAAAAAAAAGAAGTAAAAATAGAGCTACCCTATGATCCTGCAATTGCACTACTGGGTATTTGCCACAAAGATACAGACAAAATGAACAGAAGGGTCATACAGACCCCAATGTTCATAGGAGCAATGGCCACAGTTGCCAAACTGTGGAAAGAACCAAGATACCCTTTAACAGATGAATGGATAAGGAAGATATGGCCCATATATACTATGGAGTATGATGCCTCCATCAGAAAGGATGAATACCCAACTTTTGTATCAACATGGATGGGACTGGAGGAGATTATGCTGAGTGAAATAAGTCAAGCAGAAAGAGTCAGTTATCATATGCTTTCACTTACTTGTGCAGCATAAGGAATAACACGGAAGACATTGAGTGAAGGAGAAGAGAAGGGAGTTGGGGGAAATCGGAGAAGGAGATGAACCATGAGAGACTGTTGACTCTGAGAAAGAAACTGAGGGTTTTAGAGCAGAGGGGTGGGGCACTGGGTGAGCCTGGTGGTGGGTATTAAGGAGGGCATGTATTGCATGGAGCACTTGGTGTGGTGCATAAATAATGAATCTTGGAACACTGGAAAAATAAAATTAAATTTTAAAAAAACTTTACAACAGAATTAGGGTACTATCCTTTCTGTCTGCTACCTTTTCATCAGTTTTCCCTATACTTTCGAAGATTTTAACAGAAATGTGGGGAGCTAGGCTATGGGGTGTTACTTATATTTTAATTGAAACATTTACTTGTTTCATTCCTAATAATCTGAATTGATTTGAGACCCTATGAACTCCTTCTACTTGTTAAAAATGTTTTCGATATTATTGACCAGAAGCCTACAGTTAAAAATAAATGTTCTCCCTCTTAAAAAAGAAAAAAGAAGAATTCAGAATAGAAAGTCGTGGATCCTCCTTCCACACATAGACATACTGATTCAGCAATAATTCATGGCAAATTGTCTTTCTGATAAATCCAGAAACTAACTGAAAAGCTATTGCACCCCAGAAGGAAGCAAAACCAGAGTCACTGAAACTGATAGGAAAACTTGAGACATCCTTTCACCAGAATGCCTGCCATGCCCCACCCCATGGCAAACAGTGCTATATGATCAGGGAGAACACCCAGCTCCCAATTTCACCAATGGGAGACTTGATTCACATATCCAGTAGCCCAACTTTTCAAGGGTGCTCTCTAGTGAACTGCCTTTTGTCTTACCCATCTTGGAGCTATGATGAGTCTGGCAAGCCACCCAGGGGGAAAAGAAAGATAATGGTTTGGTTAGATACCAAAGATCTGTTATCTGCGGAAGATACCACAGATCTGCCCCTGTGCTCAGCACACAGTGAGCAAACAAAAAATCCCATCTCTCAGCTTCCTCCTGAGGAGGGAAATAGTTGATGTGTGCACTAAATACACCAACTTCTCCAGGGGATCCCCAAATAACAGGCGTCTGACTCTCCAGTTTTGAAATCCTGACATATCTGGTACAGTGTAGTTACCTAGGAACAGAGATGGTAGTTTGAACTGGTAAATACCATAGGTCCCTATCCCCTGGCTCAACAAAGACCAAGTGGACAAAAAACCGCAGCTGTACGCTTCTTCCTGTGGAGAGAAATAATTGGTAAAAGCCCCCAGATTAACTGACTAGACTGACTGGTAAAGTTTTTTCTGCTGTATGAGGCCAGTTGGTAAATCCTGGGAGAGTTGCCTGCTTTGTAATGCATAGACACCAACAGAGAGTCAAGGAAAAGAAAGACTTAGGCAAAGATACTCCATATAAAGGAAAAGGTAAACCTCCAGAATCTAACCATAATTTTATGGTTATATGATTATATGAATTATCTGACATGAAATTCAGAATAATTTTCATAAGATATTTACCAAGGTCAAAATAACAAGACCTGCATAATGTGAGAATTCTGACGTAGAGACAGATAATATTTTCTAAAATACCAAACAAATCACAGAGTAATGTAACTAAAAACTTCATTAGAGGGGTGTGACTGTATAGAACCAAAGAAAGGATCTGTGAACTCAAAAACAGGCTATTAGAAATAATTCAAGGAGCAAAACGTATGAATAAAGCTTTAGGTACTTATAAAGATACCCCCAAGATGACTGATCTATGCATTATGGGAATTCTAGAAGGAAGAGAGAAAAGGCCAGAAAGACAATTCAAAGAAATAGTGGCTGAAAACTCTCCAAAATTTCACTCTGGGCAAAGAAATGCACATCCAGATCTAAGAAACCCAAATGATACAACCCAATAAGAGGAACCCAAAGAAATCTACACTGAAATACATTATAATCCAATTGTCAAAAGTCAAAGAAAAAGAGACCATTTTTGTTTTGTTTTTCAGAAATGTCTGTTCATGTCTTCTGCCTATTTCTTGACTGGATTATTTGGGTACATGATGTAATGAGCCCTGGGTGTTATACACAACTGACAAATTATTACACTACATCTGAAACTGATGATGTACTGTATGTTGGCTAACATACAGTGAAAAAGGTAAAAAGATCATTTTGAAAGAAACAAGAGTAGTGACTTGTCATGTACAGAGGAATTCCCATAAAATAGTCAGCAGATTTTTTGGCAAAAACCTTGAAGATCAGAAGGGAGTAGGATGATATAGTAAAAGTGCCAAAAGAAAAAAAAAACTCACCAACCAAAAATACTATAAAATGTCCTTCAAAAATTAAGGAAAGATAAATACTCTCCCCCCAAAACCAGAAGCTAAGAGGGTTCATCACCACTAGAACTACCTTATAAGAAATACTAATGGTTGTCCATACATACAAAACAAAGGGACACCTAAGAATATACCATGGCATGAGAAAATATGAAACTTGTTGGTAAAGGTAAATACATATAGGTAAATACAGATTAGTGAACTACTATAGCAGTGACAAGCAAATCACTTTTAGTTCTAGTACAAGAGTTAAAAGACAAAAGTATTAAAAGTAACTATAAACTAAAAAATATCTTAAACAATATGAATAGATATAAATTGTGACAAAAATAATATAAAGAGTAAAGACAGATAAGTTAAAGTGTAGCAGTTTTGTATGCACTTGAACTTATGTTGTTAACTTAAAACACAATGTTACAACTATAAAATAATTTATCAGGGCCCCAGGGTAACCACACACACACAAATACCTACAGAATTTAAATAATAGATAAGGAGAATCAAAATACATCAATGTAAAAAAAATCAATAAAACACAAAGAAAGACAGTAAGGGAGGAAAAGACAGATGAAAGAATTGCAAAACTGAAAGAAAACTAAGAAAATGTCAATAAAAAATCCTTGCCTATCAATAATTAAGTGTAAATAGATTAAACTCCCCAATCAAAAGACATTCAATTGCTGAATAATTTTTTTTAAAAAATTATATGCTGCCTACAAGAAACTCACTTTACACTGATACATTTAGGTTGTATCCTAAATGGATACATTTAGGTTAAAAGTGAAGGGATGGATAAATATATTCCAGGTAAATGATAACCAAAAGAAATCAACAGTGGCTATATTGTTATTGTCTGATATAGACAAAATAAACTTTAAGTCCAAGACTGTCACAAGAGATAAAGATTAAACACTATATCATGATAAAACAATCCATCCATAAGGAAGATATAACAATTATAAACATATATGCACCAAACATCAGAGCACCTAAATACAGAAAGCAAACAGTGGCAGAATTGGAAGAAGAAACAGACAGTAATCTAATAATTGTAGAAGGCTTCAACACCCCACTTTCAATAATGGATAGAAAATTGGGACAAAAGAGCAATAAGGAAATAGAAGATTTGAATAACACTATCAACAAATGGACCTACCAGATATACACAAAACAGTCTATCCAACACTAACAGAATACAAATTCTTTTCAAAAATACAGAGATCCTTTTTTAGGATAGATCACATTAGGTCACAAAACAAATCCTAACATATTTAAGAAGATTGTAAGCATACTAAGTATTTTTTTTTCTGACAACAATGGAAGACTAGAAATCAATACAGAAGGAACACTGGAAAATTCACAAATAAGCAGATATTAAACAATTATGCTTGTGAACAATCATTAGGTCAAAGGAGAAATCAAAAAGGAAATTAGAAAATACCTCAAGACAAATAAAAATGAAAACACAATATGCCAAAATTTGTGGTGTTCAGCAAAAGTAGTACTAAGAGTGAACTTCACAGTGATAAATACCTACATTAAAAAGGAAGAAATCTCAAACAAAAACCTAACTTTACGAAGACAAAGAAGAGCAAACTAAGCCCAAATTTAACAGCATGAAGGAAATAACAAACACAGCACTGGGTATTATATGCAACTGATGTATTGCTGAATTCTACATCTGAAACTAATGATGTACTCTATGTTAGCTAATTGAATTTAAAAAAAATTTTTTTTGACTGGATAAAAATAAACAAAATTAAACAGATAAAAAAGAAAAAAATAGTAAAACTAAAGTTTGTCTTTTGAAAAGATAAGATGGCAAACCCTTATCCAGACTAATTATGAAAAAAGAGAGAAGACTCAGATTAAAAAGTCATAAATGAAAGAAGAGATATTACAATTTATGTCACAGAAATAGAAAGATCATAAGAGATTAACAGGAACAATTATACACCAACAAACTGGATAACTTAGAAGAAATGGATAAATTTTGGAAACATATAACCTACCAAGACTAAGTTATGAAGAAATAAAAAATCTACACAGACCTACAACTAATATGGAGATAGCATCAATAACAAAAACCTCCAAAGAAAAGCCCAGGACAAGCTGATTTCAGCTGGTGATTTCAGCTGTTAATTCTACCAAACATTTGAAGAATGATTAAAACCAATACTTCTCAGGGCGCCTGGATGGCTCAGTGGGTTAAAGCCTCTGCCTTCAGCTCAGGTCATGATCCCAGAGTGCTGGGATCCAGCCCCGCATCAGGCTCTCTGCTCAGTGGGGAGCCTGCTTCCCTTCCTCTCTCTCTGCCTGCCTCTCCGCCTACTTGCGATCTCTGTCTGTCAAATAAATAAATATCTTAAAAACAAAAACAATACTTCTCAAAATCTTTTTAAAAAATGACATAGAAGTTGCTGTGGGCAACATCACAGAGGTTACTGCCAATGTTTTCCTCTAGGATTTTGATGGATTTCTATCTCATGTTGAGGTCTTTCATCCATTTTGAGTTTTTCTTTGTGTATGGCAGAAGAGAATGGTTGAATTTCATTCTTCTATCCATAGCCATCCAACTTTCCCAGTAAACAATCAATGAAACAAAGAGAATGGGAGAAGATATTTACAAATGACATTACAGACACAGGGCTGATATCCAAGATCTATAAAGAACTCCTCACACTCAACACCCAAAAAAAGATAAACCTGTCAAAAAATCGGCTGAAGACATGAACAGACACTTCTCCAAAGAAGACATACAAATGGGTAACAGACACATGAAAAAATGCTCATCATTAGCCATCAGCGAAATTCAAATAAAAACGACACTGAGAACAATCTGAGGGGTTTGAAGTGGCGGGGGGGTGGGAGGTTGGGGTACCAGGTGGTGGGTATTATAGAGGGCACGGCTTGCATGGAGCACTGGGTGTGGTGAAAAAATAATGAATACTGTTTTTCTGAAAATAAATAAATTGAAAAAAAAAAAAAACGACACTGAGATACCAGCTTACACCAGTTAGAATGGCAAATTTAACAAGACAATAAACAAGTGTTGGAGAGGATGTGGACAAAGGGGAACCCCCCTACACTGTTGTTGGGAATGCAAGTTGGTGCAGCCACTTTAGAAAACAGTGTGGAGATTCCTTAAGAAATTAAAAACAGAGATACCTATGACCCTGCAATTGCACTACTGGGTATTTACCCCCAAAGATAGAGATGTAATGAAAAGAAGGGCCATCTGTACCCCAATGTTCATAGCAGCAATGGCCACAATCAACAAACTGTGGAAAGAGCCAAGATGCCCTTCAACAGATGAATGGATAAAGAAGATATGGTCCATACATGCAATAGAATATTGTGCCTCCACCAGAAAGGATGAATACCCAACTCCTGCATTAACATGGACTGGACTGGAGGAGATTATGCTGAGTGAAATAAGTCAAGCAGAGAAAGTCAATTCTCATATGGTTTCACTTACTTGTGGAGCATAAAGAATAACATGGAGGACATTAGGAGAAGGAAAGGAAAAGTGAATTGGGGGAAATCAGAGAGGGAGACAAACCATGAGAGACTGTGGACTCTGAGAAACAAACTGAGGGTTTTGGAAGGGAGGGGGTGGGGTCTGGGAGAGCCTGTTGGTGGGTATTATGGAGGGCACATATTGCATGGAGCACTGGATGTGGTGCATAAACAATGAGTCTTGGAACACTGAAAAAATAAAATTTAATTTTATAAAATTGACATAGAATATTTCTTCCAAACACATTTTATGAGTTATGCATTACACTGATTACCACAGCCAGACAGACACCACAAGAAAACTACAGGCCAATATCCCTGATGAATATAGATACAAAAATCCTCAAGAAAATCTTAGAAATCAAATCCAATAGCACATTAAAGGGATAATACACCATGACCAAATGGTTTTATTCCTGAGATGTAAAGATTAACATAAACAAATCAATTAATATGACACTTCAAATTAACAAAAGGGTGGATAAAAATCACATGATTATCTCAATAGTTGTAGAAAAATCATTTGACAAAATTCAACACCTTTTCATAAAAAACCATTCTCAACAAACTAAG